>NW_026652288.1:71974423-72113040 GCF_009828535.3 Hylobates moloch
ATTTATAGATTCAATGCCATCCCCATCAAGCTACCAATGACTTTCTTCACAGAATTGGAAAAAACTACTTTAAAGTTCATATGGAACCAAACAAGAGCCCGCATCGCCAAGTCAATCCTAAGCCAAAAGAACAAAGCTGGAAGCATCACACTACCTGACTTCAAACTATACTACAAGGCTACAGTAACCAAAACAGCATGGTACTGGTATCAAAACAGAGACATAGATCAACGGAACAGAACAGAGCCCTCAGAAATAATGCCACATATCTACAACTATCTGATCTTTGACAAACCTGACAAAAACAAGCAATGGAATAAGGAGTCCCTATTTAATAAATGGTGCTGGGAAAAATGGCTAGCCATATGTAGAAAGCTGAAACTAGATCCCTTCCTTACACCTTATACAAAATTAATTCAAGCTGGATTAAAAATTTATCTTTAGAGAAGTTGATTTCCTTTTATCTGGGAAATGCCTTGAATGAGTTTGTTTTTTTTGGGCGGGTGTGGGGGGGGAGGAATGTTAAGCAGCATTCACCTCTGCCTTGCTTCCCACATGGTCTGAAAGGAGAAAGTGAAACAGAAACAGAGCTAAGTGGAAAGGAGTTTTGGAAATTACTCATTGATAACCTCAAGCAGGGGTAAGGCCCGGCATGTATAGAGGAGGGGCCAGATGTGAGGAGAGAGGGCTTAGCCCCGGGGCCACAGACAATGGTAAATTTCCCTAGTGAGAGATGTTTTAATTATCATAAGAAAGCATCCCCAAAGTTGGTAGCATTAGGCAAAAATTATTTCTTACGTTTCTGGTTTACAGGGCCTAAATTGGGGTCTGTTGCAGAGTTGTCTGGCATTGTCTGAAGGCTCCCTCTCCCTTTCAGACACTGAGTGTGGCAAATTACAGTATGACTGCACTCAGTTTTTCATTCCCCATTCTGTGGAACAATACATTCCTGCATGCTGCAACATCACTTGCGGTTACTTCCTGCAAGAGAAATATACTTCCCCACCTCAGTGACACTGGGCTTGGCACGGGATTCATCTCAGCCATTGGATGTATTAATATATGCCACTGTGCTTCCACCAGCTTTTTAATTTCCTTCTATAAGAACAGCATGTTCCAAACGGGCTGCCCATCAGCCTGGATCCTGGAATGAAAAAGACATGGAGCAGGGTTGCAGCCAACCACTGCCATGCAACGTGAGTGAAAACATTGGCTGTCATCAAGTCTGAGATTTGGGCGTTACTGTAGCATTTGTGACCCTTAGCAAAGCTAACTAATGTGCTAAAAGTCACAAACTCAACACTTGCAGACAAGGAAAGCAAGTGAGGCAGAGGGTGTGTGAAACTATGGGGATGGCAGGGCTAAGGCAGATGGGACTGAATCAGCCCAAGGATAAGCCCCAGTATTAAACATTGTTATAATTTTTAAAGCTGCTGATTTGGTTAAACACCAGGTCATGATTTTAAAACACAGCTAATATTTACTTCCTGAAAGCTTATTAATATAGTTAAAAACAAAAAATATGACCCAATCTCTCAATGTTTTCCTAATCATTTAACTTTGTAGGTTCTTTTAGGCACCAATCTTCAGTTCAGAAGAAACAATCTTCTAAAACTTGTTTGTTTTTTTTGTTTCTTTTTTCCCTTTCTTTTCTAAAAGTGAAAGGGAAATATTTTTTATGTTAAAAGTTCTCTCTAGAAATGTTTTGAGTTGGCTTCCCAAACATCAATATACAGAAATGTGGCACTTAGCAATGGAGATATATTGAGAAATATGTCAGGTGATTTTGTCGTTGTGCAAACATTAGAGTGTACTTACACAAACCTAGATGGCATAGCCTACTATACACCTAGGCTACATGGTAGAGCCTATCGCTTCTAGGCTATAAACCTGTACAGAATGTTACTGTACTGAATACTTACTGTTGGAGACTGTCACACAATGGTACTGGTGTATCTAAAATAGAAAAAGCACAGTAAAAAAAAAACAAATAGTATAAAAGAAAAAAAATAGTACACCTGTATAGGGAGGGCACTTACCATGAATAGAGCTTGCAGGGGTGGAAGTTGCTCTGTGTGAGTCACTGAGTGAGTGGTGGGTGAATGTGAAGGCCTCGAACATTACTGTGCACTACTGTAGACTTTACAAACACGGCACACTTAAAGTAGGCCACACTAAATTCATTTAACAATTCTCTTTCTTCGGTAATTAACCTTAACTCACCGTAACTTAACTTTACAAACTTTCAAACTTTGACTCTTTTGTCGAAGTTTTTTGACACTTAGCTTAAAACACAAACATCTTGTAAAACTGTACAAAAATATTCTTTATATCCTTACTCTATAAGCTTTTTCCTAAACTTTATTTTTCTACTTTTTAAACTTTGTTAAAAACTTAAGACACAAACACAGCACATTAGCCTAGGCCCACAGGGTCAGGATCATCAGTATCACTGTCTTCTATCACCACATCTTGTCTCACTGGAAGGTCTTCAGGAGAAATAGCATGAATGGAGCTGTCATCTCCTATGATGATAATGCTTTCTTCTGGAATACCTCCTGAGGGACCTGCCCAAGGCTGTATTAAACATTTTTTTTTAATAAGTAGAAAGAGAACACTCTAAAATAATGATAAAAGTAAATACACAAACCGGTGTCATTTATTGTCATTATCAGTATTACGTACTGTACATAACTGAATGTGCTGTACTTTTATACAACTGGCAGTGTAGTAGGTTTGTTTACACCAGCATCATCACAGACACGTGAGTAATGCACGAGACTATGACAATAAAATGGCTATAACATCATGAGGCAATAGATTTTCTGCTCCATTATAATTTTATGAGACCACTATTGTATATGTCATTATGCAGTACATGACTGTGGTCTTCTGCAAAACCAGTCAAATCTAACCATGCCACAAAAATAACTACCACCATCTGTCTTAAAGAAAGTGACTCCTACATGGATGGAGATTAACAAGGGCATAGATCGATTCCATAGAATATTTCATTTAAATGATTTTATTATAACTGGATTAGGTCTGAGCCCTGGGAAACAGACATCACCTTGTTATAGAGAACCACACATTATAGTTTTAACTGAAGTTGTTTTTCATATAGGACAATCATAAATATGAGTATTACAAGAGCTGACTACATACTTTCAAGTTTATATTTCCTGACAAAGGATATGACCTTTTTCCATCCTGTAATTCAGAGAAAAAGAACCACTTGCCCTACATAAACTCTAAAAAGAAAACTGCATAAACCCAGGAATGGGGGGGGCAAGGAGTGCTCCTCTTTGACCTACTATTAAGCAGGTCCAACAAATGATATATCACCACGTCTATGAAGAAATTTCTTTCTATAAAAGCACAAAATTTAAATCAGATTTGACTTTACACATTAGGGCTTTCATCTTGATGAGAAACTCATAACAGCAGCAGCTCAAACTGATTGTTAAAAGAAAAAAACATAGGGCAGATTAATAATGCAACTTGGATCTTCTTCTCTTTCCAATTCAAATGCTGGAATATGACACTCTTTTTATAATATTCTGCCCATGAAGTTCTCTCCCTTCTTTTCTGCCTTCAGAGTCCTTTCCAAAAGGAAATTACTGCCTGGCATTCTACATTATTCCTAATTTTCAGGTGGAAAAATGAGGCAGATTAAGTGACTTCTAAAAACACTAGGGACTGTATTTTTTAAAAACAAGACAATACTTCAGATTTTCTTGCTTTAATTCTTCTCTATATTACCACAGTAAAATATTTAACAAAGTTCAAGAGATTACTGATACGCAATAATGACCTATGACTTTACATTAATGGAGTGATGTATCAATGATAAACTGATCAGTTAAGTAACTGGAAAATGTTTGAATGTAAAGAATGATTCACTATCCTTTTTATATTGTATTGAAATCGTCAAAACATTTAAAAACACAGAAAGTTTGAATATTAAATAATAATAACTGTGAAATACTGCAACATCTTGAAGTACTTTATAAATGACCAAAAACAGGTAAAATTTTGTTCGGTATAACTTCAGTGAAGAAGTTTTTTGACACAGAACTACATATATTTTTAAATTGGTAATCCACATAAGATATACACAAAACCTTCGAGTGACTACATTGTTCAATAAATAAAACTCTACATTGTTTTGTTTTTACAGCCTAGTGAGCTTATAATTCAGTAACACCCTTTTAAGAAATTCTAGTCTACAGAATGACATGTCCAAATTGTTTGGTCCTATTAATTTCTTTAGCAAAAACCTCCAATTCCTTTATACTTAATTCCCCCAAATATCATCTTTGAAGGGCCTGACTAATAAATCACAAGTGTAACCCTCCAGTCTTCAGTCTGTGGGTTTTTCATGAGTTTCAGTTCAGTGCAAGCCAGCACACTGACCTCCCCATGAATTTTCCACAGTACCTACTTTATTTAACACTTTCCACAAAGTATCCTGTCCTTCTAGACTTTTTGTAGAATGTGAAGTTAATAATGGCATGTGGTGTTCCTTAGCATGACCTGCCAAAAAGTGATGATCTCCTTGGAAGAAAAGCCATGGGCTGCAATCACACGTCTCAGTTGACAGACATCCAAATGGATTCTATATAGAAAGAAAAGATTTGTGTCTTCTGGAATATGAATGTTAACTTTTAATAAATTCAAACAGATCCCGACATAAACATCTTCAAACTTGATGGGTTTTACGTGACCCATCATTTCATAGATCCTTGGCACCAAATCTCTGGACATTATATAACCCAACCCACTGCAGTATGGAGGGAACACCTTGAAAGGATACTCCTGATAAGAAATATGGGTTTTTTGGTAAAATCCTCTATAGGAATAATTATCAATTAGAGGATAACCTGTGAAAAACTTCTCTGAATGGTTTAGGTTTAAAAGATACTTCACTAAATTGCCAGTATTGATGAAAACATCAGTGTCTGTCTTCATTACGTACTTGGCATTGGGGCAAAACTCAGTTACCCACCTGAATGCCATAATGGTTTTCAAGGTCAGGTTATTATATGTGTCTAAAAAATCTTGTCGGATTATGTCACCATAAAGAAGGTGTTCATCCTCTAAGGACAATGCCAACATTTTGTCTTCCTTTTCAGCCTCTTGGCCTAATAAGAAAAATGTAAGAACCTCATATCCCCACCAAGACTTTTTTTCACCCCAAGTAACTCTAATGGCCTGCCTGGCTTTCACATCTGAAGGGTGGGAGGTAACCAGAATGACCAGAAATGGATTTTGATGAGAGCAGTTTGAATGCTCTCGAAGTGTGAAGTGAAAGTCTTGTCTGTAAATCGGCTCATACTCATAGAAGTACATCCAGTTCACGCGTTCTATCACATTGTAGTGGGGAAGGCTGAGGTACCACATCACAAGGAAACTCAGGAGTGACAGCAGCAGGAGGCTCCATTTGAGGGATCTCAGTGACATCCTACTCGGAAGGACAGTCCAGAGAGCCGAGGCCATCCACAGCAACTCAGAAGCACGCGAGCCGAAGGTTCTGGAAGAGTTATCAAAGATTGGGTTAATATTCCACACCCAAAACACATTTTCAAAAGACATCTGACTATCTACTCAAGGAGAAAGAGTAGGAGAACAAAATCTCCACAGTAAAACAAAAAATCCTGACTTGAATCTACTTCATTTAACTATAAGCAAATAGAAACCAATAACCAAAAATCTCTTTTAGCTTCTTACATCAAGACCAAGGTTAAAACATATCCTTTGATTATTTTGTAGTAGTTATCCTACTCTACCTAAATTAACAGTTTACTGTTAAATATAATTCTATCCTAGGTGCAGATATGATAGGGACAGAAAGAGATGGGTAATGGTGGGTTAAAAAATAAATCTACCATAAACACAAATAAATAAAATGTATCTCCTCTTTATAACTATAAAAAAAGAAGGATTTAATTCAAGGGGATATTACTAGCCACATGCCCAAATAAACAAAGGGTCTTTCTCAGCTGTGTGTTCTGATACGGATTCTAGTAAATCTGGGTAAGAAAAACCCTATAGTGATCATTATTCTATTCTTAGTGACTGCTGATGTGGGATAAGGTAGAGATTCTTCACTTGAAAGGCAAGTCCTCCAGACACAAACAGGATCATCTCTCTTGAGTTTTCAAACGCTGACTATGAAACAGCTTTTACTTGCCCCAACCACCACCTCTCCCCTCTTTTTACCTCATTGGTTAAACTCAATGCTCAGTCTGCATAGCAACTGTTTAAATCAAAGGCCCATCCTTAGTATTAAATTTTCACATTTCCCATTCCAACCTCTTCAGAAATCACACACCGAATCAGAATCATGGGATGGAAACTCCTAAAACACTTGCTTTTACACAGAAGCTCCAGCTGAGACACGAGGAGGCACAGAACATTCAGACTGTAAAGTGACAGCTCTGTTCCTGATCTCAAGGCAGAGGGTGGTTTATAATTCGGGATTCCATAGAGCTTTCCTTGCACCATGAGCATAGACTTCAGTCTAAGGGCATTCATGTATGTGTATTTACTGGACATCTTCTACTCCCAAAGACCAGGCACTAAGGAGACCAAAAGTAGGAGACAGGAGGAAGAAGAAAACCCAAGACAACCTATAAACATGGCACCACAGTGCAGTACACACTGTTTACAGCAAATGCTAAGGAACTTTAGCATAAGGGACAGATGAACAACATGAGGAAGGGTGGGCTGAGGAGGCTGCTGGCAGGTGCCCTTTTACCCACAATTATATGGGGGAGGGTTCTTGGAAAGCTGGAATTCACTATGGAGGATGGACATTAATGTCCTTATGGGAAGGCTGGTCTACCAAGGGTTCTACCTTGGGACAACTTTAGGGTCTCTGGACATACAGCTCCTCTGTCTCTTAATACATATGAAAATAACAGGATTTCAAGGCTCCTTGTCCTCTTCATCTGGTCATCTCTTACTTGCCCTGATTATGTCTCGCCACAATTATCTTTTCTATATGTAATGCTTTCCATATTTTAACCCACACAACACAATATAATGTTTTAGCAAACTCTCTCCAGTTCGGTTCCATGTATGTATGTCTTGCCTCTCCACTTACATTCTACGACCTTGTTGGCAAAAACAATTTTTCTCTCAGGAGTCAAAGTGCAAGACAAAGGGAGGCCTACGGCAGGAGTGCAATGGACACTGAGGCTTGATATGCTATCTCCATTTGTAAAAGGATAAAATATAGATCTGTCCACCCACCTCCTATCCTCCCCTATCCCCTTTACTAGCCATACGCTGCCAATCGCAGAAAAAAACCTGAAATCGAATAGTTTGAGAGCAAGAATTATGAAAGTAATTAACACTGCCTTTATACGTTTTCTCCTCACCTGGCTACTGGGCACTACACAACCCTTGAGGGAACCATTTACAACTCAGCCACTAACGACTTGTACATTTATTACAACAAATATCTCATTCTAACAAATCAGCATATTTCAACAGATTTTGGAAAAACAGAAGGAAAGTGCTGTAAGGGGTGCCATTTATAATTGCATATGGATGATGGAGGCTCTACTACTCTTCAATAATGGGAAGAACTTAAAATGGCAAATCTTATTATAAAAGTGATTTTTTACACATTCTATAAGCCACAGTTTCTAAATGTGAGAATGTGACTATGGTTATGATGTCTATCATTTATGGACCCATGAAGAAAATAAAGCAGCAGCAAAAGAGGAGAAACTATCTAGTCCAAAAGCGAGGAACGGACTCTAAAGAACTGGCCAGAACAAACTAGGTCACCTACAACACAGATGGCTCCAAAGCCAGCTACCAAAGTCCACTCTCCAGCTCTGTCCTTTACCAACCAGGATGAATGGGTATGTTATGTATCTCTTGAAGCCTCAGTTTCCTATCTCTATATTGAAGATATTAATACAGTGCAAATTACTGATAATATATGCAAAACTTCTGGTCTGTGTTAGGTATTCAACAAACAGAAGCTGTTATTATCAGCTGTGGTTCTACCCTTGGCATCATTTCCATCCTATTTGTGTTCTCTAAAATGATTCTTACTGTCAAAATAGATTATCCTGAAAAGGAGGGAGGGGCAAAAAATTGTTTCATGTGGTTAAAAAATGTAACTAAAATACTAGGTAAAAATGACATGATGGCTACAAAAAGATGTTTCATAGGAAAATTAAAATATGCTAACATTCTTAGTATATTTTAAGGAACAAAGAGATATGGATAAACCTTCACATTTTGCTAAAAAGTTCATTTAAGAATGTACATTAACCTTTACATCGATCACTGAAAGAATATAGAGCACTATCTTCCAAATTGATTGAGAAATAGCAGAAACAAAGTAAGTTATCTGTCTATTCAATATAAAGCAGGAAAATGGGAAATAAAAAGAAAAAATGCATGCAAACACAAAACACAAAAGATGATGGCAGGAGTAAATCTAAATGTGCTGTTAATTAAGGTAAATATAAATGTAAACTTATCTACTAAAAAAAAGACTCTCAGGCTGGGCATGGTGGCTTATGCCTGTAATTCCAGAACTTTGGGAGGCCAAGGCAGGCGGATCACCTGAAGTCAGGAGTTCAGGACCAACCAGGCCAACATGGCAAAACCCCATCTCTACTAAAAACACAAAAATTAGCCAGGCATGGTGGTGCGCATCTGTAGTCCCACCTACTCGGGAGGCTGAGGCAGGAGAACTGCTTAAATCTGAGAGACGGAGATTGCAGTGAGCTGAGATCCTGACACTGCACTCCAGCCTAGGCAACAGAGCAGCAAGACTCTGTCTCAAAATAAATAAATAAACAAACATCTTTAATAAGGGACAAAGGAGATGTTCTTACTAATAGAAGAAACCATCCAAAAAGATAATTTATCATAAAGCTCTGTAAGAAGAAACCATCCAAAAACATAACAATCATGAAGCTCTATAACCATAAAAAGAAAACCTGAAGGTATGGTATAATGGAAAATTTATAATCCTAATGGATATTATACATCCAACTAATGATACATCAATAGAAAAAAGTGAGACAGAGTCTCGCTCTGTCGCCCAGGCTGGAGTGCAGTGGCGTAATCTCGGCTCACTGCAAGCTGCGCCTCCTGGGTTCACGCCATTCTCCTGCCTCAGCCTCCCGAGTAGCTGGGACTACAGGCGCCCGCCACCACACCCAGCTAATTTTTTGTATTTTTAGTAAAGATGGGGTTTCACTGTGTTACAGGATTGTATCAATCTCCTGACCTGGTGATCCGCCTGCCTCGGCCTCCCAAAGTGCTGGGATTACAGGCGTAAGCCACCACGCCTGGCCAAAAGTTTCATTTTTCAGCTATAAATCAGGCATCACAAAACTAATTCAATTATTGTGAGGTTTAATGGAAAGAACTTGGATTAACCAGTCAGCACAGGGCCTGGTCCAGGACCAAGAGCACTTAATGGTTTCTGAATATTCCCAACATAAAGAAATGATAAATTTTTGAGGTTATAGATATCCTGAATTTCTGATTTGACCATTACACATTGTATGCATGTATCAAAATATCACATGTACCTTATAAATATGTACAATTGTCAATCAATAAAAATAAATGTATTTTTAAAATGATACTCAGGCATGCAGATAAATAAGGGTTCAACTGAAGTGGCCCGTGTGTTCATAGCATGTGTGTGTCATAGAAATCAAACTGGCCAGAGACCTCGGATTGGCTCATTTCCTGATAGTGAGAACACAGGGCAGCTGGCCTGCCTCCTTAGGACAGCTGAGCAGTGGGCTACAAGGACCCTGACACTGTTCTAAACGCCATGTCCCAGGGGAGGGACGGAGAGAAGAATCAACAATATTGATGAATAGAAAACAATATGAAAAGGCCCAACAGGGAAGTACACAATTATTTTATTACTGACTTCTTAAATGCCACACATCACTGTCAAGAAAGAAATTATAACTTAAAAATAATTTCCATTTTCTAAAAGATAAACTTGTGGCCAGGCACTGTGGTTCACACTTATAATCCCAGCACTTTAGGAGGCTAAGGCGGGAGGATCGCTGGAGGCCAGGAGTTCAAGACCAACCTGGGGGAACAGTGAGACCCCGTACATACAAAAAAAATTTTCAGATAAACTTGTACTTATATTAACTACACATGAATTTGCCAACTATAAACAATTTCCATTAAGCTAACAGTATGTTTTCTATCCCACCAACTTAGTGCAATGCTGGGTGAACAGCAGGCCACCAGTAATTACTTGTTGATTTAGGGGTTGATCTGCAGCAGCTGAAAAAAATATCTCAAATACTAGAAAAGCTCAGAAAACCTCCAAAGATAAAAAAGGTTATTAGTTTCCAGTGCATTAAGTGTACCGACGCTTCAACCATCAACGAAAGCACCATCCTCAGAGAGGGGGAAATCAGCACTTCTGTTATTAAATGCTGTAGCTTTACAGCAGCCAAAGATGGCCGTCTCCTTCCCGATGCCCCAACACTCACAGGCTGTATCTCTGTCTTATCTACAGGTGTTATAGCCGCAAAAGGGCTCTGTGGACCAAAACAATCAGAAATCATTCAAACAAACTTAAAACTATTATTATTATTATTATTGAGATGGAGTATTGCTCTGTCGCCCAGGCTGGAGTGCAGTGGCGCGATCTTGGCTCACTGCAACCTCCATCTCCTGGGTTCAAGTGATTCTCCTGCCTCAGCCTCCTGAGTAGCTGGGACTACAGGCACGTGCCACCATGCCTGGCTAATATTTGTATTTTTAGTACAGACAGGGTTTCACCATATTGGTCAGGCTGGTCTTGAACTCCTGACCTCGTGATCCACCCGCCTTGGCCTCCCAAAGTGCTGGGGTTACAGATGTGAGCCACCACGCCCAGCCTAAACTATTATTTTTTAGTGGAGGGCTTCTCAGAGTTTTTAATATGTTAAGGTACATTCTCTGAGAAGAGGATATAATATGCAATGTTTCTCAAATTTCTCTGAACAAAGAAGACATTTTAATAGGCTTAATTTTCAGAGCCTCTGTCAGGACTAGCATTCTACACCTTTGGAAATCCCATCCTAGGAGATTTATTTATTGAATTAAGAGGCCAGTTTCTGTGAACTATTAAACCCAGAAAAATTGTAGTAGTAGTCTGGAGTAAATACAAATTGGTTCATTTACTTCAGAAAACTTTTTAGCATTATTAAAGCTGAACATATATGTACCCCACAATATGGCAATCCCACTCGAGGCAGAACATTCACCATTAATGTGTATGTATGTTAAGGACATCATGAAATATCCAAGTGGGGGCTCAAGTCCTAACAGCAGCCCCCCTCAAAAAATGTACAAGAAAGGTCATTACAACACACTAGTCATGACAGCCCCAACATGGGAACAACCCAAATATCCACCCACAGTAGCCGAGAGAAATCTATATAACAGCACATTATCCAAAATCGACAAACTACCACATCACATGACATGATGGACAATCTGCCAACCATAATGTTGAGTGAAAAAAGCCAAGCACATAAAGAATAGACACTATGTTTCCATTTACACAAAGTTGAAAAGTAGGCAAACTAAGCTATGGTGTTAAAATTAGGACACTGTAACCTCTGGGGACAGGGAGGAAATATAATTGGGAAGGAATGAGGGGACTTTCTAGGTGGTAGCCATGTTTACTCTGACAATTCACCTTACTCTGTGTTGAATTTAACAATTCACCTTGTAACTTATGCACTCACCTTTTTGTATGTCATACTTCACTACAAACATTTTTTAAAAGCTCGACAGTCCAGTCGGTCATTCTGTGTATCACTGTGTGCACTCAGTGTTAACAAGTATTAACAATGGTACCCGGACAGGGCAACAGTAACTGCTTCCAGGCACCAGATCCTGTAATCTTCATGAGAGCCACATGAATTAAGGTGCTTTAAAAACCCCTATTATCCCCTTTTAATAGGTGAGAAAACTAAGGCTTAGGGAGAGTCAATACGCTCAAAATCACAGACTTGTAAGTGGTAGAGACAAACTCAAACAACACTCCAGATCTCACGTTCTTGGCTGCTAGATCCCAGGGAGTGTACTCCCTGTTCACTATGCTTCCTATGCTAAGGAGCTCTTCTGACCAGAGCTGCTTTTAGTTTTACTTTCTTGCAACCATTGAACCTTGATATAAACAGTATAGCAGCATCACAGCCTTATCATTTTCACAAGGAAGACTGAAAATTCCTACCCTTAAAACCTGAAATACAAACTTTTAACAAGAATAGTAACTAATTGTTCATGCAGATATACACCTTTTTATTTTACACCAAAAACATACTGGACATCACTAGAAAATAAGTGGGGGTATCAGTGTTTAAATGCAAAGATTCCAGGAAAACAGACAAACAGAGATACTACAATGGCACAATTATTTAAGCCAAAATAACCTGAAACTCTTTCCTGGGGTGCAAAAATGTTGGCTATTTCCTGCAAAAAGAAATCAAATGTAATTATTTAAAAAATAATTATTCTAACTGCAAATGTAATATATGTTCATTACAGAAAATTTAGGGAATGCCAAAAAAGCATAGAGACAATAAAGCCTTAAAAATAACAATATTAACATTAAAAAAAAATTTAGAGATGTGTCTTGCTATGTTTCCCAGGCTGAAGAGCAGTGGCTATTCACAGGCACAATTATTTTGCACTGCGGCCTCAAACTCCTGGCCTCAAGTGATCCACCCCAGTAGCTAGGACCACAAGCATGTGCCACAATGCCAGGCAACCATGTTCACATTTTTTATGAAGATCTGTGAAGTCTCTGGCTCCATGGGTTTATATAAGTCCCTCTTTCATCTGCTAATACTACTCCCTCCCAATCCTATTTCAACCACAATGGCTTCCATTCTTTTTTATTCTTTTAATCTTTTAATTAAAAAATATGTAAATATATAGAGATGGGGTCTTGCTATGTTACCCAAGCTGGTCTCGAACTCCTGGACTCAAGCAATCCTCCCACTGCAGCCTCCCAAAGTGCTGGGATTATAGATGTGGGCCACCAAACCCGGCCTGGCTCCCATTCTTATCCCTGAATATGTCAACTATTTTCCTCCCTTGCAGAGCCTGCACTTACTCTGCCCCTCCAACCAAAAAGCTGGTTGTTGGAAAGGCTGGCTCCTTCTCGTGCCTCAGATCTCAGCACAGTGTCACTTAGGAGAGTCCTTCCCTGACCCCCTATCTCAAGAAGTAGTTCCCCCAGCACTTATTTTCTATCACATCCCTCGTTATTCCCTTCCACAAAGTGTATGAATGTGCTTTGGTTAAGGAATAGGCCAAGGCGAATATCTGGGCCAAAGTGACTTAGCAAGTTTAGGGCACAGGCACATACTTCACTTGTTAGATAACCTGTCTTTGTAAGTTTATACTTGGCTTTGAGTTGCTATTGTTTGTAAAAGGTATAACTGCCCTGCTGATGCTGCCCACGGGGTCTGAGTTGGCTTGATATGGCTTGGGGGTGCACTAATGCCCAGAGAGAGTAATGCTACTGGCCCCTGTAAGGGAGAGTGGATTGCCTTGAAAGCGGGAAGTGGGGACTTATGCCCAGAGGGAAAAAATTAAGCTGCTAACCCTGACACTGGTATTATAGGCCAGGGAGTGCAGCTGCAAGGGTGGGGGCAGCAGGAGCAGGCTCATAAGAGGAGCCACAAAGCTGAAGCAAACAGCCAAGATAAAGAAACTGTGAAAAAGAGTGTAAGTAAGCTGCTGATTAAAAAGCTGCTGAATAAAGCTACATTTCACCTGCCTAAAGCCCCCCGAGTGTTCTTTCAGCTATTCGCCCATCCACCCACTCCCCTCGGACCTCAGCTGGGACTCAAACCTAACACCTTGTTGGACCTCAGCTGGGATTTAAACCTAACACCTTCTCAGCATTTAACCCTATCTAGACTTTTAAAAATCTATATCTATTTGTTTATTGTCCATTCCCTTCAAAAGAATGTAAGATTGGAGAGGGGGAAAACCTGACCCAACTTATTCACTGCTACATATCCAGTGTCTAACACGTAGTAGGCGCTCTGTAATATTTGCATACTTTGCAAATGGTTTGGTAACGTACTTTTACCACTTAGTAAATATTCCCAAGAACAAACCGAATCCAAAAGTAAACTGAATTTGTTGATTATGCTTTTCCTCAGCTCTCTTCTAATAACAAAACCTTATTGTAACAGGCTATGCTGATTCTGATCATGTGCATTTTAAAAGGTCCAAAAAAAACAAGAAACAAATTTCAGTTAAATTTTAGGTCCAAGCACGCTAGAGTCAGGATCATCCATATGCTAACTGTTATAGATAAATACCAAACTACTGTCAGTTTTGCAACATTCTTACTTTTCTTCTACATAAAATACTGCAAAGGGAATGGAAATCTTAATTGCCTAAAAAAAGGTCCTGTGCATGTTAAGTTTAATTCAAATCATCATTACACCAATCATGTATATTCCTTATAAAGTGAAAATAACTCACATATCAATTCACATCTTTGAGGGAAATTTCCCCAGTACCCTTTCAAACTAAACACATTAACTCATAAAGCAATATAAAACTCTACCATTCAATTAGACTCGTCAAACATCTAATTATTTTCACAACTCACTGCTGCTTTGTGTTTGAGGCCCTCCCCTGATTATATTAGAAATAAACACAACCAGTGCCATCTGACCACTACTTTTTCTTCCCCTCTTCTTTAACCCAGTGGTTCTCACTTTGTGGCACATTATAATCTCCCAGAGAACTTGAAAAATACTGGAAGCCAAGCTGGATCCCAGGCCAACTAAATCGGAGTTTCAGAGGGTGGCAGGGCTCAGGTGACAGTAATTTTAGTATACATGCTGCCAAAGCAAGCACCAGGTGGCAGTATTTTTAAAGCTCCCAGGTGATTTGAATGTGATGCCTAGACCCTCACTACTCAAAGTGCATGGGCACCACCTAGGAGTGTATTAGGAATGCAAAGCCCCAGGCCCCACCCTAGACCTAGTGAATCAGAAACATTTTTAACAGGTGGCTTGTGGACATACTGAAGTTTGAGAAGCACTGAAATCCACTTGAGCAAATTACTCCACCTTTTAAAGCTTCAGTTACCTTATCTGTAAAATGGGAGCAATAATACCTTCCTTGTGGGTTTATTACGAGAGCTACATGAAATAATACGTGCTAAACATCTAGGATGGGGCTGGCACACAGTAAGGGCTAAGTAGATGGTATTGCTGTTATTATTAGAGTCCACACTATATGCTTCCTCTACATATATTATTTGTCTACATTTCCTTTACAAACCTTCCTCCTAACTCCCAAATGTGTCTTACATGGCATGACGTGCTCTATAATACAATTAAACATGCAAATAAATCTTAGTGGATCCACCTTCTCCTTCCAAATCAGTAAGTCTTCTCCTAGAGTCCAAGGACTCTGTTTTCCTAGAGTCTCCCAGCGCCTGATGTTCTGCTATCCTGCAAATACGAGCCCCAAAGAACTACTGGTAGAGATCCACAAAGCCAAACGCGCATTTCGTGGTTCCGCCTTTGCACATGTGCTCCCCTCTCCTGGGATCCTTCTTTCTGCCCCATAGTCTTTCTACAACTGAACATCATTTTTTCTGGGCACCACTCACACTGTCAAAAGTCTCACCATAGGCACTTGTAGCAACTGGAGGAGAGCTGCAAAATACAAGAACCTTTTCCAGCTGTAGTGCATGTGATATTCAAGTGGCATCAGGCTACTTTGAGGACTGTGCATATTTGATATGGTTTACATTTTTCTCCTTACTTTGGAGCATACAGCTGGACATATAATAGGAAGTGAAATTTTATTTACTGAATGAATAGCAATTGGTATATTTACTTAATCTGATAACACTTAAAAATGAAATGTTTTACTCTGTCAGGGGAAACAAAGGCTCATGTTAAAAAGAACCTGCTTTCTACTCTATCCAACTTCTTCATACTCCCCTCTCTCCAAAATTTTAGCAACATTCCTTGCTTGGTCCTGGCACTGTAGTAAGTACGTTTTATATTTCCATTCGTTTGATGACTACCACAATCTTATGAAGTAGGCACCATTATTATAACATTTATCTTTCAGTTAACCAGCTTGAGATTTGGACACCTGTTCACTAGTCAGGGTGTCAGAGCCTGGAAAGCAGCACTGAAAACTCAGGTATCTTCACCACCCCAAGTGGAGTCTGTAGCCACTGCACTACAAAAGCTTCCCTCCTGCCTTGTTTTATCCTACTGACCTGGTATCTTCATACTTTCACAGTGTAGCACCTCTGTTCTTCCTCAGAGGAGAAGAGTTGTCAGAGCTAAACCAGAAACTTTTGGCCAGGCATGGTGGCTCATGCCTGTAATCCCAGCACTTTGGGAGGCCAAGGCTGGCAGACTGCTTGAGGCCAGGAGTTCAAGAGCAGCCTGGCAACATGGTGAAACCCCATCTCTAATAAAAACACAAAAATTAGCCAGGCATACTGGTGCATGCCTGTAATGCCAGCTATTCGAGTGGCTAAACCAGGAACTTTAAAGAAAGGGAAGTTTAGTCCAATTTCCACGCAAATCATGCTCAGCTCTTCCAAACCCTCACCCAGTTTTCAACAAGTCCTCTCCAACAAGTTCACTTTTTGGCAATGGAGAAATTCCTGAAGGGACTAATGTTAATGAATCTGTATTCCAAATAACCCTGAATAAGTTGCTGAGACTCTGTAAACATGAGTGAACACTTATGACACAAATGCAATGCCCATCAGGAGCTAGAAGAGATTCACTGAGAATGCTCTGTTTGACTAACCTAAGCCCATTTGCAATAGGGTTCTTCAACAGAAGATCAAGGTAACTCCTAGATAACACCTAAGAATCAAGCTTCTCTGTAAAGAGAGCTGGACACTTAAAGTCCTTCTGAACAAAATGGGAAAATGTGAGTAATGATAGTGGCTAGATGGCTTAAAAATTGGCTGATCCATCATAGCCAGTGTCTTTTTCATGCAGTCATTTGTTCAAGAAACACTTCTTGGGCTTGTGCTGGACTCTGGGAATAGTGTTACACAAAAGTGCCAGAGACCTGCCCTCCTGATGTTCTAAGGTTGACTGGAGCATCTTTGTCAAACTGGGGAAAAAAATCACAGGCCTATCTTTAGCCTTTTCTCATTTCATATTTCTAATTAAAGAAACGGAATGTGGGCTTATTCAATTTTGTAGGCAAGAAAAAAACAGGAAAAAATGACAAATTCATTGAAAGATGTAATCACAACCCAAAAGGTTTTAACAGGTGAGAAAAAGCTAAAGACAGCAAGATGAAATTTGATGGGAACACATTTATTGTCCTATGTCAGAGTTCAAAAAACCAGCTGCACAAGAGCAGGATAGGGGGGCCATTTTAACAGCAGCCTAGGCAGACCTTACGGTTTAGCTGAGTATGAGTCCAATATGATAAAAGGTGGTGAAGTAAAGGAATAACTGGGCAGTCAGGAAACAAGGATTCTAGCTCTGGCAGGGAGGCCAAGTCATTGAATTTGGGGAGTTATTTCTCAGCAGAATTCTAGGACATTGGGCTAGGATACCTCTCAGGCAGCATCTGGCCCTACCAGCACAGAGATGATGTTCATTCTTGCACACCACTGTGTCCCCAGCACCTAGCATAGTGCCTGGCACACAGGAAGCACTCCCAAGTACTTGGCAGTGCTAACAGAAACTCTACAAGTGAATACTAGTGTCCCCCTTCTCTAACACATACACACACACACACACCCCTAATACACTCCTAGGTTCAAGAAATGGAAAAAGCATCTGGGCAAAAGGGGGTCATAATTCCATAGCTCCATATGAGTTCCATTTTGAAAGGGTCACTGAAGTTACAAGAGGGTAACTCATTTGGTGAAGGGTTTATCCTCTCCCATAAGGATTGCATGACATGTGGCTGAAGGAACTGGGGATATTCTGTTCTGGAGACAAGAAAAGCTTAGAAGTGCCATGGTAGATACTTTCAAATTATTTTGAATAATATGTAAGTATCACTCCATAAGGCAAATGAGAAACCAAAGATAGTGTTATTCTAAGAAACGTCAAAGGTCCCTTCCAACTACAAGGTTCCACAACTTTGTTATTGATGTTTAAAATGCAGTTCATAGAAAAGGTTTCATTTTGGCATATTTTAAATTGTTCAATTTTTAAGAATGAATTTGAAGTAGTTACTGAGTTTAAGAAAAACGCCCACCTCGAGCACCACTCTCTGTAGTTGTCACACAGTTTTAGGTAGACAGTGAGTATAAATACCTAGACTCCATTACCATTTCCCAATTCTGCCCTTGAAACCCTGCTGGTTGCAGCACCACCACCCTCAGGTATCTTCTAAGATGTGTGGGAAAATGTCTCTCATTAAAGCTTCATTAAAATGGAAGCCTGCTGCTTCAGTGTGCTGAGGTAGAAGACATCTGAGTTTTTAAAGACACAAGTAAGATATATATATATATAAATAATATATATACATATATATACTGTTATACAAACTACTTTCTTGTAGGTAAAACAATCCCTGTATATATGGGAATCTCTGATACATTTCTGGGTTGTGGCATGCAGAATCTTTTACGGATTTCTGGGTTTGGGCCGAGAAAAATGAGGAGCAAACAAAAGCAGCAGGACTTTAGAAGGAAAATTTAGCTGCAATTTTCTTTTTGCTTCTGCCCTATCTGCATATTCCAGTAAGAACATAAAAAAATCACTCTTAATAATTTGCAATACATGTTAGGATTTTTAGCAGGCCTTTTTTTTTTTTTTTTTAAAGGCATAGTGAACTTCTGGGCACTATACAAGTTTATAGTGCTTCTAACTACAAATTACAAAGCACATTTCATGACACTGTAAAATCTGTGTTAACATCAATCCCATTTTCCAGGGAACAGTGCAGCCCAGGTAGAGGAAGACATGGAATCCAAACTCAAGCCCTTCAACTCCAAATGCCAAGCTCCTTCTGCCAGGGCACAGTGCCCCAGGAGAGACCAACCTCACATCTAATCTCACAGCCTCCTGAGATTCTAGGCAGGGAGCAAAGAATGCAGCAGAGGCAGACACACCTTTACACTCAGGGTGAGCAGTCAGAGAGCACCACGTGATAGAGCAGCCAGTGGGAAGAGTCAACAGGTCAACCGGGTCCAGGGAGCTAAGAAAACTGGAGCAGAGCAAAGATCACACAAGTCAGGCAGAACAGCAGTGAGACTGCCCTGAAAGCTGGGCTTTCTGTGTCTGTTTTGTTACAAAGAGCTTTATCAACTGGAGGAAGGGCATCGAGGAGCTGCTCTAGTTAACATTTCTTCCCAT
The DNA here is from genome assembly GCF_009828535.3 of Hylobates moloch. Lineage (NCBI taxonomy): Eukaryota > Metazoa > Chordata > Mammalia > Primates > Hylobatidae > Hylobates > Hylobates moloch. Next base: position 71,993,779 of record NW_026652288.1, read on the forward strand.
TATTACCCTAAATTGAGAATATTACAGTTCTTTACCATTCTTGTTAGTTAAGCCATCAATTACCTTTGCCTTAGTCATCTGAGGGTATTTCATTCATTCATTCAGTGTTCTGGACCTGTGTTAGAGGTTGGGGCAGCAGTGGGGAAGCAGACAGACAAGCCCTGTCCTCAAGTTGCCGACACTCAATGCAGAGCATGGTGGAAGACTCACAACTACACACCAAACGAACATCATGAGTGAGGCCCACCTAGAGAACATAGGGGAGGCCTTCCAGCTCAAATGTTTCCAAATTAGTGACCAAAATCCACAGCAGGGAACTGAGTTTGCACTCTCAGAATGTGTTAGTGCCCAATAGACGCATAAATTTAGAGCCTGTATCAGTATGGAGAAAGGAACTATTTAATACTGAGATAAAACTTGATGGTAATTTTTTATCTTAGAAAGTGCATAACTCTATTCTCAACGACAAAGTCTGTAACCAAAATAGTAGCCAAATACAATTCCAGATATGAGATATGGTTTGAGCCCTCATGTCATGCTGCAGGAATAGGTGGCTGCAGGCCTGTGAAATGTTTTAACAGGAGGACTTCTTTATTCTAACTTTTATGAGACTATTCAAAATGCACAGCTTGAGAGTTTAGCAGAAATCCATATTCTATCCCAGAAGTGGGCAAACTTTTTTCCCCATAAAAGGCAGATAGTAAATATTTCCTTTGTGGGCCCTAGGGTCTGTCTCAGCTACTCCATTTTGCTTTTGCATAGAAAGTAGTAACTCCATTCTTGGAAACAAACTCTGGAAACAAAATAGCTAAATATAGTTCCAGATAAGAGACACAGAAAGAGAAGCAACAGACAATGGGATCCTAGTTACCTACCTGTGTTCAGAGTCAGAAATACATGGGATGGGAAACTGATAACCTACTCTAGCTTTCTTTTAGTTCCTTAATGTCTCAGAGATTCAAGGAGTTCAAGTTATCTCCCCAGCCAAATCTCCCAACCTTCCAGCACTTGGGGCCCTACCCTACAGATGTTCTGTGGCTTCATCTTCCTTCCCCATACTGATTGCATGACATGCTGATTGCATGACATGCTGATTGCATGACAAATTGCCATATTTCTAGCTCATCCTCTCATCTTTCCCTAGCCTCTAATTCACAATATGCCAAAAGGCCTGGTAACAAAAGCAAATCAATATTTATAATATACAACTTTTTTATTAGTATAAAAGCACTGTCCATAGTCCCAAGAGAGATGTTTGCCAGACAATCTGCTGTTAAATGAACTGTAACTTTTGAGTGCATCTGTTGTGCAAGGTCATTAAGAGTAGTATCCTGTTTGATTCCACGTGCTTGACCCCATCCATGTGGCTATCTACCACACAGTGGGAGTTTACCCCACAGCGAGCAACAATGATCCATCCCGTTAAAAGCTTCTTTGGTCTGGACATAATATAGTTGTGAAAGGGACAAAGGCATTTCCTAAAACAGAGTTCTACCTGCATCATCCAATGGTGGATGGAACAAAGCTGGAGGCTGGGCACAAGAAGAAGAGACATCATCCATCCAAAGGGGAAAGAGAAAAAGTACTCAAGGGAGCATTTTCTTAGGCATAAAGGGAATTGAGTCAGAACTTGAAGTTGAATATGACCCACCAAATTAACTTTTTATAGTTATTGGGTTTTCCTGAAAAGCCATATTTTAATAATTCAATTTTTTAGAAAATATATATATTATTATAGCCCGGTGAGGTGGCACACACCTGAAGTCCTGGCTACTCTGCAGGCTGAGGTAGGAGGATCATTTGAGCCCAGGGGTTCCAGTCCAGCCTGGGAAACATAAAGTGGCCTTGTCTCTATTTTTCAAGCAAGAAAAAAGAAAAAAATATATTATCCAAAATGGCTTAGTAGAGCTTCACTCTTGAACTTCTTCAAATCCTCTGATGAAAGAATCATACTAGAATATACAACAAACTTCGTGGCTGCATCGATACTTAAAACCTTGTAAAGGGCATTATTACGGGCATTTTTAACTAATTAGGATAATTTATAATTTAAAAGTAGATGAACTTACCTGTGGAATTCCAGATGAAATTAAAGCTTAAGTTTTTTGTTGTTTTCTGTATTCCATGCTTTAATTAAAACACTCAGATCTGTTGTGAACTACTGAACAGAAGAACAGAAAAAAAAATATATGAGTCATGACATTAGGAATTATGACATCTAAAATCAATGTTGTATACTTAGCAAGTAGTTTTTGGAGCCATTTATTATGTATCAACACCTTTTTCATTTTTGGAAAAGCCTTGATCCTCTCTTCTTGCTTTCAAATCACCTCATGCTCTAATCTGAAATTTTATTTGGACACTGTTTTTTTGTTTTTTGTTTGTTTTGGAGATGGAGTCTCACTCTGTTGCCCAGGCTGGAGTGCAATGGCACAATCTCAGCTCACTGCAACCTCTGCCTCCCGGGTTCGAGCAATTCTCCTGCCTCAGCCTCCCGAGGAACTGGGATTACAGGTGTGTGCCACCACATCCAGCTAATTTTGTATATTTAGTAGAGATGGGGTTTCACCATGTTGGCCCAGTTGATCTCGAACTCCGACCTCAGGTGATCCGCCCGCCTCGGCCTCCCAAAGTGCTGGAATTACAGGCGTGAGCCACTGCGCCCGGCCTGGACGCTGTTTTGACAACAGTGTTTATTTTCAGGTCTGGAGTTATCCAATGGCCATTCATTTGAATGAACATTTTAGTCTATGAGGGGAAAAAAAGTCATAGTCTCTTATCTCTTAGTAATAAACCGTTCTCTTCTCCAGACTGATACACGTTCGGTAATTTGTGCTTTTATCAGGCATCGACACATACTAAGAGCACAAATTCAGCGCCCTTCTTTTGCCTAAGCCTCCTGGGAGTAGCTAAAAAACTTGTTCCCAGTTGAACACTGCAAACCCAAATTTTCCTTATCTCTGAAAACAGAAAAAAAGACATGGTTTGGCAATTTCCCCTTGATAGCTTTTCCCACAACGCAGCCACCTCCTAAACACAGGCAATATGTGCAAAATGCAGAGGAAACAAAATCATGAAAGCCCTGCAAATCTCCCTCCTAAATCCAACAGTAAGAAGGCGAACGAATACTGAATTCAACGACAACCCGTGCTTGAGGATGGCATCATTCCTTACTGCTTGGAAAAGTGAGACTCCGTTGCACCTCCAGGAATCTTTTTAAAACGCCTGGTATGCTCCTTAACACCGCCTGTAGAAATCCTGTAGCCCTAGCCCCGTGGGATTTCCTTCTGTCTCCGAGCGTTCGCCTCATGCCCCACTTAGTTTCACATTCCTTCCCAATCCCTCCGACATCCCTGCGCCGGGGCCCTTCCCCAGCGCTGGGGAAAGCGTTCGCCGCAGGCCTGTTAGGGGCCCACCAATACCGTAACGCCGTTCCCGTCCTCTTCCTCGGCACCGCTGCAAACGCCCCGGGTCGCTACCCGGATTTGACGGTGGCTGGCGCGGCACAGGCGACGCAAGGCAGGGATTGCACCCTGGGGCAAGGCAAGGTGGACAACCAGCGGATGCGGCCGCGGCCTGGGCCCTCCGCGTCGCCCACTGCCCCACTGGGCCCCTTCTCCCGCGCTCACCCGAGGCGGGGAGCTGCTCGTCACCCAGACCCGAGCCTGAGCCCCCGGGTGCGGCGGCTCAACCCGGGCCACGCTCCGCTCCAGAGGAGTGGGCGGTGCCTCCCGGCCTAGCTGCCGGGGTGTAAGCGTTTCGGAGGACGGCGCGTTCCGGAAAAGGCGGGTCCGGTGGCTACGCCCTCCACCCAGCGGCAGGTCTTAACCGCCTCGGAGACCCTGCAGGGCCGCCCTTCTCACTCACCTCCTGTGCTCGGCGCGCACCCAGCTCGGAAGCGGGAAGGTGGCCGGCGCTCTCGCCCTGCTCACACACGCAGCCTCCCCGCATCCGCACGCACGGCCGGGCGCGCGCAGACCACGCGCCGGGGCCGCGGCCGGAAGCCCCTGGCTGCAAGCGCGGGCCCTGGCGGTCCCCAGCCCTGTGAGCTCGCATGGCGCGCCCTCTGGGTCCTCGCGGTCACCTTGCATTCCGAGCACGGCCGTGTTATGTATGCCTTTAGTTGATGCTGGCCAAAATTAGACAACTTAGTGGCAGACGTCGAGCTAGAATTTTTGTTTGAGATCCTTTTTCCCTGGTCGTCTTTCCAAGCTGTGAGTGCATGGCCTCGAGGCGGCCCTGGAGGGATTTTCTTGTTAAACTATTTCATACAGAACTAATTAGGAAAGAGGAAATCTTAGGAGGAGTTCTTTGCTGTCTCAGAAGAAATGCCCGTTCTTCTTCTGGAATCGATGGGGAATGGAGTGGGGGTAAGAGAGACATGTCAGGTTTCAATGTCTTGTGTATGGATGGGAGTCCCAGGGAGTTGCTTTTGTACACCTGAGCATAGCTGACCTAAACTCCCAGATCCATCTCCTCAAATTCCTTTTACCAAGATGTGCAGTATTGATTGTACTGGTCCTTTCCTCAAAATCAAGTGGGTCTGGATCATGTATTTAACCACTACCAAGCTCAGCCATGAGCACCACCCCTGATTGTAACCCACACATTTGTATCAAGACCGTAAACGTGGCCCACCATTTCTTTTTGTTTACTGACTCTTTGGCCTGACTGCTTCTTCCTTATAGCCTTTTTCTGCAAAATTACTTATGATAGTTTGAAGGTTCTCTGAAAATAATAGGGGTGAATATAGAGATCAAAATGGGTGTACAACAAAAGTAAGTTTAGATAGTAGCAGTGTAAGTCAAGGACTTAGTTGGCACTGCATAAATAATCAGATCTAAATTATAATAATCAGATCTAAATTATAGTTGAGATTGTTTTCCTGGTTCCAGCCTTGGCAGGTAGCTGTGTCCTTTGCCAGGGTAAAGTGATTGCTGCCCTGCTGCACGCCTTTATCACAGCCATTCTTCACCCCACCTGGGCTGACAGTTCACCTCACTAAGTCAAGGAGGTCCATTAATAACAAAAGCAGACAGGTTTCACTGCAGATAGGTTAATATGCTGAAAAAATAGACCTCTTATTTGGAAGAATGCTTTAGGGCATTAATAATATATTTTACAAATTCTGTTTCTTAAAATTTTAGAAAAGTTGTATTTCAATACTCATTTTTAAAATGATTTGAATGTCCTTTCAGTAACCAGCAGGTATATGTGCTCATAGCTGCCAAAACTTCCCTGGAATGCAAAGCAGAGCCATGGACAACAGATTGGGGTAAGAAATTCTCCTAAATGAAGTGAGACAAAAAGGTCCAAAACCTTTACGAGATTATTTCCTTTGAAGCAGTCTCCTTTTTCTTTGTGTAACATTTATCAGCTTGTGATTGAGTCATCTATTGCTGCAGATCAAACTCTCCCAAAATATAGTTGCTTGCAAAAATGTCAATTTAATATTTCTCATAATTCTGAAGGTTGGTTATGTGGTTCCTCTCTGGTTTGATTGGACTCACTCATATAGATACATTCAGCTGTAGCAGGGGTTGGCCAAGTTTTCTGTAGAACAGGATCAGACAGTAAATATTTTAGACTTTGTCTCTGTCACATACTGTTCTTTTTGATTTAATTTTTATAAACTATTAAAAACAAAGCTATTCATAGCTCAAGGGCCATACAGAAGCAGGCTATGGCCTACAGGCTGTAGTTTGCTGATCCCTGAACTGGAGAATCAGCTAAGCTGAAAGTCTAAGGTGGTCTCACTCATGCGTCTGCTCTCGGCTCCATGTGGCCTCTCATCCTGCAGTAGGCTATGTTTTTGGTCTGTGGGCAACATCCAGAAGAGAGCAGGCAGAAGCTGTAAAATTTCTTAAGGCCTAGACTTGGCAGTCACACAAGATCATATATGCCAAATTCTACAGATGAAAGCAAATTGTGAGGCCTCTCCAAATCCAAGGGACAGGCAAATAGACTCTGCCTCTTGATGGAAGAACCTGCAGATAATGTGGCCAGAACTAGCTAAACTAAGTGGCAGGAACCTTATTCTTGAAAGTAAATCATCAAACTTCAAATTTATGATATCTGATGGCAGCTATTGTTTACTCACTTCTGTCCCCAAACTACCCAAACCTGTTTATAATTCTGTGAGCACTCACTTGCCTCAGAACTTGTTTACAGGTGTCTCTGCCATGAGATTATCAGCAACCTGAGGGAAGAGACAGGCCCTACCACACTGCCTTGCTGTAATGTATCTTCAATAGATATATATGGAATTTAGTTGAATAGCCTTGCTGAGGTTTAAAGTCAGGTTATTTGCTTACTTCACAAAAGCAAAATAAATTTAAGAACCCTGCACTATCTACAAATTCCAGAAGAAAAGCACGCATCAAAGAGTTATATTTCACACTCAAATACCATCTGATCAATCAGATGGAAAACTTCCTAGCAATTTTCCAAACATACAATCAAAAGTTAGGAAGCCATATGCCTAATGATAAGTTTGAACTAGCAATCACCTTTAAGGGTATATTACATTTTAACCTTAAATTTGTCTGCAGATGAAAATTGAAATGTAACAACAGTTCTTTTGTAATATGTGCTATATATGTTTCAAGGCAGATGTGGTTCTGGACAGGGTTTCTAATCTACAGGAAATGCTTCTACTAATTGTTCAGTTGAATTTTTCAATATGTGCCTTCTCCAAAATCTTACTGTGACTGTCTTCTTCCACTTGATGGAAAGCTTTGACAATTTATTATGCTTAGAAGCAGCTGGGGTGTATTTCTAATTGATGATTTGTTATCTTACATTTCTTACTTGACTATCCACATCTTTCATTCTCTTCAGCATTTTCCTCCAGCACTTCCTGTCTTACTGAATTTGATATATGACACTGCCTTTGTGCAAATGCAGACAATATCTTCAGCCTTTCTTCTGCCTCCATCCTTCAGATTACAAATACATGCAAGAGTCATGCTAGTAACACATATGTGACACTTAAACGTTAATACAGTATATTCACATACACTATATCAGTTGATTATTAATACACCAATACTGTGGAGGTGGATACTGTCATTACTATCATTTGGCAGGTAGGGAAACTGGCGAACAAATGTCTCAGAGATACCTCAAACTTAACATGTCTAGGCCAACCTCAGTACCTTCCCATAAAATCTGCTTATTCTCCTGGATTCCTGATTTGTACAAAGCAGCTCCATTTATCACTCATCCAAGTTCAAATCTCACTTCATCTTTCTCTCTATTCCACATGTCCAGTCAGTCACCAAGTCCCTGTGGATTCTCTCTCCCTCTTCTCTCTGAGATGCCTGCAGCCAAGAAAGCCTCATTCTTTATTTAAGTTTGTATCAGAGCTTACTGTCTGCTCCCTTGACTTCCAAGTTGCCCATCAGGTCCTTCAGATTACCATTAGGCTGTCTTCCTCAAACCCAGATCTTGTCAGGCATTCCTATTTTAAGTTGGTCAGTGGCTTCCCACAGGGCACAATCCAAAGGGCTATGGAACCTTTTGTAATCTGCCTCAACCTACCAGCTCCTGCCATGCATGCATTTTCATGCACTGTCATTGTGCCCACTGTTATCTCAGAGTACAGTTTTATTCTCTGAGTCCCTCCATCCCAGAACCACACCCATCTGACTCATCCAAGTCCCACAACCACTATAGCAATGCTTCTCAAACCTAAATGTGCATAGGAATCACTGGAGAATCTTATTAAAAGCAGATTCTGATTCATTAGGTCCTGGATAGGGCCAGAGATTCTGCCTATTAACAAACCAACTGTGCAGGGCACGGTGGCTCATGCCTGTAATCTCAGCACTTTGGGAGGCTGAGATGGGCAGATAGCTTGAGCTCCTGAGTTCAAGACCAGCCTGGGCAACACAGCAAAACCCCGCCTCTACTAAAAATACAAAAATTAGCCTGGCATGGTGGCGTGCACCTGTAGTCCCAGCTACTCAGGAGGCTGAGCTGGGAGGATTGCTTGAGCTTGGGAGGTCAAGGCTGCAGTGAGCTGTGATTGCACCACTGCACTCCAGCCTGGGTGACAGAGCAAGACCTTGTCTCAAGACAAAAACAAAAACAGACAACCCACCAATTGGTAATAGGATACTGCTGGTTGTTAGGCTGCAATTTGAGTAGCAAGAGTCTAGAGCTGCACTGTTCGATAGAACTTTCTGCAATGATAAAAATGCTCTTAGGTATTTTCTGATATTGTAGACACTAATGACATGTAGCTATTGAATACTCGAAATGTAGCTAATGATCCTGAGAAACTGAATTTTAAATTTTACTTAGTTTAAGTTTCAGTAGCTACATGTGAGTAAGTGGCCACCATGTTGAACAGTGCAGATGTATAGGAATCCCTTTTCATCCTTCAAAATTCATTCAGGCTTCTGGTTTTCAGTCCAGCATGTAAGACCTTAGAAGTCACCATTCCATCCTAATAACAAGTAAAAAGCTAAACAAACTTAAAAATACTTAACTCTTTGTGTATTTTTTGGAAAAGTGAGGTTATGGGGCAAACTGCATTTCCCAAACTGGAGAGACAGACAGGTAGATACAGAGAATTACAGAATTAAAAGAAAAAAAATGACATTTTGAGCTGGACAAATAAAAACAAACAACAAAACAAACAGAAAACACAGAGAATTATAACTTACCAGAGCAGAAAACCATGAGCTGAAACCTCTACAGGAACCAGTGCTGGGGTAGGAAAACCTAAACTGTTAAATGATGAATTACTAGAAGTTCTGTGTTGGCAAGTCTGAGAGTTAAAAACTTCAGGGGGACCTAGTCATCGTGGGTGGAACCCATACTTTTTGGGTGTTTTAACTCCTGGAGTTCTACCAGGTTCACACAGTGAATATCAGAGAAACATCCTCCAGTGCTTCCAGCAGGGGGAGGAGAAAAGAAACCATTTTGAAATGTGCCAGAACACTCTGTTCTTCTTAACAAGAGCTGTCCTCAGAAGAAAGTAGCTAAGTGGAACCTAGCCTGCTGGGGTTTTATCAGAGCCTAACTGACCTGGAGGAAGGGAAATACCAAACTCCATTCCCTCTAGACTTCCACGTATGAGAAGGGAAATACCCAAATCCAGCCCATTCTAGCTATCCTATCCTACCTAACATGTTAGGGGTGAGTATAGAAGTAAAGAACTGAGAGGCGTTTGTGAAGTTCATGATCCAGAGGCACAGGCTCACTAAAAGACTGAGACCTAATCATAGGACTATAGAATGCTCCCCCACCTATGCATATACCTTACCATCACATTACTAAAGGAACATCACAGCAATTTCTTTAACCGAGTACATTATGTCCAGTTATCAAGAAAAAATTACAAGGAAAAACAGTTTGAAGAGACAGTACAAGCATCAGAACCAAATTCAAGATATGGTAGAGATGTTGGTATTAGACCATTAATTTAAAATAACTATGATTAATTTGCTAAGAGCTTTAACATATAAAGTAGGTAGCATGAAAAGACCAATAGGTAATGTAAGCAGAGAAATAGATAATTTAATAAGGAACCAAAAAAGATGCTAGAGATCAAAAGCAGTGTAGCAGAAATGAAGAATGCCTTTGATGGTCTTATTAGTAGACTAGACACAGCTGAAGAAAAAAATCTCTGACCATGAAGCCATCTCAATAGAAACTGCCAAAACTGAAAAACAGAAAAAAGACTGAAAAAAAAAAAAAAACCAACCCAGAACAGAATATACAAGAGCTGTGGCTCAACTAAAAAAGGTGCAACATGTGTAATGGGAATAACCAAGAGAAGAAAAAGAGAAAGAAACAAAAGAAATATTTGAAACAATAATTACAAAATTTCCCGTAAATTAATGTCAGACAGCAAACCACAAGTCCGGAAAGCTGAGAGAACACCAAGCAGAATAAATGTAAAAAAACCCCACACCTAAGCATAATGTATTCAAACTACAAAAAAATCAAAGATAAAGAAAAAATTCTGAAAGAAGTCAGTGAAATAAAACCCACCTTATCTATAGAGGAGAAAGGATAAGAATTACACCTGGTTTTTCCTCAGAAACCCTGCAAGCAAAAAAAGAGTAGAGTGAAATATTTAAAGTGTTGAGTAAAACAAACAAACTAGAATTCTGCAACATGTAAAATTATCCTTCAAAAGTAAAAAAAAAAAAAAAAATTGAGGGAATTTGTTTCCAGTGGACTGCTTTGGAAGAAATGTTAAAAAAAAATTCCTTTAGAGAGAAGGAAAATAATATAGGTCAGAAATTTGGACCCGTGTAAAGAAAAGAACAGCAATGGAGAAGGAGTAAATGAAGATAAAAATAAAAACATTCTGACATGGTTTGAATCTGTGTTCCTACCAAAATCTCATGTTGAAATGTTATCCCCAATGCTGGAGGTGAGGCCTGGTGGGAGACAATTGGATCATGGGAGTGGTTTCTCATAGCTTAACATCATTGCCCCGTTGGTACTGTCATTGCAATGAGCTCTCATGAAATCTGGTCATTTAATAGTGTGTGGCACCTCACTCCCCAACGCCCCCACACCTGCCAACACTTCCTTGTGCTCTGGCCATGTGAAGAGTTGGCTTCCCATTCCTCTTCCACCATGATTGTAAGATTCCTGAGGCCTCCCCAGAAAATGAGCAGATGCTGCCATGCTTCCTCTATAGCCTGTGGAACCATGAGCCAATTAAACCTCTTTGCTTTATATATTACCCAGTTTTAGGTATTTCTTTATGGCAGTGTGATAACCAACTGATATATATATTTTTTTAAATTCTTAATTGATCTGACAGATAACAGTTTGTTCAAGATACTAATAATGTATTTGATTATGTATGTTTGTGTATGGCTATATATAACTGAAATGAATGAAAGCAATGACACAAGGATAGGATGGAGAAAAGAGGAGTATTTTGTTATTACAAGGTACTCACACTACCCATGAAGTGGTATGGTGTTATTTGAAAGATGACTTGAACTGTTTTAAATGTATATTGCAAACTCTAGGGCACCCGCTAAAAAAAGTTTTAAAAAATAAATATAACTGCCAGGCATGGTGGCTCAGGTCTGTAATCTCAGCACTTTGGGAGGCTGAGGTGGGCAGATCACTAGGTCAGGAGTTTGAGACCAGCCTGACCAACTTGGTGAAACCCCGTCTCTATTAAAAATATGAAAACTAGCCAGGCATGGTGGCACATGCCTGTAATCTCAGCTACTCAGGAGGCTGAGGCAGGAGAATCACTTGAACCCAGGAGGCAGAGGTTGCAGTGAGCTGAGTTCGCTCCACTGCACTCCAGCCTGGGCAACAGCGAGACTTCATCTCAAAAATAAATAAATAAATAAATAAATATAACTGATATGCTAAGAAAGGAAAGAAGATGGAGTCATATAAAATGCTCAATTAAAAATCACAAAGGGCAGAAAATGTGGAGGGCAAAAGATAGGAACAAAGAACGAGGGTGGTGATATAGTTTGGATATTGATTTCCTTCAAATGTCTTGTTGAAATTTGATTCCCAATGTTGGAGGTGGGGCCTTGTGGCAGGTATTTGGGTCATGGAGACAGATCACTTATAAATGGCTTGGTGCCATTCCTACGGTAATAAGCGAATTCTTAGCTCTGCTCATTCATATGAGAGCTGATTGTTTAAGAGAATATGACATCCCTCTCCTCTCTCACTTGCTCCTTCTCTTGCCATGTAATGCCAGCTCCACTTCCCCTTCCACCATGATTGGAAGCTTCCTGAAGCCCTAGTCAGAAGCAGATGTTGGCACGATGCTTCTTGTACAGCCTGCAGAATTGTGAGCCAAATAAACCTCTTTTCTTTATAAATTACCCAGCCTCAGGTATTGTTTTATAGCAATACAAATGAACTAAGAGGTGACAAGTAGAAAACAGTAACAAAAATGAGCTGGGAGCAGTGGCTTACACTTGTAATCCCAGCACTTTGGAAGGCTGAAGCCAGAGGGTCACTTGAAGACAGGAGTTTGAGACCAGACTGGCCAACATGGTAAAACCCCATCTCTACTAAAAATATAAAAATTAGATGTGGTGGTACACACCTGTAATCCTAGCTACTCGGGTGAGGCAGGAGAATCACTTGAACCTGGGAGGCGAAGGCTACAGTGAGCCAAGACCACACGACTGTGCTCCAGCCTGGATGACAGCAAAACTCCATCTCAGAAAAAAATAAAAAAGCACTAATGAATATGGAAGATATTAATCCAACCATATCAATAATCACTTTGAATGTCCATGGTCTAAATGCACCAATTAAAAGACAGACATTATCCAAGTGAATCAAAAGATAAGACCCAATTATTTTTTACAAAAAATCCATTTTAAATATAAATATATAAATTAAAAGTAGATGGATAGGGAAAGATATACCATAGTAACACTAATTTTTAAAAGGTGGGGTAGCTACAATAACTTCAGATAGAGCAGACTTCAGAGCAAGGAAGGGTATCAAGGATAAACACTGACATTACATAATGATATAGGGATAAATTCTCCAACAAGACATAACAATTCTTTTTTTTTTTTTTTGAGACAGAGTCTTGCACTATTGCCCAGGCTGGAGTGCAGTGGCAGGATCTTGGCTTACTGCAAGCTCCAACTCCCGGGTACATGCCATTCTCCTGCCTCAGCCTCCCGAGTATCTGGGACTACAGGTGCCTGCCACCACTCCCCGCTAATTTTCGTATTTTTAGTAGAGATGGGGTTTCACCATGTTAGCCAGGCTAGTCTCGAACTCCTGACCTCGTGATCCGCCTGTCTTGGCCTCCCAAACTGCTGGGAATTCAGGCATGAGTCACCACACCCGGCCAAGACATAACAATTCTTAATGTGAATACACTTAAAAACAGAGCATCAAAATATGGGAGACAAAAACTGATAGGATGACAAGAAGAAATAGATGAATCCGCCATTATAGCTGGAGACTTCCACACTTTTTTAACAGATGTGGACACATTCCACAGGCAAAAAATCAGACTATAGCAGAACTCAACAACACCCATCAATCAACTGGATATAATGGGCATCTATAGACTATCTCATCCAGTAGCAGCAGAATGCACATTTTTCTTAATCTCACATAGAACATTCTGCAAGATAGGTCACGTTCTTGGCCATAAAACACACCATAACACATTTAAAAGAATAAAAAGCATACAGTGTCTGCCCTCAGACTACAGTGGAATTAAACTAGAAATCAATACCAGAAAGACAACTGGAGAATCCCCAAATACTTGGAGATTAAACAGCATGCTTCGAAATAAAACATGGGTCAAAAAATAACTCTCAAGATAAATTTTAAAATATTTTCAACTAAATGAAAACAAAAACAAGTTATTAAACTTCATGGGATGCAATAAAAGTGCTTAAAGGGAAATTTATAGCATTGAATGCTTAAAGAAAAAAGATCCAAAAATCAATAATATAAGCTTTCATTTTAGGAAACAAGAAAAAGAAGACCAAATTAAAATCAGAGAAAGATAAATATTATAGCAAAAATTAATGAATTGAAAATATGAAATCAGTAGAGAAATCAATGAAGCTAAAAGCTGGTTCTTTGAAAAGATCAATAAAATTGATAATTATCTAACCCTGCTAACTGTATTAGGTCATTCTAGCATTACTACAAATAATTACCTGAGACTAGGTAATTTATAAAGAAAGGAGGTTTAATTGGCTCATGGTTCTGCAGGTTGTATAACCATGTCACTGGCATCTGTTTGGCTTCTGCAGAGGCCTTAGTGAGCTTTTGGTCATGGCAGAAGGCAAAGCGATAGCTGGCACATCACAAGGCAAAAGCAGGAGCAAGAGAGAGGTGGAGGAGGTGCCACACACTTTTCAATTACCAGATCTCATGAGAACTCACTCACTGTTTTGTGGACAGCACCAAGCTGTGAGGAATCCATCCTCATGACCCACACACCTCCCATCAGGCCCCACCTCCAACACGGGATCACATCTCAACATGGAATTTGGATGAGGACAAATATTCAAACTGTATCACTAAGAAAAAAGAGGAGACAAAATGCTAATGTCAAAAATGAAAAAGGGGACACTAGAGAACCCAGAGACATTGAAAGGGTAATCAAGAAATATTCTGAACAATTCTAGGTCCATAAATTTGATAACCTAGATGAAATGGAAGAACACTTTGAAAGACAATATTTGCCAAAACTCAAACAAGGAGAAATAGACAATCTGAACCGGCCTATATCTATCAAAAATATTGAGTCAATAATTAATGAGCTTGCAAAATAGCAGCAGGCTCAGATGTGTTCACTGGTGAATTCTACCAAAAATTAAAGGAAACTTCAGAAGATAGAAGCAAGAGCTTCTGGCTAGCTGACCACATGAGGTTTCCTGGAGAGGGGACACACCCAGGGAAGACATAGAAATGCCACGCGCCCTCCCCCATACATTACCCCATGCATCACTTCATCTGTATCCTTTGCAATAAACTTGAAAATTTAAAAAAGAAGAAGATAAAAACAGAGAGAATACTTCTTAACTTATTCTATGAGGCCAGCATTACTCTAATACCAAAACCAGACAAAGGCATTACAAAAAAAACTACAGAGAGATACCTTACATAAACATAAATGCAAATATCCTCAACAAAATATTATCAAATCAAATCCAACAATGTTAAAAAGTATTATACACCACAAGTAAGTGAGATTTATTGTAAGTCTGGTTCAGCATTCAAAAAAAGCAGTGAATACAATCTGTCACATCAAAAGACTAAAGAGGAAAAATCACATGATCATATTAATAGATGCAGAAAAAGCATTCGACAAAATCCTGCATCCATTAATGGATAAAATAACAATAAAGGCTCAGTAAACTGAAATAGTGAAACTTCCTCAACTTGATTTTTAAAAACCTGTTAACAAAATCCTGTGAAAATACCAATGAAATTCTTCACAGAAATAGAGAAAACAATTCTAAAATTTATATGAAACCTAAAAGACTCAAAATAGCCAAAGCTATCCTAAGTAAAAAGAACAAAACTGGAGGAATCACTTTACCTGATGTCAAATTATGCTACAGTAAAACAGTATGCTACTAGCATAAAAACAGACACATAGGCCAATGGAACAAAACTGAGAACCCAGAAACAAACCCACACACCTACCATGAACTCGTTTTTAACAAAGTTGCCAAGAACATACGCTGGGGAAAAGACAATGTCTTCAATAAATGGTTCTGGGAAAACTGGATATCCATATGCAGAAGAATGAAACTAGACCCCTGTCTCTTGCCATATATTAAAATCAAATAAAAATGGATTGAAAACTTAAATATAAGACCTCAAACTGAAACTACTACAAGAAAACATTGGGGAAGCTCTCCAGGACATTAGTCTGGGCAAAAATTTCTTGAGCAATACCCCAGAAGCACAAGCAACCAAGCAAAAATGGACAAATGGGATCACATCAAGTTAAAAAGCTGCTGCACAGCAAAGGATACAATCAACAAAGTGAAGACACCCCACAGGATGGGAAAAAATATTTGCAAACTACTCATCAGGCAAGGGATTAATAACCAGGATATGTAAGGAGCTTACACAACTCTATAGGAAAAAATATAATCAGAAAAATATGGGCAGTAGATTTGAATAGACATTTTTCAAAAGAAGACATACAAATGGAAAACAGGCATATGAAAATGTGCCCAACACCACTGATCACCAGAGAAATGCAAATCAAAACTACAATGAGATATCATCTCACCCCAGTTAAAATAAGTTACATCCAAAAGACAGGCAATAACAAATGCTGACGAGGATGTAGAGAAAAGGAAACCCCCATACACTGTTGGTGGGAATGTAAATTAGTACAACCACTATGGACAACAGTTGCAGATTCCTAAAGAAAATAAAAATTGAGTTACCATATGATCCAGCAATCTCACTGCTGGGTATATACTCAAAAGAAAGGAAAGAGATACCTGCACTCCTATGTTTGTTGCAGCACTGTCTAAAATAGCTAAGATTTGGAAGCAACCTAAGTGTCCATCAACAGATGAATGGATAAAGAAAATGTGGTACATATACAAGATGGAGTACCATTCAGTCCATGAGGGCCAGGCGCGGTGGCTCACACATATAATCCCACCACTTTGGGAGGCCGAGGCGGGTGGATCATGAGGTCAAGAGATAGAGACCATCCTGCCTAACATGGTGAAATCCCATCTCTACTAAAAATACAGAATTATCTGGGCCTGGTGTCATGTGCCTGTAGTCTCAGCTACTTGGGAGGCTGAGGCAGGGGAATCGCTTGAACCCAGGAGGTGGAGGTTGCAGTGAGCTGAGATCCTGCCACTGCACTCCAGCCTGGGAGACAGAGCAAGACTCTGTAAAAAAAAAAAAAAAAGTCCTTTCATTTTGTAACAATATGAATGGAACTCGAAGTCATTATGTTAAGTGAGATAAGCCAGCCACAGGAAGACAAACATTGGGTGTTCTCACTTGTCAGATTTTAAAAGTGAAAACAATTGAACACATGGACATAGAGGGTAGAAGGATGGTTACCAGAAGCTGGGAAGGGTAGTGAGGGTCTGGGGGGTAGGTGGGGATAGTTAATGGGTACAAAAGAAAATAGAAAGAATAATACCTACTATTTGATAGTACAACGGGGTGACTATCATCAATAATACCTTAATTGTATACTTTAGAGTAACTTAGAGAATGTAATTGGATTATTTGTAACTCAAAGGATAAATGCTTTAGGGGATGGAAAATAATCTATTAAAAAAACCCCTCATTATCAAAATGCCAATGAAATTCTTTAAAGAAATGGAAAAAACAATCCCCAAATTTATATGGAACCACAAAAGACCCTGAGTAGGCAAAGCAACCCTGACCAAAATGGACAAACTGGAAGGATCACACTACCAACTTCAAAATATACTACAAAGCTATAGTAACCAAGTCAGCATGGGACTGGCATAAAAATAGACACATAGATCAATGTAACAAAATAGAGAACCCAGATATAAATCCATGGATTTACTGCTGTTAATAACATTTTGACAGTTACCAATAACAAACAATGGGGAAAGGGCAGTCTCTTCAATAAGTGGTGCTGGGAAAACTGGGTAACCATATGCAAAAGAATAAAACTAGACCCCTATCTCTCATCATATAAAAAACAAAATCAACATATGGTGAAGAATTAAATCTAAGACCTGAAACTCTGAAGCTACCATAAGCAAACATTAAGGAAATGCTCCAAGACATTGGCCTTGGCAAGGATTTCTTGGGTAAGACCTCAAAAATCACAGGCAACCAAAGCAAAAACAGGTAAATGGGATTACATCAACCCAAAAAGCTTCTGCACAACAAAGGAAACAATCAACAGAGTGAAGAGACAACCCACAGAGTAGGAGAAAATATTTGCAACTATTCTTCTGACAAGGGATTACTAACTAAAATATATAAAGAGCTCCACCAACACAATAGCAAAAAAAAAAAAAAAAAAAATGCATCTTAAAAATAAGCAGGCTAGGTGCAGTGGCTCATGCCTGTAAACCCAACACTTTGGGAGGCCAAGGAAGGAGAATTGCTTGAGAACAGGAGTTCAAGACCAGCCTGGGCAACAGAGATGGTCTCATGTCTCCCTACCTCCTGCAAAAATAGGCAAAATAGGATTCCTGGGCAAGATGGCCGAATAGGAACAGCTCCTGTCTGCAGCTCATAGCAAGACCAATGCAGAAGGTGGGTGATTTTTGCATTTCCAACTGAGGTACCCAGTTCATCTCACTGGGACTGGTTAGACAGTGGGTGCAGCCCACAGAGGGTGAGCAGAAGCAGGGTGGGGTGTTGCCTCGCCTGGGAGGTGCAAGGGGTCAGGGAACTGCCTCCCCTAGCCAAGGGAAACCATGAGGGACTGTGCCATGAGTGATGATGCTATCCGGCCCAGATACTACGCTTTTCCCACAGTCTTTGCAACCCACAGACCAGGAGATTCCCTTGGGTGCCTACACCACCAGGGCCCTGGGTTTCAAGCACAAAATGAGTGGCTGTTTGGGCAGACACTGAGCTGGCTGCAGGAGTTTTTTTCCTACCCCAGTGGTGCCTGGAACTTCAGTGAGACAGAACTGTGTACTCCCCTGGAAAGGGGGCTGAAGCCAGGGAGCCAAGTGGTCTTGCTCAGCAGATGCCACCCCCATGGAGCCCAACAAACTAAGATCCACTGGCTTGAAATTCTTGCTGCCATAACAGCACTCTGAAGTTGACCTGGGACACTTGAGCTTGGTGTGGGGAGGGGTATCTGCCATTACTGAGGCTTGAGTAGGTGATTTTCTCCTCACAGTGTAAACAAAGCAACTGGAGAGTTCGAACTGGGTGCAGAATGCACCAAAGTATGGAAAAGCTGCTGTAGCCAGACTGCCTCTCTAGATTCCTCCTCTCTGGGCAGAGCATCCCTGAAAGAAAGGCAGCAGCCCCAGCTAGGGGCTTATAGATAAAACTCTCATCTCCCTGGGACAGAGCACCTGGGGGAAGGGGCAGCTGTGGGTGCAGCTTTAGCAGGCTTAAATGTTCCTGCCTGCCAGCTCTGAAGAGAACAGTGGATCTCCCAGCACAGTGCTGAAGGTCTGCTAAGGGACAGACTACCAGAAGTGAGTCCCTGAACCCCATGCTTTCTGACTGGGAGACACTGCCCAGCATGGGTTGATAGATACCTCATACAGGAGAGTACCAGCTAGCATCTACAGGGTACCCCTCTGGGACGAATCTTCCAGAGGAAGAAGCAGGCAGCAATCTTTCCTGTTCTGCAGCCTCTACTGGTGACACCCAAGCAAACAGGGTCTGGAGTGGACCTCCAGCAAACCCCAGCAGACCTGCAGAACAGAGGCTTGACTGTTAGAAGGAAAACTAACAAACAGAAAACAATAGCATCAACATCAACAAAAAGGACATCCATGCAAAAACCCCATCTGAAGGTCACCAACATCAAAGACCAAAGGTAGATAAATCCACGAAGATGAAGAAAAACCAGCACAAAATGGCTGAAAATTAAAAAAACCAGAATGCCTCTTCTCCTCCAAAAGATCACAACTCCTTGCCAGCAAGAAACAAAACTGGACAGAGAATGAGTTTGATGAATTGACAGAAGTACACTTCAGAAGGTGGGTAATAACAAACTCCTCCAAGCTAAAGGATCATGTTCTAACCCAGTACAAGGAAGCTAAGAACCTTGATAAAAGGTTATGGGAATTGCTAATTAGAATAACCCATTTACAGAAAAATATAAATGACCTGATGGAGCTGAAAAGCACATCACAAGAACTTTGTGAAGCATACACAAGTATCAATAACCAAATTGACCAAGTGGAAGAAAGGGTATCAGAGACTGTTCAACTTAATGGTGTAAAGCATGAAGACAAGATTATAGAAAAAAGTATGAAAAGCAATGAACAAAGCCTCCAAGAAATATGGGACTATGTGAAAAGACCCAACCTACATTTGATTGTTGTATCTGAAAGTGACAGGGAGAATGGAAACAAGTTGGAAAACACACTTCAGGATATTATCCAGGAGAACCTCCTCAACCTAGTAAGACAGGCCAACATTCAAATTCAGGAAATACAGAGAACACCACAAAGATACTTTTCGAGAAGAGCAACCCCAAGACACAGAATTGTCAGATTCACCAAGGTCGAAATGAAGGAAGAAATGTTAAGGGCAACCAGAGACAAAGGTCAGGTTACCCACAAAGGGAGCCCATCAGACTAACAGCAGATCTCTCTGCAGAAACCTTACAAGCCAGAAGAGAGTGGGGGCCAATATTCAACATACTTAAAGAAAAGAATGTTCAATCCAGAATTTCATATCCAGCCAAACTAAGTTTCATAAGTAAAGGAGAAATAAAATCCTTCACAGATAAGCAAATGCTGAGGGATTTTGTCATCACCAGGCCTGCCTTACAAGAGCTCCTGAAGGAAGCACTAAATTTGGAAAGGAAAAATCAGTACCAGCCACTGCAAAAACATACCAAAATGTAAAGACCATTGACACTATGAAGAAACTGCATCAACGAAGGAGCAAAATAACCAGCTAGCAGCAAAATGACAGGATGAAATTCACACCTAACAATATTAACTTTAAATGTAAATGGGCTAAATACCCCCAATAAAAAGACACCGACTGGCAAGTCGGATAAAGAGTCAAGACCCATTGGTGTGCTGTATTCAGGAGACCCATCTCATGTGCAAAGACACACATAGGCTCAAAACAAAGGGATGGAGGAATATTTACCAAGCAAATGGAAAAGAAAAAGAAAAAAGAAAGCCAGGGTTGCAATCCTAGACTCTGATAAAACAGACTTTAAACCAACACAGATGAAAAAAGAGAAAGGACATTACATAATAGTAAAGAAATCAATGCAACAAGAAGAGCTAACTATCCTAAATATATATGCACCCAATACAGGAGCAACCAAATTCGTAAAGCAAGTTCTTAGAGACCTACAAAGAGACTTAGACTCCCACACCATAGTGGGAGACTTTAACACCACACTGTCAATATAAGACGGATCAACGAGACAGAAAATTAACAAGGATATTCAGGACTTGAACTCAGCTCTGGACCAAGTGGACCTAATAGACATCTACAGAGCTCTCTACCCCAAATCAAAAGAATATACATTCTTCTCAGCACCACATAGCACTTATTCTGAAATTGACCACATAATTGGAAGTAAAACACTCCTCAGCAAATGCAAAATAATGGAAATCCTAACAGTCTCTCAGACCACAGTGCAATAAAATTAGAACTCAGGATTAAGAAACTCACTCAGAACCACACAATGACATGGAAACTGAACAACCTGCTCCTGAATGACTGCTGGGTAAATAACAAACAGTCAGAAATAAATAAGTTCTTTGAAACCCATGAGAACAAAGACACAACATACCAGAATCTCTGGGACACAGCTAAAGCAGTGCTTACGGGGAAATTTATAGCACTAAATGCCCAAATGAGAAAGCGGAAAAGATCTAAAATCGACACCCTAACATCACAATTAAAAGAACTGAGAAGCAAGAGCAAACAAATTTGAAAGCTAGCAGAAGACAAGAAATAACTAAGATCAGAGCAGAACTGAAGGAGATGGAGGTATGAAAAACCCTTCAAAAAAATCCATGAATCCAGGACCTGGTTTTTTGAAAAATTAACAAAATAGACCGCTAGCCGGACTAATAAGAGAGAAGAATCAAATAGACATGATAAGAAATGATAAAGATGTATCACCACTGATTCCACAGAAATACAAACAGTAAACCAGTAATTTATAGAATACTATATATATACTATATATATATATATCAAATAGACATCATAAGAAATGATAAAGACGTATCACCACTGATTCCACAGAAATACAAACAGTAAACCAGTAATTTATAGAATACTATATATACAATATATATATTTACTACATAGTAAACAGTAATTTATAGAATACTATAAACACCTCTATGCAAATAAACTAGAAAATCTAGAAAAAATGAACAAATTGCTGGACACATACACACTCCCAGGACTAAACTAGGAAGAAGTCAAATCCCTGAATAGACCAATAACAAGTTCTGAAATTGAGGCAGTAATTAATAGCCTATCAACCAAAAAAAGCCCAGGACCAGACGGATTCACAGCTAGATTCTACCAGAGGTACAAAGAGGAGCTGGTACCATTCCTTCTGAAACCATTCCAAACAATAGAAAAGGAGGGACTCCTCTGTAACTCATTTTATGAGCCAGCATCATCCTGATACCAAAACCTGGCAGAGAGACAACAAAAGAAGAACATTTCAGATCAATATCCCTGCTGAACATCAATATGAAAATTGTCAATAAAATACTGGCAAACAGAATCCAACAGCACATCAAAAAGCTTAAACATCACAATCAAGTCAGCTTCATCCCTGGGATGCAAGACTGGTTCAACATACACAAATCAATAAACGTAATCCATGTAAACAAAACCAATGACAAAAACCACATGCTTACCTCAATAGATGCAGAAAAAGCCTTCAATAAAACTCAATACCGTCTCACACCAAAACCCTCAATAAAGTAGGTATTGATGGTACATGTCTCAAAAAGAGCTATTTATGACAAACCCACAGCCAATATCATACTGAATGAGTAAAAGCTGGAAGCATTCCTTTTGAAAACTGGCACAAGACAAGGATGCCCTCTGTCAGCACTCCTATTCAACATAGTATTGAAAGTTCTGGCCAGGGCAATCAGGCAAGAGAAAGAAAGAAAGGGTATTCAATTAGGAAAAGAGGAAGTCAAATTGTCTCTGTTTGCAGATGACATGATTGTCAACTCAAGCCATTGCTTCAGAGGGTGCAAGCCCCAAGACTTGGTGGCTTCTATTTGCTGTTGGGCCTGTGGGTGCACAAAAGACAACAGTTGAGGTTTGGGAACCCCCGCCTAGATGTCACAGGATGTATGGAAACTCCTGGATGTCCAGGCAGAAGTCTATTGCAGGGGTGGAGCCCTCATGGAGAACTTCTACTAGGGCAGTATGGAGGGGAAATGTGGGATAGGAGCCTCCACACAGAGTCCCCACAAGGGCACTGCATAGTGGACCTGTGAGAAGAGGGCCATTATCCTCCAGACCCTAGAATGGTAGATCCACCAACATCTTGCACTATGCACTTGGAAAAGCTGTAGACACTCAAGGCCAGCCCATGAAAGCAGCTGGAGGGGCTGTACCCTGCAGAGCCAGAGGAGTGGAGCTGCCTAAGGCCTTGGGAGCCCACCTCTTGCATCAGCATGCCCTGTATATGAGACATGAAATCAAAGGAGATCATTTCGGAGTTTTCAGATTTAATGGCTGCCCTGCTGGGTTTTGGACTTGCATGGGGCCTGTAACCCCTTTGTTTTGGCCAATTTCTCCCATTTGGATTGGGAACATTTACTCAATGTCTGTACCACCATTGTATCTTGGAAATAACTAACTTGTTTTTGATTTTGCAGGCTTATAGCCGGAAGAAACTTGCCTTGTCTCAGATGAGACTTTGGACTTGTTCTTTTGGGTTAATGCTGGAATGAGTTAAGACTGGGAGACTGTTGGGAAGGCAAGAATGTAAAAAGGACATGAGATTTGGGAGGAGCCAGGGGCAAAATGATATGGTTTGGCCCTGTGTCCCCACCCAAATCTCATCCTGAATGGTAATCCCCATGTGTTGAGGGAGGGACCTGGTGGGAGGTGATTGGATCACAGGTGTGATTTCCCGTATGCTGTTCTCATGATAGTGAGTAAGTTCTCAAGAGATCTGATGGTTTAAAAGTGTGACACTTCCTTGCCGTTCTCTCTCTCTCCTGCCACCCTGTAAGATGTGCCTTGCTTTTCCTTTGCCTTCTGCCATGACTGTAAGTTTCCTGAGGCTTCCCCAGCCATGTGTAACTGTGAGTCAATTAAACTTCTTTTCTTAATAAATTACACAGTCTCAGGTAGTTCTTTATAGCAGTTTGAAAACAGACTAATATATTCACTATTGGACGTATATCCAGAAGAAAGGAAATATATTGAAGAGATATCTCCACTCCCATGTTTATTGCAGTATTATTCACAAAAGCCAAAATATAGAATCATCCTAAATGCCCATGAATGGAGGAATAGAAAAAGAAAATGATATATATATACAATGAAGTAAAAAGAATGAAATTCTGTTATTTGCAGCAACATGGGTGAAACTAAAGGTCATTATGTTAAGTAAAATGAGCCAAGCTGAGAAAGACAAATATCATGTGTTCTTACATATGTGGGAGCTAAAAAAGTGGATTTCATGAAGATGGAGAGAAGATTGGTGATTACCAGAGACCAGGAGAGGTAGGAGGGAGGGAAATGAAGAGAGGTTGATTAATGGGTACAATTAGATAGAAAAAATAAGACTTAGCACTCAGTAGATCAGAAGGGGATTATAGTTAATATTAATCTATGCTACATTTCAAAATAGCTAGAAGAGAATAATGTAGATGTTCTTAGCATAGACGTAATGGATGTCTCAATAACCTTGATTTTTACACTTTATATGAATGTATCAAATAATCATATTTACCCTACAAATATGTACATCTGTTATTTATCAATAAAAGCCAAATCCTATACTATGTTGAATAGGAGTGGTGATAGAGGGCATCCTTGTCTTGTGCCAGTTTTCAAAGGGAAGGCTTCTAGCTTTTGCCCATTCAGTATGATATTGGCTGTGGGTTTGTCATAAATAGCTCTTATTATTTTGAGATACATTCCATCAACACCTAGTTTGTTGAGTGCTTTTGGCATAAAGGGGTATTGAATTTTATCAAAGGCCTTTTCTGCATCTATTGAGACAATCATGTGTTTTTTGTCACTGGTTTTGTTTAAGTGATGGATCACGTTTATTGATTTGCATATGTTGAACCAGCCTTGCATCCCAGGGAAGAAGCTGACTTGATCATGGTCATTTTAATGTGCTGCTGAATTGGGTTTGCCAGTATTTTATTAAGGATTTTCACATAAATGTTAATCAGGAATATTGGCCTGAAATTTTCTTCTTTTGTTATGTCTCTGCCAGGTTTTGGTATCAGGATGATGCTGACCTCATAAAATGAGTTAGGGAGAAATCCCTCTTTTTCTGTTGTTTGGAATAGTTTCAGAAGGAATGATACCAGCTCCTCTTTGTACCTCTGGTAGAATTCGGCTGTGAATCTGTCTGGTCCTGGGCTTTTTTGGTTGGTAGGCTATTAATTACTGTCGCAATTTCAGAGGCAGTAATTAACTGGTCTATTCAAGGATTCGACTTCTTCCTGGCTTAGTCTTGGAAGTGTGTATGTGTCCAGGAATTTATCCATTTCTTCTTAGATTTTTCAAGTTTATTTGCAGAGAGGTGTTTATAGTATTCTCTAATGGTAGTTTGTATTTCTGTGGGATTAGTGGTGATATCTCCTTTATCATTTTTTATTGTGTCTATTTGATTCTTCTCTCTTTCCTTTTTTATTAGTCTGGCTAGCAATCTATCTATTTTGTTAATCTTTTGAAAAAACTACCTCCTGGAAGTTCAGGCTAGGGTAATCAGACAAGAGAAAGAAATAAAGGGTATTCGAATAGGAAGAGAGGAAGTCAAATTTTCTCTGTTTGCAGATGACATGATTTTATATTTAGAAAACCCCATCATCTCAGGCCAAAAACTCCTTAAGCTGATAAGCAACTTCAGCAAAGTCTCAGGATATTTAATCAATGTGCAGAAAGCACAAGCATTCTTATACACCAATAATAGACAAGCAGCCACATCATGAGTGAACTCCCATTCACAAGTGCTACAAAGAGAATAAAGTACCTAGGAATACAACTTACAAGGGATGTGAAGGACCTCTTCAAGGAGAACTACAAACCACTGCTCAAGGAAATAAGAGAGAACACAAACAAATGGAAAAACATTCCATGCTCATGGATAGGAAGAATCAATATCATGAAAATGGCCATACTGCCCAAAGCAATTTATAGATTCAATGCTATTCCCATCATGCTACCATTGACTTTCTTTACAGAATTAGAAAAAAACTACTTTAAATTTCATGTGGAACCAAAAAAGAGCCCATATAGCCAAGACAATCTTAAGCAAAAAGAACAAAGCTGGAGGCATCACGCTATCTGACTTCAAACTGTACTACAAGGCTACAGTAACCAAAAGAGCATGGTAATGGTACCAAAACAGATATATAGCTTAATGGAACAGAACAGAGGCCTCAGAAATAACACCACACATCTACAACCATCTGATCTTTGACAAACCTGATAAAAAAGCAATGAGGAAAGGATTACCTATTTAATAAATGGGGTTGGGAAAACTAGCTAGCCAGATGCAGAAAACTGAAAGTGGACCCCTTCTTTATGCCTTATAAAAAATTACTCAAGATGGATTAAAGACTTAAACATAAGACCTAAAAGCATAAAAACCCTAGAAGAAACCCTCGGCAATACCATTCAGGACATAGGTATGGGCAAGGACTTCATGTCTAAAACACAAAAAGCAATGGCAACAAAAGCCAAAATTGGCAAATGGGGTCTAATTAAGCTAAAGAGCTTCTGCAGAGCAAACAAAACTATCATCAGAGTGAACAGGCAACCTACAGAATGGGAGAAAATTTTTGCAATCTATCCATCTGACAAAGGGCTAATATCCAGATTCTACAAGGAACTTAAAACAAACTTACAAGAAAAAACAACCCCACCAAAAAGTGGGTGAAAGATGTGAACAGACACTTCTCAAAAGAAGACATTTATGTGGCCAACAAAGATGAAACAAATCTCATCATCACTGGTCATTAGAAAAATGCAAATCAAAACCACAATGAGATACCATCTCATGTCAGTTAGAATGGCGGTCATTAAAAAGTCAGGAAACAACAGATGCTGGAGAGGATGTGGAGAAATAGGAACACTTTTACACTGTTGGTGGGAGTGTAAATTAGTTCAACCATTGTGGAAGACAGTGTGGTGATTCCTCATTGTGGAAAATAGTGTGGTGATTCTATATCTAAAACTAGAAATACCATTTGACCCAGCAATCCCATTACTGGGTATATACTCAAAGGATTATAAATCATTCTACTATAAAGACAGATTCTACTGTAAAGACACATGCACACATGTTTATTGCAGCACTCTTTACAATAGCAAAGACTTGGAACCAACCCAAATGCCCATCAATGATAGACTGGATAAAGAAAATGTGGCACATATACACCATGGAATACTATGCAGCCATAAAAATGAATGAGTTCATTTCCTTTGCAGGGATGTGGATGAAGCTGGAAACCATCATTCTCAGCAAACTAACACAGGAACAGAAAACCAAACCCTGCATGTTCTCACTCATAAGTGGGAGTTGAACAATGAAAACATATGGGCACAGGGAGGCAAACAGCACACACCAGGGCCTGTCGGGATGGGAGGCAAGGAGAGGGATAGCATTAGGAGAAATATCTAATATAGATGACAGGTTTATGGGTGCAGCAAACCACCATGGCACATATGTACCTATGTAACAAACCTGCACATTCTGCACCTGTATCTTAGAATTGAAAGTATAATTTAAATAAACAAAAAACAACAGAAAAACACAAATCCTAGGGCACAAAATTTTTAAAAGATTGTCCTAATGGGCTGGGTGTGGTGGCTCACGCATGTAATCCCAACACTTTGGGAGGCCAAGGCAGGCAGATTACCTGAGGTCAGGAGTTCAAGACCAACTGGCCAACATGGTGAAACCCTGTCCCTACTAAAAATACAAAAATTAACTGGGTGTCATGGCAGATGCCTGTAATCCCAGCTACTCGGGAGGCTGAGGCAGGGGAATCAGTTAAACCTAGGAGCTGGTGTTTACAGTGAGCTGATACCACACCGCTGCACTCCAGCCTGAGAAACAGAGTGAGACTCTGTCTCAAAAAAAAGAAAAAAAAAAAATTGACTTGGTGGTTGTTAACTAGAAGCTCTCCTGTAAGATCAAGGAGCAAGGCAAGGATGTGCCCTCTCACCACTGCTTTTTAACATCATACTGGAAGTGCTAGATAACGCAATAAGACAAGAAAAGAAAATAAAGGCATACAGATTGAAAAGAAAGAACTAGGACTGACTTTGTTCACAGATAACATGATCGTCTACATAGAAAACCCAGAAGAATTAGCAAAAATAGGGCAAAACACTCCAGGAACTAATAAGTGATTATAAGAAGGTTGCAGGATTCAAAGTTAATATACAAAAGGCAATTGTTTTTCTATATACCAGCAAAAAGCAGATGGCATTTAAAATTAAAACACAATATTATTTACATTAGCACTCCCAAATGGACACATTAGCAGGATCTATATAAGGAAAACCACAAAAATCTGATAAGAGAAATAAAAGAATTAAATAGAGAAATATTCCATGTTTATGGATAGAAAATATTGTCAAGATGCCAGTTCTTCCCAAGTTTATAGATTCACTGCAATGCCAGCCAAAATTACAGCAATTGATTTTATATATATTAACAAAATAATTCCAAAGTTTATGTAGAGTGTCAAAAGACTTAGGGTAGTCAATACAATATTAAAAGAGTTATAAAGTTGAAGGACTGACACTTACATGACTTCAAGACTTATTATAAGACTACAGTAATCAAATTGTGTGGTATTAGTGAAAGAATAGACAAATCAGCGTAATGAAATAGAAAACCTAGAAATAGATCCACAAAAAAATAATCAACTGACCTTTAAAGATTGATATTGCAAAGACAATATGAAAAAGAAAATCTTTTAAACAAATGGTGCTGGAGTGACTGGATATCCTCATGCAAATAAAAAAATGAATCTAGACACAGACCTTACACTCTTCTTAAAAATTAATTCAAAATGGATCACGGATCTAAATGTAAAATGCTATGAATCTCCTAGAAGATAATGTAGAAAAATATTTATATAAGCTTAGTTTGGTGATGACTCCTTAGAGGCAACACTGAAGGCACAATACATGAGAGAAAGAACTGATAAGCTGGACATCATGAAAATTTATTTTCTGTGAAAGACACTGTCAGGTGAATAAAAAGACAAGCTAAAGACTGGGAGAAAATATTTGCAAAAGATCTATCTAATAAAGATCTGTTATTCAAAATATACACAGAACCCTTAAAACTCAAAAATAAGAAAACAAACAACCTGACTAAATACTGGGCCAAAGACCTTAATAATGCAAGTACTAGAAGGCATGAATGATTTTTTTTTTATAATAGAGGAGAGGGAAAACTTTACAAGCTATCACTCAAAATTAAGCTCCCAGCACTTTGGGAGGTCAGGGAGGGAGGATTGCTTGAGACCAGGAGTTCAAAACCAGCCAGGGCAACATAGCAAGACCCATCTCTACAAGATTTTTTAAAAAAATTATCTGGGCATGATGGCATGCACCTATAGTCCTAGCTACTTGGGAGGCTGAGGTGAGAAGATTGCTTGAACCCAGGAATTCAAGGCTGCAGTAAGCCATGATCACACCACTGCACTCCAGCCTGGGCAACAGAGTGAGACTCTGTTTAAAAAAGAAAAAAGAATCAATAAAAAACATAAATGCTGTGTCTATATATAAACTTTAAAACATTTTTATGAGGAAAAACAACACAGTAAAAAATGACAACTTGGAAGAAATATTTATAACATATATTATTAGAAGACTAATATTTTTCCCAATATTTCATTATGAACATTTTGAAACATAGAGTTTTATAGGCAACACCCAAAATCCATCACCTAGGTTCTCCCATTAATATTTTACTCTACTTGTTTAATTATATAGAATTTATCCATTTATCCATTTTTTATGCATTTCAAAGTAAATTACACACATCAGTATACTTCCCTCTAAGTATTTCTGCATGTATATCATTAAATACTTCCCTCTAAGTATTTCTGTGTTTATATATAACCATGTATAGCTCAGTATTTGTTTACAGGTTTTTCTTCTGATGTAAAATGTAAATACAATGAAATGCAAAAATCTTAAGTGTGCATTACTGATTTTTGACAAATGCATACATCTATCAAACCCCTACCCAGAGGCATGAGTTTTTTCAGTGGTTTATACAAGATCCAAGTTTATTTCTTTTTCACATAAATTGGGTCATCCAGGTGTGTTTGATTACGTCAGGGGCTTAAGGGCCTTTCTATTTTATTGTTCCTCCATTTTCAGCAACACAGCTAAAACCTTAAACCATCACATCTGCATTCCAGCTACTAGGAAGAAAAAAAGTGCAGAGAAGGACCTACCTCCTCCTTTCAAGGTCATTTCTAGAAGTTGCATGTGCTGCTCTGGTTATATCCCAGAACATAATCATATAGCCAACCAAGTTGCAAAGGAAGCTGGAAAATGTTGACTTTATTCTAGTCAGCCAAATTTCCAGCTAAGAATAGGTGATTCTATTAATAAGGAAGTGGGGGTGACTGGCTATTGGGAAACAAGTAGTAGTCTCTATCCTAGGCATTTTTATTTAGCTTTTTCCCTTCATGTTCCCTATATCCAAAGGGCCAATATTAATAAGATATAGAGAGCTCCAAAAATGTTGAGAAGAAAAAATACCAACAGTGCAATAGAAAAATTGGTAAAGCAGCTACTCGGGGGGCTGAGGCAGGAGAATTGCTTGAACCTGGGAGGCTGAGGTTGCGGTGAGCCAAGATCATGCCACTGCACTCCAGCCTGGGTGACGTGCAAGACTCTGTCTCAAAAAAAAAAAAAATTAATTAAAAAAATAAAGAAAAATGGGTAAAAGATGTGAATGGACAGTTCCACAGAAAAAGAAATGGACCCTAAACATATAGAAAGATGTCAGACCACGCAGAGTGGCTCATGCCTGTAATCCCAGCACTTTGAGAGGCTGAGCTGGGAGGATTACTTGAACCCAGGGGTTTGAGACCAGTCTGGGCAACATAGACCTCATTTCTACAAAAAATTTTTAAAAATTAGCTGGGTGTGGTGGTACATGCCTGTAGTCTCAGCTACTTGGGAGGCAGAGGTGGGAGGATCACTTGGGCCCAGAAGGTCGAGGCTACAGTGAGCTATGATTACACCACTGCACTCCAGCCTCCTGGGCAACAGAGTGAGACCCTGTCTTAAAAAAAAAAGAAAGATGCCCAACCTGCTCATAATAAAAAAATAATGCTTAATAGTGACCAACCCAAAAGGAAATTAAGAAAATCCCATTTACAACAGCATCAAGTAGAATAAAATACTTTGCTTCCATGGAGGCAAAAAACTTGTGCACTAAAAATGACAAAACATTGCTGAAAAAAATGAAAGAAAACATAAATAAATGGAAAGATATCCCATGTTCATGAAGAAAGACTTAATATTGGTAGGATAAGTTAACTACAGATTCAATGCAATCCCTCTCAGAATCAAACTATAGTTTTTGCATAAATAGAAATATCCATTCTAAAATTTATATAGAATCTCAAGGGACCCTGAAGACAGCCAAACCAATCTTGAAAAAGAATAACAGATTTGGAGGTCTCACACTTATTACAATTCTAAAAGCAATCATAACAGTGTGGTACTGTCATAAAGACAGACATATGGACCAACGAAACAGTATAGGGAGCCCAGTAATAATCCGTAACATATATGGTCAAATAATTTTCAAAAAAGTACCAAGATTATTCGTGGGGAGAGTAGAATCTTTTCGACAAATTATACTGGGAAAACTGGATATCCACATGCAAAAGAATGAAGTTGGACACTTAACACCATATACAAAAATTAGCTCAAAATGGATCAAAGGCCTATATATAACCACTAATACTGTAAAACCCAGAAAAAAAAATATGGGGGAAAACCATGACATAAGTTTGACAATGATTTCTTTGGTATGACCGAAGGTACAGGCAACAAAAGAAAAAAAAATAGTCAAACTGGACTTCGTCAATATTAAAAAAACTTTTGGGCGTCAAAGGACACTATGAATGGAGTAAAAGGATAACCCACAGAAAAGGAGAAGATATTTGCAGATCATATATCAGATAAGGAATCAATATCCAGAATATATACACAACTCCTAAAACTAAATATCAACAGCAACAACACAATCCAATTTAAAAAGTAGACAAAGTCTCTGGTTGTCTAGTGTCTAGGACACAAACAAATGGACAAAGGACTTTAATTGATATTTCCTCAAAAAACATATACAAATGGCCAAACAGGACATGAAAAGTTATTCAACATCACAAATTATTAGAGAAATACAGATCAAAACCACAATAAAATATCACTTCAGATCCATTAAAATGGTTACAATAAAAAAAACCCAAAAACTTGGTGCAGATGTGTAGAAACTGAAAGCCTTGTGCAATGCTAGTGGGAATGTAAAATTATGCAGCCACTAAGGAAAACAGTATGGTGGTTCCTCAAAAAATTAAACAGAATTACCACATGATTCAGCAATTTTACTTCTGGGTATACACACAAAATAATTCAAAGCAGGAATTTGAACAGATATTTGTACATTAATGCTCAAAACAGCATTATTCACAATAGCCAAAAGGTGGAAACAACTCAAATGTCCATCAACAGATAAATGGATAAACAAAATGTGGTATATGCATACAATGAAATATTAGCCTTAAAAGAAATTACATTCTAATACATGACACAATATGGATGAACCTTAAAGACGTAATGGCAAGTGAAATAAGCCAAACACAAAAGGATACATATTTTATGATTCCACTTCTTTGAGGTACCTAGAATACTTAAATACATGGAGACAGAAAGTAAAACAGTGGTTACCCAAAACTAAGGGGAGAAGAAATGTGAGTTATTGTTTAATGGGTTTGGACTTTCAGTTTGGAATAATGAAAAAGTTCTGGATGTGAGCTGTAGTGATAGGTACACAACAATGTGAATGTACTTCATGCTACTGAAGTGTACATTTAAAAATGGTTAAAATGCTAAGTCTCAGGTATATTTTGCCACACTAATGTTTTTAAAAAATAAATTTTAAAAAGAAGGCCAGGTGCAGTGGCTTGTGTCTGTAATCCCAACACTTTGGGAGGCCAAGTTAGGAAAACAGGTTTAATCTAGGAATTTGAGACCAGCCTGGGCAACAAAGTGACACCCGGTCTCTACAAAAAAAAAAAAAAAAAAGAAAAAAGAAAAAAGAAAAAAATTAGCTGGGTGCAGTGGCTCATACCTATAGTCAGTCCCCTGATGCAGTGACAACTCTTGCACCAGTAGTCCCAGCTACTCAGGAGGCTGAGACAGGAGGATTTCATGAGCCCAGGAGTTCGAGGCTTTGGTAAGCTATGATCATGCCACTGCAGTGCAGCTTGGGTGACAGAGCAAGACACCATCTGTTAAAAAAAGTTTGTTTTTAGACTGGACACAGTGGCTCATGCTTGTAATCCTAGTAGTTTGGGAGGCCAAGGGAGGAGGATTACTTGAGGCCAGGAGTTCAAGACCAGCCTGGGCAACATAATGAGATCTTCATCTCTACAAAAAAAGAGAGATAAATACTAACTAAAAGTATATTGTGGCTGGGCGTGGTGGCTCACGCCTGTAATCCTAGCACTTTGGGAGGCTGAGGCAGGTGGATCACCTGAGCTCAGGAGTTCAAGACCAGACTGGCCAACATAGTGAAACCCTGTCTCTACTAAAAATACAAAAATTAGCCAAGCATGGTGGCAGGCTTCTGTAATCCCAGCTACTCAGGAGGCTGAGGCATGAGAATCGCTTGAACCCGGGAGGCAGTGGTTGCAGTGAGCCGAGATTACACCACTGCATTCCAGCCTGGGCGATAAAGCAAGACTCTGTCTCAAAAAAAAAAAAAAAAAAGTATATCAAGATGTCATTTTTCAGCCATCAGATTGACAAGAATCCAAAAGCTTGGCAATGCAAGGCTGTGGGGAAACAGCCCTCTCTCATTGCTTTGGGAAGTTAAAAATATATACTCACTATGATGGGGAATTTGGTAATGTCTAAGAAAATTAGGTGAGCATTTATCCTTTCATCCAACAATCCCATTTCTAGTACGTCTCCCAAAGATACACGTGCAAAAAATAAAATAAAATTATAGGCACAAAGCTATTTATAGTGACCTTATTTGCTATAGTAGAAAACCAGAAACAACCTAAGCATCCAGCTGTAGGGACTGGTTTAATAAACTGTGGTACATTTAAGCAATAGAGAATTATACAATTGTAAAAACAATGAAGAACACTTCTGTATGCTGGTATGGAACAATTGCCGGGATATATTATTAAGTGAAATAAAGCAAGATGCAGAACAATGTTTATGGTGTGCTACCTTTTGTGTGAAGGAAACAAATATATAAACATATTTGTTTGTTTTCAAAAAAGAAATAATGAAATGACATACTAACAAATGGACAAAAATGGTCTCCTCCATTTGGAGAGAGGGTGCAGGATGAAGAAGCAAGTACAGAAGGAAAAGTTCTGTGGGTGCATCTTTTTATGTAGTTTTGGCTTTGGAACCATATAAATGAATTATGTAATTATACAATGAGAAAGACAAACCCCTGAAATCGAAAACAAAAGAAACAGAAACAAATGATTCTAACTATACATCATTTTGGCACTGAAACTGTGTAGAGAAAGTAATTCTTTCATTTTAAATTTCAGTACACCTCTAGTAGGATATATTGTAAAGGAAAAAGTACCGCAAAAAAACTTACACTGCATTCAGTTGTCTTATTGTAGTACTAATAATAACATGATACAGAAAAAGAAAAGCAAATATTTGTTTTAATTCCATTAGGAACTGGGATTTTCACAGTAAGAAAAAGGAGATCCAAGTATAAAATCAAAGAAGTTATGTACAAATTGTAAAGAATAATGACTGCAATGGATTAAAATGTCAACTATATACAAATTTGTGAGCTCATCGTGATACTTTAAAAAATGCATTGGTTTCCATGGGATGTTGCTAGATCACTAAGTGACTACTCTACGCATTGATAAATAAAGTCGGGGAAGGATAAAGAATTCTACCTTTCCTTTATAAATAAAATAAGTAATGAGGGAAAGTTTGGTTTTTGTTTTATTTTATTTATTAATTTATTTATTTTGGAGACAGGGTCTTGCTTTGTCTGCTCTGTCACCCAGGCTGGAGTAGCTGGATCATGGCTCACTGCAGCCTTGAACTCCTGGGCTCAAGTGGTCTTCCCACCTCAACCTTCACCTCCTGAATAGCTGGGACTTCATGCTCGCGCCATAACCCCTACATTGACCAGCTTGGTCTTGAGCTCCTGGCCTCAAGCGATCCTCCCACCTTGGCCTCCCAAAGTGCTTGAATTTCAGGTGTGAGCCACTGTGCCAGCCCCATCCTCTTTTTTTGTAGATGAATTACAGTCAGTCAAAAAAGCAGCAGTAATAAAATAGCCCACCACCATTTGCATATTAAAGTTACCCACCAACGTTTTACCCATGTCATTAGAAGTTGTCATTTGCAACTTCTAATGACATGGGTAAAACGTTGGTGGGTAACTTTAAAATGGAGGAAACTAGCTGACATCACCAGAACCCAGTGATCAACTTTGCAACAATAAAACTAGGCAACCAATAACTTGTTGGTGTGAGTAATTTGAGGTATGCAACACCATCAGTGAAGTACTCTTGAATGAAAATCTGACCCTGCATCTAATCAGACTTCTAAATCTCAGTTCCATTTTACAAGAAATATAGATGATAGAGGAACAACTAAAGCAGGGATAAGAGGAAAATCAATAGCCTTAAATAATTTTACCAAACTGGAAAAATAAAAATAAATGAACAAAATGTTCGATTCCAAATCTAGAAACATAAACCAAAAGAAGGCAGGAGGGAGAAAATAATAAATATTAAAGGACAGATTAATGATTAGAAAAAATGGAAGAACTAATAAATCTTTGGAAAAAATAAATACTTCTTTGGGAAAAAAATAGGTAAACCACCAGCTAACCTAATTAAGAACAAAAAAGGAAGAAATACATAAGAAATGATAAGAGAGACATAAGCATTGAAACAATTTTTTTTAAGTTTAAGAGACTACTTGCACAACTTTATGCAAATACCTTTGAAAACCTAGTTGAAATAAATAATTCCCTGGGAAAATACATTTAAAAAAATTATCCCCAATAGAGAGGAAAATTTGAACAAATCAATTTTCATATGAGAAATAGAGAACAACCTAAATACTCATCTATTTAAAACTAGTTAAATAAACAATGGTGCATGCAAACTATAAAGTATGTACTATGTAGCAAAAATCTCCATGAACTGATATGGAATGTTTCCAAGGATTTTTTTTTTTTTTTTTTTTTTGACAGAGTCTTGCTCTGTCCCCCAGGCTGGAGTGCAAGGGCACCATCTTGGCCCATTGCAACCTCTGCCTCTGAGGTTCAAGCAATCCTCCCACCTCAGCCTCCCAAGTAGCTGGGACTACAGGCATGTACTGCTAATCCTGGCTAATTTTTGTATGTGTGTGTGTGTGTGTGTGTGTGTGTGTGTGTGTGGTGTGTGTGTATATATATAGATAGATAGATAGATAGATAGTCCGATCTTAGAGAAGTCTTTTTTTTTTTTTGGTAGAGACGGGGTTTCACCATATTGCCCAGGCTGGTCTCAAACTTCTGGTCTCAAGTGATCCTCCTACCTTAGCCTCCCAAAGTGCTGGGATTACAGGCGTGAGCCACCATGGCTGGCCTCAAGGAAATTTTGTTAAAAGAAATATGTGAAAGAGTATATATAACATGAACATTTTGTAAGAAAAAGGAGAAAATACGACTCCATATATATTTGCTTGTTCTTAAAAAAGAAATACAGGAAGAATAAGCCAGAAACAAATGAAAAAGCATAAAATGAAGGTGTGCAACTTCTCTGAATTTACCTCTTTAATATAGTTTTTTCTTTTGAACCATATGAACGTTTTGCCTATTAGATCAACAAAAATTTAAAAGCAAAACCTAATGTAGAACATAAACTGCCACAATTTAAGCTAACTAAAGAAACTCTCAAGTTGGTACCACAACAATTCAGAAATAGAATTAATTTAAGTAACTTTTGAACACAGCACTCCCCTAACAGAAGGTATTTTTAGTGCAAAAAGAATTGCAAAAAAATATTGAACTTTCTCTACTAGCTTTTTAAAAAATTATTGTTGTTTTTAATTGATACATAATTGTACATATTTATGGAGTATAGTGTAGTATTTCAATACATGTATACAATGTGTAATGCTCAAATCAGGGTAATTAGCATATCTATCACTTCAAACATTTATCATTTCTTTGTGTTGGGAACAATTCAAAATCTGCTCTTCTAGCTTTTTGAAAATATACAATAAATTGTTGTTTATTATAGTCACTCTGTAGGGCTGTGGAACACTGGAACTTATTTCTCCTAACAAGCTATACTCTTGCATGCGTTAACCAACAGCTGGCTATCCCCTTGACCTCTCCAAAACCCTTTCCCAGCCTCTAGTAACCACTGTTCTACTATCTACTTCTTTTTTTGTTTGTTTGTTTTGAGATGGAGTTTTGCTCTTGTTGCCCATGCTGGAGTGCAATGGCGTCACCTCGGCTCACTACAACCTCTGCCTCCTGGGTTCAAGTGATTCTCCTCCCTCAGCCTCCTGAGTAGCTGGGATTACAGGCACCCACCACCATGCCCGGCTAATTTTTGTATTTTTAGTAGAGATGGGGTTTCACCATGTTGACCAGGCTGGTCTCGAACTCCTGACTTCATGTGATCCACCCACCTCTGCCTCATAAAGTGCTGGGATAACAGGCGTGAGCCACCACGCCTGGCCACGGTATTTATCTTTCTATGCCTAGCTTACTTCACTTATCAGAATGTCCTTCAAGGTCATCCATATTCCCATGAATGACAGAATTTTACTATTTTAAATTGCTAACTAGTATTCCATGATGTATATATACCACATTTCTTTTATCATTCATCTGTTGATGGACATGTAGGTTGATCACATATCTTGGCTGTTGTGAAAAATGCTTCAATAAACATGAGGGCAGATGTCTATTTGACATACTGATATCCTTTCCTTTGGCTAAATACCCAGTAGTGTGATTGCTGGATCATAAGAACCTCCATACTTTTCTCCATAATGGTTAAATTTGCCTTCCCACCAACCATGTATAAAAGCTCCCATTTCTCTCCATCCGTGCCAGCATTTGTTATTTTTTGCCTTTTTGATAGTAGTCATTTTAACTGGAGTGAGGTGATATCTCATTGTGGTTTTGATTTGCATTTCCGTGATGTTTAGTGATTTTTTAAATAATAATATCAGTGAAGAAATTCTGAAGTTATTTTGAATGTATTATAGGTAGAGAAAACTGTGGGAAACCAGGGTTCTTTCCTCACTGTGGGAGAAGGGAGTAAGAAAAAAATATATAGCTCAGAGCAGTCTGAGTTATGTGAGGAATACAAAATTTATCAAGCCCAGAGAGACGTAAGTATGGCATTTCAGCCATGCTTCCTTCCTACATTCATGCCTGGGGCAGTTCTTTAAAGGCATTTTGTTTCTAATTTACTGCTTCACCCACCGGTTATGTTCATATTCCTGGGAGGTGTGATGCAAGGAACAATGATAGTTAATCAATAAATTATGTTATTTTAATGCAAATTCTTGGTAAAAAAAAAATTAGAAACTGACTCTTCTTTTTTACTTTAAAAACTCATTTGTTACTGCTGCTAATTGGAGTATATATCCAGGGCAACTTAAGTCTATGCTCCTGAGTTGCAGTCCTCAAACTTGGCCCAAATAAACTCTGTACTTTGCCTCAGCTTCTTCTTGTAGGTTGACATTGGAATTAGAGGTATCAGTATTAACTCATGATTCTTTAAAATTTTGGATTTCTAGCTTTGTCTCCCAAAAAAGCATAGAAGCAATAACATTCCAATAGCTAATTTCAAGTCTGGGAAAGGGGAGGTTCACAGTAAGCTGGAAACATCTTATGCACAAAAGTAAGAAAGTGCTAAAAATTAATGGGAACACAAGAGTTGACTTGAAGCTGTTCCCACTGGCTAAATTCGTGACAAGCTGAACATCAAAAAGAATAATAATGGTAATGGATTATATTACCTTGAAATAAGAAAAGAACCCATGAATCCATAGTGACACTCAAAATAAAGGTGGACGTGGAAGTGAGCTCTCTTCTTTCAAAGACTGCAGCCTACAAAATATAGAAGAAATTATAGAATTAGAAAAATCACCATTTTGCAACCACCATTGGAATAATTCAGGCAAGATCACCTATAGATGCTAAAATTATTGAGTGAAAGGTTTTTGAGGATTATTGGGCAATATGATATTCACAGTATTGTATCTCACCCACAGATTACTTATTTTTATTTATTTATTTTTTGAGATAGGGTCTTACACTGTCACCCAGGCTAGAATGCAGTGGCACAATCATGGCTGACCACAGCCACAACCTCCCAGGCTCAGGTGATCCTCCCACCTCAGCCTCCTGAGTAGCTAGGAGTATAGGTGCCTGCCATCATGCCTGGCTAATTTTTGTATTTTTTGTAGAGATGGGGTTTTGCCATATTACTCAGGCTTGTCTTGAACTCCTGGGCTCAAGCAATCCACCCTCCTGGGCCTCCCAAAATGCTGGGATTATAGGCGTGAGCCACTGCACTTGGCCCACAGATTACTTATTAATTACATAAACCAAATAGTATTATTTGAGGCAGGTCTCAATCAATTTAGAGATTTTGCCAAGGTTAAGGACATGACCAGTGACACAGCCTAAGAGCTTCTGAGAACATGTGCCCAAGGTGATTGGGTTACAGTTTGGCTTTACATATTTTAGGGAGACAGAAGTTACAAACAAAGACATAAATCAATACATGGAAGGTATATATTTGTTCAGCCTGGAAAGGCAGGACATCTTGAAGCTGAGGGAGGAGTCTTCTAAGTCATAGGTGGATTCAAATATTTTGTTACTGGCAATTGGCTGAAAGAGTTAAGCTCTGCCTGTTGAGTTGAAGTCAGAATAAAGAAATGCTTGAGTTAGTTCAGGGAGTTTTGGAAGCCAAGGTTCTTGTTATGAAGATGAAGCCTCTAGACTTCAGAGAAAATAGATTATAAACATCTCTTCTCTGGAGACCTTAGTCTCCAGAAAAGACCTAGTAGCAAAGGAAGGAGATTCTCTACAGAATACACATTTCTTTCTAATGACTTGTGATGTAGAAAAAAGAAAAATGCAAATCTCCCCTATGAGGACCTCTTTGCAAAGCAAATATATTTAGGGCCAGTTACAGTGACTCATGCCTGTAATCCTAGCACTTTGGGAGGTTGAGGCAGGAGGATGGCTTGAGGCCAGGAGTTTGAGACTAACCAGAGCAACATAATGAGACCTCTATTTCTACAAAAATTTTTTAAAAATTAATTGAGCATGGTGGCATATGCCTGTCCAACTACTCAGGAGGCTGAGGTGGGAGGATCTAAGCCCAGGACTTTGAGGGTTCAGTGTGCTATGATCATGCCACTGCATTTCAGCCTGGGTGACAAGAGCAGGATACTGTCTCTAAAAAATACATAAATAAATGAAAAATAAAATAACAGAGGAAGAAAGAAATTAAAACATATATTTAGGGCCTGTTATCTGTCATGTGATGCTATACCAGAATCAAGTTGGAGTTCAGTATCTTATTGCTACAAAGAGTTTGTCTTGTTCATCTTATGATCTCTATTTTTATGTTAATGCTGGTCAGTTGTGCCTAAGCTCCAAGGGGAGCCATGTACTACCCCCCATTCCCATCGTAGGCTGAAATAGTTTTTCAGCTTTCTCTGGGATCCCCTTGGCCAAGAGGGGATCCATTCAGTCAGCTGTCGGGCTTAGAATTTTATTTTTCATGTACAATTACAATATAATACACACTCACATGCATGTGCATATGCACACATGCACAAAATATGTTGAGATTGTATGCTGATCTTTATGAACATGTAATAGCCCAGAAATGGGAGAAGCTCTTTTTAATGAGATTTTTCAACCATAAATCTTCACTGAAAGAAGAGACTTCTGTCTATCTTGGATATATTTCTTTTGGGACACTCCTATCTCTAGAGACCAAAAACAATTGTTCCTGAGAGAAAGTGAAGTCACCAGAGTAAAGGTGCTTAGGTTGAGAAGCTAAGCCAAGTGCTTTATTTTGTAACGTAAATCCATGTCTGGCAGCAGCAAAGCCAAGTCCCTGCAGCTTTGTATCTTCCACAGGAGAAAGGATTATTTTCTATATTTGGATTTTTACTGTGTTTTGGGTTGGTTTTTTATTGCTGGAGATGTGTATATGTTCTTTGTGTAGTAAATCACAGAGAATCAGGAGCAGAAGCCCTAAAGCTACTGTAGAGATAGGCATGCCTGATCATCCTACAGGGCTTTAAAAAAGTTACCTGGACTTAGTCCAGTTTAGCACAGCATGGGTTGTGGTTATGCCCACTAAGATTGGATAACTTACAATGTTGTTATTGATTTGGAGGCCTTTATTTGTAATTGTCCTGAGAGGTAGAGCTCAGGATAACCATAACACTGAGGGTTAGGGTGGCGCATCTTTTAGAAGGAGACATAATTCCACAATCATCCACCTGAGTAGTAGTTATAAATTACTGGTGTGCAAAAATTGAGGATGGAGGAAGAGCAGAAACCAGAGGGAAAGGAGACCCTTTTTCTTGTTTAGGTCCTTATTGAGAGTCTGGCAAGAACCTTGAGGCATGAAGATAGATGAGAGTCAAACAGGGAGGCAACGGAGTTTGGTCTCAAGTACAGAACTGGGGGTGGTGCATCCGAGCGAAGTCATTTTTTTTTTTTTTTGGGGGACAGAGTTTCGCTCTTGTTGCCCAGGCTGGTGTGCAATGGCGCGATCTCGGCTCCTGGCAACCTCCGCCTCCCATGTTCAAGCGATTCCCCTGCCTCAGCCTTCCTGAGTAGCTGGGATTACACGCATGCACCACCATGCCCAGCTAATTTTGTATTTTTAGCAGAGATGGGGTTTCTCCATGTTGGTCAGGCTGGTCTCGAATTCCCGACCTCAGATGATCCTCCTGCCTCGGCTTCCCAGAGTGCTGGGATTAAAGGCATGAGCCACCGCGCCCCGCCCTGAGTCAAGTCATTTTTAACAGCAATTGGAAGTGATTCATTGTGCTAAGCTTCCTGCCAGCTAGTCTCAGATATGCCTGGGAAATTAAGAAATGGGCCTGCCCGTGCTTGGGGGACAATGGTAAAGGGCAAAACACTGCCTCCCCTGAGGCCAAAGGGGAGAAAGCAGGTATGTCCCCAGTTATCAAGGATACAAAAATAGTTTCCAAAGGGTAGAGGTCATCAGGCATAAATTCTCTATAAGTCAATTCATTAACAAAGTATGTAGTCAGTCCTCACTTGTCTCCTTATAATTGGTTCACATTATTACCTATCAATAATTCTGAAATCCCAATGCTTTTGGAAACATTTTTTTCATAAGTTTGCAACTATCTCATTTGGTGGCAAAACTTGACTAGAACTTACTTGAGATTTTTTATACTCTTTTTTTTATTATACTTTAAGTTCTGGGGTACATGTGTACAACGTGCAGGTTTGTTACATAAGTATACATGTGCCATGTTGGTTTGCTGCACTCATCAACTCATCATTTACATTAGGTATCTCTCCTAATGCTATCCCTCCCCCAGCCCCCCACCCCCAACAGGCCCTGGTGTGTGATATTCCCCTCCCTGTGTCGATGTGTTCTCATTGTTGAACTCCCACTTATGAGTGAGAACATGCAGTGTTTGGTTTTCTCTTCTTGTGTTACTTTGCTGAGAGTAATGGCTTCCAGTTTCATCCATGTCCCTGCAAAGTCATAAACTCATCCTTTTTTATGGCTGCATAGTAGTCCATGGTGTATATGTTTTTTATACTCTTTTGTCACTTGAATTCTGAATATTTATGTTTTGCTTCAGAAATATCAATGGATTTGTTAATAAAGTTCTGCCTCAGAGTTCTCTTAGCATGCTACATGGCATGGGCCCCATAGATCTAAAAAGTTAAAAAAATCTGAAAACTTCTGAATCCCAAAAGCCTGTCTGGTCCCAAGGGATTTGGACCTGTATTAACCTTTATCCTAGCTGGAAGCCTGCCTAAGGCTCCTTAAGCAAGCCAGGGTCTGTTTTCTTTGATCCTTGGATATAAATGACCCACCCTCATGTTCTAAGATAGAGCTTGCAGACTGGTGTGTACTACTTGGTGACATACCTTGTCTGGTCCACACTGGTTTAAAAATATATGAATGTGTTAAAAGTCAGGAGATTACATATCAAAGCATAAATTTCTAATGTCTCTTGGAAAATTGGAAAAGCTAGCAATATTGAATCTACATTCTGGCAGAACATATATTTGCTAGAACAGAGCAGCAGCTGCTTTTTATAGATGGGAACATGTCTATAAAATTGTCAGAGGCGTTTGAACCGGAGTGACTCCATCTTGAATAGGGACTGGGTAAAATGAGGCTGAGACCTGCTGGGCTACATTTCCAGGACGTTTGTTAGGCATTCTTAGTCACAGGATATTTACAGTTAAGGGAACAGGTTAATGTTTACTGAACAGACCCAGGGCTAAACAGATCCAGGAAATAACAGGCCCAGGAAATGTCCTGATGTCCTGATATCTTAAGAACAAAAGCATTTATAGTTCTAACAACACGTTTCGCGTTAAAGATAATAATACAGATTTTTACAGAAGACAGTAGTTACACAAAGATTAACAATTCTTTGTCACAAGCCCTTGTAGTAGGGCATATTTCTCCCATGATTTTTTGCTTTATTATCTTATATATAAGCAAGCGTTGTACCTAAGGTGGACATGGTTCTTCCTCTCACTTTCAGGAATGCCCTCCTCTGTCTATGGAGTAGCCACACTTTTATTTCTTTAAGTTCTTAATAAACTTGCTTTCACTTTACTCTGTGGACTCTCCCTGAATTCTTTCTTGCGAGATCCAAGAACTCTCTCTTGGAGTCAGGATCAGGACTTTTTTCTTCCATGGTGAACTGCAAAGGGATCATACTGAAGAGATCCCGACCCAAGGGAAATAGACTGCAGCACCAGTTGGCTAACGTTGGGAAATTGGTGGGGTACATTTTATCTTGGGAAAAAGTTGGGTTAAAGGTCCAGTTTAGGAGGGTTAAAGCCCCTTGTAAGACAGAGAGGGTTAAAAGGCCCCTCTTGGTAAAGCACAAGGATGCTGGTCTGAACTTGGGTTAGAGGCCTAACTTAGGAAGATTAGAGTCCCTCCTAAGACATGAGGAGTTAAAGGTCCTCCTTCGTAAGGCCCCTCTTGGTTAAGAATGGATTGGCACTATGGGGTATTAACTGCCATTCTCTTTGAATTAATCCATCTTGTGTTCTTTGCTGCATGAATCAATTTCCTGGTTGCTGTTTGTCTTTACTCCCATTTTCAAGCAAACTCACTTAACTGATCCTGGGGCATTTTAACTTTCCCTTCCCCCATGCCTCTGCCCATTTTTGTATGTTTGCTTGTCTGACAGGATTGGGCATTTGCAGAATCACAGGACATGAGGAGCTTTTTTTACCTCCCCCAAATGGGGAAACTTGAGAGCTGATGGGACTGCTAGAAAAGATCCCATCCACGACTCACAGGCGGCCACTTGAACTTTCGACTCAGTGTCGCTACGATGAGTGGGTCTTTCTCTGGCCTCTCTGAGCTCCATGCTTCCCCCTCCCCACCACAGGCAATGCTTTTCTCCCTTCTCTTTCCTCTGTCTCTTCTTCTTTCCTTTCCCTTTCCTGCCTTCTGTCACTCAGAGCAACTGTCCGATCTTCTATCTTGCTCAGAGACCACGTGTTGAAACTCCTGGTCAGAGGTCATTCTACCCCACTTGGAGTGGATCAAAGGGGACAACAACAGGGGAAAATGGGTGCA
The DNA here is from genome assembly GCF_009828535.3 of Hylobates moloch. Classification (NCBI taxonomy): domain Eukaryota; kingdom Metazoa; phylum Chordata; class Mammalia; order Primates; family Hylobatidae; genus Hylobates; species Hylobates moloch. Next base: position 72,038,247 of record NW_026652288.1, read on the forward strand.
AGTTTGAGCCTTATCAGTTTGCTATTGGGCACTGAACAGGGTGGCTAATGCTATGTGTTGTCACATGTATTTTGCTCTGGTTGGAATGGAAAATGTTAATTCTGTTCCCCCATGCAGCCTGTTGGCATCTTGCAAAATTGAGAGGCTTTTGCACATGGTTCCATAAAAAAGATAATTTTTTTTTGTAATACAGTTGGTCTTTCTTTTTTTTTCTGAGACAGAGTCTCTCTCTGTCACCCAGGCTGGAGTGCAATGGTGGCATCTTGGCTCACTGCAACCTCTGCCTCCCAGGTTCAGGCAATTCCCTGCCTCAGCCTCCCAAGTAGCTGGGATTACAGGTGCCCGCCACCACACCTGACTGATTTTTGTATTTTTAGTAGAGATGGAGGTTTCACCATCTTGGCCAGGTTGGTCTTGAACTCCTGACTTTGTGATCCACCCGCCTCGGCCTCCCAAAATGCTGGGATTATAAGCGTGAGTCACTGCGCCCAGCAGTCAGGCTTCTGACCTCTCTCTCTCTCTGTGCAAACTGGTTGAATGAATGATAAAAATCACTGTGTGCCTCTCCTGCAAGGTTTTGATTAATGGAAAAAAGATTTGTGAGGCCAGTCTTAGGCTGTAGTAAATCTGGTCTACTTTATATTATGAATTTGTTTCTGTGTTGTTCTGTCATAAAAGGGGGTACCATAGGATAGAATGCAGGCCTAGAACCCCTATAAGCCCACTGTTCAAACCAGCCTAGCAGACTGGTCCATTGCAAACTTTGCTGCAGGTCCCTGAAACAAAAACTAGATGAGGTTTTCCTCTTGTCTCGCTTTATGTCCTTCAGAACTTGACTTTGTAATCATGTGGGAGGTACTTTCTCTTGGTTTCTGCCATTCAGAGAGTGGAAATTTGGGGGTTCATGTCATAGTCCTAAAAATTATCTTGGGCAGTTATAAGTCTTTGCAAGCTTGAAATTGGATGCTCTAGACTCTTGAGAAGAGCAGCAGATACTACCCTGATGCTGTAGCTCAGTAGCTAAGGTTTTTGTCTTTTCACAATGGTGGTCCAGGTTTAATTCCCACTTCAGGGAATGAGTCCTTTCTGGTTTGATATTTGTGTGACCTGTGTCATTTATTGACTCTTTTCCCTGTCATGAACAATTTCTGACTTCCTGTCTTGAATTTTCCTTTTTCTGAGCTACCTTTGGAGGTTCTAGATCTTGTAAAAACTGCTTACCACCTCTTGGAAAATACCTCATACACCCATGATTAAGTCATAACCTTAGTTAAGGCTTGTTGGCTTCATCTGGCAACTTATAAAGTTCAGAAGCCAGAAGTACTGGCTGTTTTTCTTGGCTGGAGTCTGGTACTAAGATATTTGGTTAAAAGTCAGCTTAATTAAAAGCAGATATCCAAGCTGCATACATATTTAAATGACTTTTATGTTTTTTTTTTTTCTCTTCTTGGATCTTGTTTTTCTGGAAAAAAGTTTTTTTCTTCTCAGTTGACTGAATTATTTTTCTCCACTTTTTCTTGTCATTCTTGATGCCCACATGAGAGGACCTAAAATAATTCTTATAATTCTTTTTTTTTTTTTTTTTTTAGGATGGAGTATCACTCTTTTTGCCCAGGCTGGAGTGCAGTGGTACAATCTCGGCTCGCTGCAAACTCCACCTCCCACATTCAAGTGATTCTCCTGCCTCAGCCTTCTGAGTAGCTGGGATTACAGGTGCATGCTACCACGCCCGGCTAATTTTTGTATTTTTAATAGAGATAGGGTTTTCCCATGTTGGCCAGGCTGATCTTGAGCTCCTAACCTCAGGTGATCCTCCTGCCTCAGCCTCCCAAAGTGCTGGGATTAAAGGCATGAGCCACCGCGCCTGGCCTAAAATAATTATTATTACCATGGGACTCTTTGGGAAAAACAGAAGAGTCTCTACAGACCCCATTTTGGAAAAACCTCTGTTTTCCTCTTGGAATCCCAGACATTGAAAGCATATAGGTCCCTCTCAAAATCTAAGGCTCTCCTCTGTTTTGCATTGCATTACCTGACATTTTTTACTTTTGGGGGCATCAGAAATTACTTTGCATTATGAGTGTTTACCCTTGGTGTGTAATACTTAGGTAGGAAATCATATTAGTCTGTTTTCATACTGTTATAAAGAACTGCCTGAGACTGGGAATTTGTAAACAAAAGAGGTTTAATTGACTCACAGTTCCACATGGTTGGGGAGGCCTCAGGAAACTTACAATCATAGCAGAAAGGGAAGCAGGCACGACTTACATGGTGGCAGGTAAGAGAGAGATAAGGGGAAACTGCCATTTATAAAACCATCAGATCTCATGAGAATTCACTCACTATCATGAAAACAGCATGGGGGGAAATTGCCCCCATGATTCAGTCACCTCCCACCAGGTCCCTCCCTTGATACCTGAGGATTACAATTTGGATTACAATTCAAGATGAGATTTGGGTGGGGACATAGAGCCAAGCCATATCAGAAATATACTTTTAGTGATGGCTAATGGCTGTGATGGGGGGAATACTCAGCTCTTTACACATGCGGATCAGAGAAGCATACTTTTAGCCATCTGAAAAGAATGAAAACATCTCCCCTGCTACCCACAGAGGTAAAACTCCCACGGAGGATGGGCTGATTGGCTTTGGGTTGCCCACAAGTCTCAAGCCTTGGGGGAATGTCCTTGCAATGAAATGCATGGTAAAAGTGTTGCACTGTCTTGTGCCATAGAGTTTTCCTCTTTTAAAGGATCCAGGATCTGGCACGCGAATGGGATGCTTAATTTTGGGGGATCTATTTTGCTCTCCAGTTCTGCCTGTTTGTTAGGCCCTAGAAACTGCATGCTTTCCACACCCTATTTCTCAAAGGGCTCCACCCTGATGCCAGTAATCTAATTAAGAAACTTTAAAACTGGCTAATGGAAAAACCTTACAACTACTGGATCTTCTTCTGTCTATGTGTTTGTATGTGTTATGTATGTGAGGTTTATATAAAACAGCTCTGATTAATTTGATTAAAAATATTAAATGCTTAAATCAAATGTTTTTGTCAGAAAAATAGAACTTTAACACTTTTTGGTTCATGTGACTATAGTAACCTTTGGGAAATAAAGACAGTTTTAAAGATTATTGATAAAATAAAAATGTGAAAATTTAGATATCTGGTCTAAATTAAGCAGGTCAGATACTGTGTTTACTAAACTACCTAAATTGCTTTTTTGACTTTTGATAGTTGTGCGACTTACCTGCTTTGGAGCCATTTGGTTCTAGGTAAGGCCTGGAGAAATGCGGAGTTAGCTATGCACCCTGGCTATACTGGAAATAGTTAGACCTTACCTGTACTTCTGTCTGGCATCCTGGACTCCACATCTGGTACATAATTAAAATCACCTACTTACCAGGTTTTTCATCAAAAATAAAAGTTGCTAAGAGTTAACACTATAATACATGTAATTGAGAGTACTGGAGAAACAGTTTTACATGCAAGGTGTGTAAAGAAAGTAGAATGTGTTTCTGGTAAAAAAAAAAAAAAAAATTATAAGAAAGTATAAGAATGTGCATTTTTTTCCTGCCTAGTTTATAGGGTTAAATGATTGTTTTAGGTTACATAGAATAAAGCTGAAATTTTGAGCAAGTTGTAGAAGGTTCGCGAAAGATTAATCCTGTAAAAGAAATCCCTGGCTGGGCACAGTGGCTCACACATGTAATCCCAACATTTTGGGAGGCTGAAGTGGGATGATTGCTTGAGCCCTGGAGTTTGAAACCAGCCTGGCAACATAGCAAGACTCTCATCTCTATTAAAAAAAAAAAAAAAAAAGAAGTAGAAGAAATTCTGTGTGTGAACATATTGCCTAGAGTTTAACGGATATTCAGTTTTTCTGTAAATTGAATATTGGAATAAAAGCACAACAGGGTTTTCTTTGGAGCATTAATCTGCTCATTAACAAAAAAAATTTGAAGGATTATAAAAAGTTTGTGTTTGCCGGGCGAGGCTGCACCTGTAATTCCAGCACTTTGGGAGGCTGAGGTGGGTGGATCACGAGGTCAGGAGATCGAGACCATCCTGGCTAACACGGTGAAACCCCGTCTCTACTAAAAATACAAAAAATTAGCCGGGCGTGGCGGCACATGCCTGTAGTCCCAGCTACTCGGGAGGCTGAGGCAGGAGAATGGCGTGAACCCGGGAGGTGGAGCTTGCAGTGAGCTGAGATTGCGCCACTGCACTTCCAGCCTGGGTGATAGAGCGAGACTCCGTCTCAAAAAAAAAATAAATAAAAATAAAAGGTTTGTGAGAATGTTACCTAATGGTCAAACTATTTAAAATTGAATAGATTTGCCTATAACGCTTTATTAAGAATTGGGTTTGACATTAATAGTACACTAATGCAAAGGTGAAATTTGGCTTTCTCTCTTGAACAATATTTTCATGTAATCTTGAGAGATAATAAAAGATTTATGTTTGCCTTTTGAATAAACTACAGGAAAATGAAGGGAGATAAAAGAGACAAATTGTTTGGAAAGCTAAGGCTTCCGTCCATCAACGAGTAAAGGGTTTTGCTTTTTTTTTTTTGAGACGGATTCTCTCTCTGTCGTCCAGGCTAGAGTGCAGTGGCGCAGTCTCGGCTCACTGCAAGCTCCGCCTCCCGGGTTCACGCCATTCTCCTGCCTCACCCTCCCGAGTAGCTGGGACTACAGGCGCCTGCCACCACGCCTGGCTAATTTTTTGTGTTTTTAGTGGAGACTGGGTTTCGCTGTGTTGGCCAAGATGGTTTAGATCTCCTGACCTCGTGATCCGCCCGCCTCGGCCTCCCAAAGTGCTGGGATTACAGGCGTGAGCCACCACGCCTGGCCAGGGTTTTGCCTTTAAAAAATCTTTGAGTTATTATTTTGTCTAAATAAATGACTTGAGATTCTATTTTTTAATGTCAAGTGTTTTAAACCTTTGATATTTAACAAACATCCTAAAATCAAATTCTAAATCTAGTCATTTTGTGACCTGATTAATCCTTTTAGATATTAGTTCCCAAAAGTCCAAAAACGATATATTTTGCTTATTTGATATATTCAGGTCACACAGAAAGCATAGTCAAATATAAAATAATATTTGTCTTTCTTTGGGCTGTATTTGTATAAATGTATTATTTGTATGTGTTCCAAAATTATGCAAAACTCCTATAATTCTAATATGATTTAGTGTACATTATCAGTAATAAAATTATAATTGTTATGCTAAATTATTGTGTGCCACAGAGGTAACCAAATTTTCTCATCAATTGTGTCTTTGACTGTGGCTGCCCTAAGACTCTTTGTCATCCATAGACAATTGTCTTGTTTTAATCCTTTTCAAAAGGCAGTTTATAATCAGCTGTAGGACTCTGATGAGTACTCTTAAATGCAGGTCTCTGATAACTATGCAAAATGTGCCATTAAAATATAGAGAAAAAAACCTTCCAAGACTCTCTTGGAAAATGAATGTATTCATAAATATCAAGCAAAACAGGAATTAGTTGCATAGACTGAACTAATAAAAGACAAAATTATCTTTTTATGACTTTTTGTTTAAGACATTGCTGATTCTGTTTTTTTTTTTTCAGAGTCAAGAAAAATTTTCTTTTGATCTATTTATAGCTTTTGACAGTTGAGTAAAGTATAATCCAATTAAGAGCATATTTCTTTCTCTCTACCCAATTCCTCCAAAATTTATGAGTATTCATTTGTAAACCAAAAAGTATCTGAGGCAAGTCTCAATCAACTTAGAAGTTCATTTTGCCAAGGTTAAGGACATGCCCATGATACAGCCTTTGGTACTCAAGGTGGTCAGGCTACAACTTGGTTTTATACATTTTAGGGAAACATAAGACATCAATCAATACAAGTAAGATGTACATTGGTTTGCTTCAGAAAGGCAGGACAACCGGAAGCAGGAGTTTCCAGGTAATAGGCAGATTTAAATATTTCCTGATTGGAAGTTGGTTGAGTTACTATCTAAAGACCTGGAATCAATAGAAAGGAATGTCTGCGTTACAATAAAGGGTTGTGGAGACAAAGGTTTTATCATGTAGATGAAACCCTCAGGTAGCATGCTTCAGAGAGAATAGATTGTAAATGTTTCCTATTAGACTTAATGAGTCTCTTCTACCAGTCTTAAGGTCTATGTTGATGTTAATGATAATGAGGCAAGTCTGACTCCCACTTCCCATCATGGTGTGAACTAGTTTTTCAGGTTAACCGTTGGAATGCCCTTGGCTGAGAGGAGGGGTCAGTTCAGATGGTTGAGGGACTTATCATTTTATTTTTGGTTTACACTTAACTTACGGCAATACAGTTATTTGCATAAGTGCAATAAGAATCTGTTTTTATTTATAAGAGGACACAATTGGAGACACTGGTTAGTTTACCAAGGCTTTGACTAGAAAGCCATGCTTTCACATATAAACAGACTGCTATAAGGAATCAAAGTTGACTTACAGGGCCAATAAAAGACCCTGGGGAAAAATTGGCCTTATATCTTGTCTATACAGTCCCTGTATAGGATTCCTGACCTGTGGTAAGTAAAGAATGTCACTTTCTTACTGGCCCAGGAGCCCCAAGTTATCTTGGGACCTCAAGAAGAGAGAAATTGACCTAACTCATATGAGTATTTTCAAGCACAAATCCATGGCTAGACTCAAGGTTTTAAAAGGTCTATCTGAGATTTTGTATGAAGCAAAGTTTCATCAAAGGCAATTTAAAAAGGAGCCTGTATGGCAAATAATTATTCTTGTTGCACTTTATGAAAATAATCAGGTCAAGTATAATATGACTAAAGGTTATTTTGCAAACAAATCAGTCCTACCATGATTTGTTTTTAATAAAAATGAGGACTGGAAAGAGATAAATTATGTTTCAAAAACTGTGGTACACCTGTTGTTAAATTCTAGCCTTGTCCATTGTTTTTGTGTATTCTTCTGAAATGTAGACTGACCCTGCTTATTCCTGTGATCTCTGCCAGCTGCGTAGAAGAAACAAGAGGGATGGGTAATGTAAAAATCTGTATCAGTATTCTAACTCTGAGCATATATTGAAATTGGCTAGCAACCCCGTATCAGCTTGGTGCCCAATTCATGGAAAGCCTTCTCATTTAGTTTACTTGGGATACTTATTTTGTTTACTGTTGTTGAGTATATTGCTGTTGTACTCTTTAAGTAAGAATGCAAGATAAGCTTACTCAACATTTTCTATAATTGAACACTTATTAATCTTCCAGATATTACCTTTTGTCAGGACCCAGAGTTATGAATGGCCATCATTATACTGATGCTTCCTGACTGAGCTCCTTTCTACCCTAAATACAAGAGACCCTAAGAGTTAGGCAGGAATATTATCACCCCTACACAACCCAAAGAAGCTATAGAAAAATGAATTTTTGTCCTTCTGCAACTCTTAGGATTAAGTATCCCCTTGGAAAAGGGAGGGGAGAATATGTCAGTGATGTCTAATCCAGAGCAACCCCTTCTTGAATAGGGGATGGGTAAAATAAGGCTGAGACCTGCTGGACTGCCTTTCTATGAGGTTAGGCATTCTTAGTCAAAGGATATTTGTGGTTAAGGGAACAGGTTAATAATGTTTACTGAACAGACCCAGGACTTAACAGACCCAGGAAATGTCCTGATGTTACAATATCTTAAGAAGAAAAGCATTCTTAGTTTAAGAATAAGTTTTGCTTTAAAATAATAATATACATTCTTGTGGAAGACAGTAGTTACACAAAGATTAACCATTCTTTGTTACAAGCCCTTGGAGTAGAGTATATCTCATCATTTTTTGTTTTGTTATCTTGTAAACAAGCATTGTACCTAAAGTGGACATGTTCTTCGTCTTGCTTTCAGGACTGCCCCACTCTATCTATGGAGTAGCTATACTTCTATTCCTTTACTTTCTTAATAAACTTGCTTATACTTTACTCTATGGACTCACCCTGAATTCTTTCTTGTGTGAGAGCCAAGAACCTTCTTTTGGGGTCTGGATCAGGACCCCTTTCTGGTAACAAAATCAGTAGTACTTTTTTCTTTTACAGCTTTATTGAAGTATAATTGATACAAAATAAAAAACTGTGCATGTTTAGTATGTACAATTTGGTGAGTGTGACATTTGCATATGCATGTGGTTTTGGAGAGGGATGAAAATGAGTGGTAGGGCAAAGGTTTCTATTCACCCAGCTCACTTTATTTATTTTTCTTACCCTCCTAGATACTGTAGATATTTCAGTTTGTGGTCCCTGCTGTTGAGCAGTCTGAGCTCTGTGAGACATGCAGATAATGTCTCCAGAGAGCCATTAGCATGGGACTTCAGCCATGCCTCCCCATCCATGCCACCAGGGAATTGTTTAAAGTCATTTTGTTCCTGATTAGCTGCCTCACTCATTATCTTCCTGTTCCTGGAATTTGTGACACAAAGAACAATGTATAGCCAATCAGTAGCTAATACTATTTTAATGTAAATTCTTAATAAACAACTTAGGAACTGCCTCTTCTTTTTCTTTAAAAACCTACTTTTTATCTGTTGCTACTCTGAGTGTAGATTCAGGGCAACTTGAATCTATGTTGCTAGTTGCAATCCTCAAGCTTATCCAAAATAAACTCTCTATTTATATTAATTTGGTCTCAGCTTCTTCCTCTTAGATTGACACTGTACACCCAAGTCAAATCCATTTTCCTTAAAGTCCCTTGGAACCCTACTTGGGTTACCATCCTAGCTGTAGCTCTGACCCAGCAATTCCCTTAAATTAACCTTGGCACTGGCACAGTGCTCAGGACCTTTTCCGTAAGGGGCTTGCTCCTCTGGCTCACCCCTCCTCATCAATTCTTTTCTCCAGGGAAATCTTCCTAAGAACTGGCTGCATTATAAAACCCAACTGGGATCCACTCATCTGGCATAGTAAAACCAGATATCTACACCAAGTTTTTTGCAGCAGTAGAAAGAAAGGCATTTATTTGCAGGGTGCCAAGCAAGGAGGACCAGGAAGCTAAATGCTCAAATCCTGACCTCCTTGATGACTTGCAAGCAAGAATTTTTAAAGTTAGGAGTAAATCTCAGGATATCAGAAGCTACATGCAAAATTGTATATCAATACAAGAAGATTTTAGCTTTATAAGGGTGGAATATCTTGGAGTGGGGGCCTGGAGGGTGACTTACAGGTCATAGGTAGATTCAAAGATTTTCAGATTTGCAATTGGTTAAGGAAGCAAAGCTTTGTTTCAAAATTTGGAGTCAGGGCCAGGCACAGTGGCTCACACCTGTAATTCCAACAATTTGGGAGGCCGAGGCAGGCAGATCATGAGGTCAGAAAATCGAGACCACCCTGGCCAACATGGTGAAACCCCATCTCTACTAAAATATGTTAAAAAATTTAGCTGGGTGTGGTGGCGCACACCTGTAGTCCCAGCTACTTGGGAGGCTGAGGCAGGGGAATTGCTTGAACCTGGGAGGCCGAGGTTGCAGTGAGTGAGATCATGCCACTGCACTACAGCCTGGCAACAGAGCGAGACTCTGTCTCAAAAAAAAAATTGGAATCAGTAGAAAAAAGTGTTAATTTGCTGGGGGGGGCGGGGGTGACTTTCCCAAAGCCCCTTGAGAAGAAATTTAGAACAAAAAATCGTGGTCAAAGTTCAGCCTTCAATTCTCTCTTATCTGAAGTCTGCGTGCCAGAGGATCCATTCAGTGGGGGTCCTCAGTGGGTATCTGACTTTCTAAATGACAACTCAGACACAAATGTTAAGATGTTATCCTTAGTTTCTATAGGGAGAGGGAACATCTCAGAAACTCTTTCTTGGCTATTGTTTTAAGCTACTATTACCTTCTTGTTTAACAAGTTATGTATTTACTTCTGAGGCTAGCTCTATGCCTGGAATTTCTCTTGAAGGAACTCAGAATTTTCCTTTATTTCCATGCTTGGAAGTCTGCAGGCTCCTAAAAGGGGGCCCTTGCTCCACCTCAGCTTCTCTTTGCAACAGGTCCCTTTCTTTTTACCTGCCCCGTAGCTTTTCAGCCTATGCCAGCTGGTGCTGTTCATTCTGTTGCTCCATGCCCCTGAATGACATCTTCTTCTTTGCATTTCCAACATCTGCCTGGTCATCTGTAGTTCATTTTACTAAAGAACTGGTACTTGTTGGTCTTGGTTGGGGGCCCTTACTAGAAGAAAACATTCAACTACTTATTTGGTGCCTGAGGAATCTTTCTGACTATGTAACAATATAAAATATGTACTCTAGAGCCAGCCTCTCCTGGGTACTGGCACAGTAGGAGTACCCGACTGTACACCTTGAGATCAAACTCTGGGGAGGCAGGTGCTCTGGAGAGCAACATATGGAAATAGAAATAATTTATTCCATCAATGCTTTCTACCCTCTCTGCCAGGCAGTCTATTCCTATTCTTGAGGTTAGAGAGTGGCATCCCATGGGACAGGCCTCATTTCTTATGGCTAAGAGCAAGAACATGGAGCCTGGATTAGAACTCTCATTGAATGGAGAATTAACCACGTACTGGTGTGTAACCTTGAGCCATCATACATTTCTTTGTCTCTACATCTTCACCTGAAAAATGGGGCAATTCATCTCAAAAATGGGGCAATTCACCTGAAAAATGGAGTAATCATAGTGCCTGTATTAGTCTATTCTTGCACTGCTATAAAGACTAGGTAATTTAGAAAGAAAAGAGGTTTAATCAGCCCACAATTCTGCAGCCTGTACAGGCTTCTGCTTCTAGGAAGGCCTCAGGAAACTTATAATCATGGCAGAGGGTGAATGGGAGCAGGCATAGTCTTCACATGGACAGAGCAGGGGGAAGAGAGAGAAAATGTGGAGATGCTACACACGTTCAAACAACCAGATCTCGTGAGAACTCAATCATGAGAACAGCATGGGAGAAGTCCACCCCCGTGATTCAGTCACCTCACACTAGGACCCTCCTCCAACACTGGGAATTACAATTTGACATCAGATTTGGGTGGGGACACAGAGCCAAACCATATCAGTGCCTTTTTCACAGATATGTCAGGATTAAATATGAAGCTCTTAGCACAGAGGCTGACACATATTAAGTATCAAAAAGTGTGAAAAATAGCACTTGTTTTTTCCCAAGAGCGTCTAAGCCTATCACTGAAAAATTATATTCTGTCTCAAGAGTCTGTGAAAAACAAAATATCGTTCTCAAAAAATTGCTTGTGAAGAAGACTCTCCATTTAAAAGGGTGGCCCTTTGCTGTCCTGCTTTCCACTAACAACCTGAGTACATACTTCCATCTATATCTAGCCAAAAATCAAGTAGAACCAGTGCTAAAGCTCCATTAAACCTACAAGATGCAATTCCAATCTAAAGGCCACTGCTATGTTTACTTCCACGTGTAAGGTACAGATATTCTTAAGAACCTTCTTTCAATGAAAGAAGAAGATTTCAGTGACCACGACATTTTCATTCCTTTAAAAAAAAGCTTGGCACAACAAATAAGAATATTTTATTGAACCTAATGATAATTTTTTTGAATTTGTATTTGTTTATTTGCAATTACACATGTAATACTTCTTTTTTTCCCCTTTTTTAGAGATGGGTCTTGCTATGTTACTCAGGTTGGTCTTGAACTCCTGACCTCAAGCAATCCTCCTGCCTTGGCCTCCCAAAGTGCTGGCAGTAGAGGCATGAGCAACCATGCCCAGCCCACATATAATACTTTAATACATTCTGCTAAAACGATTCAAACAATGTAAATAAAATGAAAATAGTGTTAACCAAAAAAGTGACTGAGGAAGAAGTCTCAATCAATAGAGGTTTATTGACCCCAAAGTTTGCGGATGTGCCCAGGAAAAACACAGTCACAGAGGCATCTGTGACCTATGCTTTCCAAAGAGGGTTTTGGGAACTCAGTATTTAAAGGAGAAAGAGAAAGAAGGAAGAAAATGTTGGGGGGTAAACAGTGAGGCAAATGGTTACATTCCTGGAGGCTCTAATTACTGCTCTATAAGTCTACATCTTATATAAGGCAAGGTAAACATGTGAAAAGAGAAAGGAGAGGAAAAAGTCAATTATCTCATCTCAGGGCAAGACAGGAATAATTTCTTGTCTTGTCCTTGTGCTGTATCTGTGAAGATAAGCCTGTAATCGACATTGTCAGTGAGAAATGTAACACAACTTGGCTGGGCACGGTGGCTTCAAGCTACTCTTTCTCAAATGAAGCTAATAGTTACTTCAAATGGCTAATCTTTCTCAAGTGAAGCAAAGTATTTGCTTCCAAATTACATACTTCACCTGGTCTGTTTTGCTTACATTAAATTTAGTAGCTAACCTCTTTGTGTTCATTCACAAAATACTTTGAAGTTCATATGACATATGACTATCATATCTTCAGTCTACTGGAGAGTCTAAATTTGCATCTGAAAAAGTAGCAAAATAGCTCTAAGCAAACATTTCTTCCTTAAAACTCAACATTCCGTTTTATTTTGTTTTTGTTACGTCTCACCTTCTAGACAGCAATTTTATGCCTCACAGTCTTGATTTCATCAAGACATATTGTTGGAGATGGAGTGGAAAGTATCTCCTATTTGTTACGCATTCTTCTAGTCTTGAACTAGTTTTCCTTACTTCTGACTCTTTATAGGCAGATATCATGTGTACAATATAGTAATGAAAATAGAAATCTGGATTTCAGCCTGCTTTGTCTCTTTGGCTCCCTCTTTTCTAGGAACTGATCCTTTTCTCCACTTGTCCTGTTTCCTGTGTCTTACTCTACAATGAACTGAGTGTTCATGTCCCCCAACCCTTTAGGGGTTGAAATCCTAACCCCTAATGTGATGGTATTAGGAGGTGGGCCCTTTGAAAGGTAATAAGGTTGTTGAGAGTCGAGTCCTCATTAGTGAGATTAGTGCCCTTATAAAAAAAGAACCCAGAGAGCTCTCTTACCCTCTTTCCACCATGAAGTAACCAGTCTACAAACTGGAAGAGGGCTCTCACCAGGATCTGACCATGGTGGCACCCTGATATCAAACTTCCAGCCTCCGCAACTGTGAAAAATAAATTTTTGCTGTTTATAATCCACTCAGTCTATGGTGCTTTGTTATGGTAGCCCAAACTAAGGTATTCCCTTATGCTTGACCTCATGACATGACTTTATCACAGTGGAAATACCCCTGATTTAACCAGTTTACCCTACTTCTTGGCCACAGTGATACGCTCAGGGAACCTGAATCAAAGGCGGGACAACCAGCATCCCTCTGCAGACATTTGGAATTTAGACCAAGAAATTCTAGGCTTATTCTTTCTGGTTTTGAAACAGAGGAGATAGAAACTCAGAAGATACAGTAAATATTTTCCAGCTTGTAAAAGTAGACCAACCCAGAGAGGAGAAAAAAGCCAATTCAGAGAGAGGAACAGAATTGAAAGCTGGGGCAGAAAGACTTCCTTGCCTAGCTGTACCCTGCTGTTGGACCATTTGAATCACCTCTGCTTCCTTATGATTACTTATCTTTTTTGTTTGTTTGCTTGTTTTAGCTAGTTAGAGATAGTTTCTATTACTCATAACAATAAAAATGTTAACTAATATGATACTTTCGGCAATAAATTTTGGGGTGAATTTCTCCTACTTTAATTGTTTTGTTAGGCATTTGTTATAATGGTCAAGAAAGGAATTTCCTCAGGGAATTTTTCTTCTGTTTTTTTTTTTCACCTCAGATATAAATTTTAAGTACATGTCTCTTTATTTCTCACTAGAGTCAGTATTACATATCTTTTTGTTAATGAAATACAAGGGATTTGCAGCAAAATATGACAAGACTGGAATGATCTAGTATAGCATCTAAATAAAACTTCCTTTCAAGACAAAACTCCTCAAAGAGGACAAACTTGTGGGGATAGAATTCAAATTTAAGAGGGCACAGATCATAAAGCCAAAGAAAAGGAATACCTAGATTAAATGTGGGGTGGAGATAGGAAGGGACAGTCAGAATATTTCAGAATGTTAAGCTGCCATAATCTTGAAAGCTTTGAAAAACATCCAAAAAAGAGAGCTCTAAAATGGTAAGGTTTGAATAGAAAGTTATCGAAGTTTGGGTAGAAAGTTAAATGACAAAATATTATCCAAAACTACATCTCCTTTCTAAAAGCTCAGGAAAACTTTGACATAAACATTGAGCTACAGAAAAGATAGAGATCAAATTCCATTAAAGTATAAGGAAAGAGAGAATAATATTCCTACAGATAATAAAACATGCCAAAAACATTCTCATACAGCAGATGAAAACTATAGTCTAATATTTCAAAACTAGCTAGGAGACACAAAAAATGATATAAAAAATAAAAGAACAAATAAATCAGAATTTGAGGTGATAGAACTAAGAAAATAATTTTAAAAGTTATTAAACAGAACAAATAAAAGTAAAACTAGAAAAAATACAAGATAATATCTCAAGAGAAATATAAGTAAAAAGAAAAATTCTAAGAATTTAAAAGAAAAAAGAGATAAAAAGGATTAAAGAAAAGACATACAAGGAAGATCCCACATATATACAATAGGCATATCTAAGGAAAATTTTAGCAATAAAATACTGAAATCTATCATTTGAGAAGCCAAAATAAAATGAGAATTGAAACTAAATATTGAGAGGACACTCAGTTTATCTGATAAAATTGGCTTGGAATGATCATCACTGAGATTTAGTCTACTGAAATTATTGTACTTTAAAGGAAATAAAATAAAAATTATTTAGAAAATCCAGGGAAAAAATACCAAATCATTCATACAGGAAAGAAAGTCATATTATCTTCAAACTTCAATCTCAAAATTTTATGCTTGAAGAAAATTGAGTAACATAATGCAAAGAAAGAAAATAGGAAGCAATGATTTTATATCTATATAAGCTGTTAGCAGGCAAGAACTGAGAGAATATTATTCTTTATGAATCTACTGGAGAAGGGGATTCAGACAATCAAAATACATGGGGAGACATTAACAAAATGATTCATGGTGAGCATTGATTATAATTTCTAGCAAAACTAAGACACTAAATGAGAGATATAAAGAAGATAATGTGGTACATAATGGCTGAATACTCTTGACAGTGTGGATACGGTATAATTGTAAAAATGTGGGGTGAGAATGGAAAGAGCATATGCAAAAGAATTTTTAACTCTTTTCAGTAATTGTATTGATGGTAATGTTATTTCAGGGTGTGTCTTTGAGGAGGGTTTTGTAAGAGAGTAGTATTTGAATCAGTAGACTGAGTAAAACAGATCTGCCCTCACCAATGTGGGCTAGCATTATCCAATTAGGCACAGGAAGAGTGAATTTGCTCTCTATTCTTGAACTGGGATATTTACCTTCTCTTGCCCTCAGACAGTGGAGCTCCTGGCTCTGGGGTCTTTGGACTCCAAGATTTACATCAACACCTCCTGACCCCCAAGTCTTTGGGCCTTTGGCCTTGGACTGAAAGTTATACCATTGACTCCCCTGCTTCTTAGGTCTTCAGATGCAGACTGAATTACACCACTGGCTTTCCTTGTTCTCCAGCTTGCAGGCAGCATACTGTGGGACTTCTTGGCCTCCATAATTGTGTGAGTCAATTCCCATAATAAATCTTTCTTATCTATCTATGTATATTCTTTTGCCTATTTTCCTAGAGAACCTTAATATAGTCATCACGGAAGAGGCCGGAAACCAACTTTTTATTTGAGAACTGGCAAATGAAAGAAAACAATCAAGCATTTATCCTGCCTTTTCTATGTAAACTGTGCCACCAAGATACCAAATAGTAGGTGAGGTAAAGTTTCTCTTGATGAAAGTAGTCAATCAAATTACTGAAGAAGAAAATTTGAATATCAACATCTTTTGCAGTCCTAGTGAATTACTGGATCTAAACATTGAGAATCAATGGCGGATAGCATTACAAAAAGGCAGAAAAACCAGGCTGGGCTTGGTGGCTCACAACTGTAATCCCAGCACTTTAGGAGGCAGAAGTGGGAGCAGAGGATGACTTGAGCCCAGGAGTTCAAGATCAGCCTGGGCAACTAAGCAAGACACTGCCTCTTTTTTAAGAAAAAAAATTTACCTGGAAAAAAATAAACCCACCTATGAAGTAGTATTGGCAAAACTCATCATCATCATCATCATCATCATTATCATCCCTAAATGTGATTCAGCCTGGAGATCCAGAAGAGTGCTTTATGTTGCAGCATGCAATCCAAATTACTGATCACTCTCTTTTGGTGTTGGAAAAAGCCAACTGCTTCTATATCTCAGAGTGAAGCAATTTTAAGTATTTGGTGACTGTGAAGCAGTAGCCTTGTTGAAGAATGTGCCCCAACTCTTTTTTTAGTATATTCTCCTAAGAGTATTTAACTAGAAAATGGGAACAAACTCACCAGCAAAGATTAGATTAAGGGTGTTACCTTCTAAATGGTCTGAAGGTAGCTATAGGCAAGAGGGATGTAGGATGGAGAGACCAGTATGTAAATCATAAGCATATATGTTAAAAATTGTGTCCTCTGCCGAGGCTCGGTGGCTCATGCCTTTAACCCTTTGGGAGGATCACTTGAGGCCAGAAGTGCAAGACCAGCCTGGTCAACATAGTGAGACCCCATCTCTATTTAAAAAAAAAAAACGAAAAAGAATCTCTCTATACATAAAATTGTGTCCTCTACTCTTCAGCCCCAGAATCTTAACAAAAAATTATGTATGGATTGAGTGAGCTCTGTGTTCAGAGGTGCTACAGGATGCAGCCCCTCCCCCAACTTCCAAGCATCTCCCCCTACCTGCCCTGCATGTTTCTGCCCTAGTGATTCATTCTGGAAACTGCATCCTCTCCAAAGCCATGGAAGGTGTGCCTGCCTCACACTGTGTCCCTAAATTGTTTCGTTTTGTTTTTTAAATAAAGGAAAGAGACATTTTTTAAAAATGTCTAGATAAAGACTTTAAGACTTTGATTATGGTTTTTACAGTAGACCAGAAGTTTTTGGACAGATACCATACCAAACATTTGTACATTCTGTAAAGCAGCAGTATATGAACTTCAACCCTTAAAATAATCCCAGGCCCCAAATCTGCACCAGCAAGATGTCAGTTGCAAGAGTTGTGCACCTTAAGGAAGGGCATTCTCCCAAATTACACCTCAAATGTAATATTGGAAGACAACAGACCTGGCAAATCCTTCTGGCCTGATTTATGAATTTTTAAAATTTGGATATTTGATCTATCTTAAATTTGTTTTGGCAAAGGGAATGAGGTTGTTTCAACTCCATCTATTGATTATTTTCTCCCTAATTTTTGAAATACAAGCTTTATAATATATTAAAATCTCATATGATTTGGGTCTATTTCTGGACTTCATTCTGTTTTATTGATCTAAAACTACATTTAAAAAAATGGTACTACGAGGCCACTGCATTATTGCATGATATAGAAGGAACTACTGAAAACCTTTGTCTCTGGAATTTCAAAAATCAGGGAGCTTCAAGGAATAGGAGACCTTCCTTCTGGAATTCAGCCATTAAGGTGACTAAGTTTTACCAACTCGTGTTCTGGGAGATGTTTATTCCAAGATTTCAAATTCCTTGGAAGATGGTTGGCTCAGCTTAGGCAAGGTATCAATTTCAGAATCATTTATCTATTTTGGGAGGGGACAAGTGACTGTGACTTCCAGGTTCTGAACCCTATATTTCAAAGAAACATAGTGTTGTGCCCTGAATGGTACTCCAAAAACTGTCTGCTTCACTATGCTCACCCACCCTTCTCATACACCTGAAGCTTCCCTATCTCTGCAAGGTGCACCTTTCCCATACACAATTGCAGCTACCTCTTCCAATAAGAGAGGGTGCAAACTCCTTCTGTATTGATCTAGAAGCAATGTCATAAGACTATACAGCTCTAAGGCAAGGATTTCCTACAGCATGCTTACTCTTCTAGTTCTGTCAAAATTTCTTTATATATTCTTCAATCCATGAACTAACTGGAAAATTTAATCATCATTAACACATCCTAAATAACAGTGGTTTTCAAACTGGGATATGAGTACATTTATGGATGCATAAAAATGTTCCAAGGGCTACTCTAGCCTGGGAACTTTTAAAGGAATCAATGTCCAGATCCCCAGCTTCAATATGGAGCCTTTCTTTCTTAACATTGATCTGCCTGCTATGGGTTTGAGTTAGAGGACTCTTGCCTTTCTCTGCTTTCCCATCTCCTCTTTCAAAACAGACTTTCCAAGTATACCTCTCCCCCATCCTGGATCTTACTGTGGTGCTTTACCAGAGTGTAAAACCTCAGGAGAACCAAACAACAAACTATCTTAGGTTATTGGTGTTGGGGAAGATTTCTTTAATCAAGGTGCCATAAACACATGGGAAAGCTTGGTCACTGTCTTATATATATTTCAGTTGAGGGTAAAGCATAGTATTAAAAATAATCTATTCTGAATTCAGATGTATTAGGAACTGGAGCAGCAGGATAAATGACAACTTTCATTCAACAATTTAGTCTCTTCCATTCCCTGACTCTTGTCAAAGAAGTATTTCTTCTATGGGAAGTTCTCTTGAATGCACAGCAAAGATTATAGGCAGAATATGGAGACTCTCGTACCTTGATCTTACCTAGGTGACAAACCCATAACAAAGCTCTGGGCCTGGTCTAACTTGAATACTCAAAGATTTGAAGAGACCAAGTTGGGAAGTAACCATTTGCTAAGAAGAAATCTTTCTCTAAAGGTACACCACTCTTGGTTACCTTGGTGGCTACTTCCACTCATTTGTGTCTTGTGTGTTTCTTTTGCACGTTTTTCAAAATTTCAAGAAAAAGGAAGCAAAGAAGTTTCATGTTTACTTTTAAGAGATCCATGTTATATAGTCAAAGAAAAGGAACATATATTGCGGGTGAGTTAGTGTTTTTTCTTAACCATTTATTTAGACTGGTAGTAGAATCCTTTTTTGAGGTCTTTTAACAAAAGGCTATTGCTTATTCCAAATCCATATTTATTTTTACTTGGAGCTAAGTCTACTGCTGACTGTGACTCATTAACCACTTCTCTGCTTATTTATTTATTTATTTATCATAAAATGTACTAATTAGATATATATTAACTAACTGGGCTAATATTTTGAATTTTATAGCAGTAATGCACTTAGCAATCACTGAAATACTCTTTAGATCTGCTTTACTGGGGCCCAACACCTTCTTTTATTTTGTTGTTAATTTGCACAAAATAGAATGTTAATTTGTATAAAATTAAACTGTAGTCTTAGAAGCCATAGTTACGATAAATGTTCCCCAAATGCAATCAGGATGTAAGGACCCAAATTAAGTGTTTTTTATTCGATTAAGTTTAGCTCTTCTTTTGCAGATGATGACTTGCCTTTCTAATTCTGTCAAATGCATAATTACAATCTTGTTTTCAGCTGTTAAATGAAATTGCATATAGATAAATAGAATGGATATACACCTATACATATATATATTTTTTCAGTATCCGTCTTCTTGTCCATCTGTTATCTTTTTAAGACACTGAGTCTATCAAATATTGAAATTTAGTATGAATATTTCTGCAGTCAATAGTTTAAAAATTGTAATGTGAAATTTCCAATTTTACGGGGTTATTTTAAAATCATTTATGTACAATTTTAGCTTGAAACATAAGATACTTCTAAATAAAATAAGTGTAAATGGTAGTTATTTGATAAATATTGGTTAAGCTTTTTAGGTGTATCTTCCAGAAATTGTCTATCTAATAATTGGGTTTAAACATTTCTTTCCAAGTCAGAAAAAAATCGCAAGTAAAATATTTATTGCAAAAATATCTTACTTGCAATAAAATTAAAGGAGGACCTAATAGGGTTGTCAACGATCAGATTCTTAAAAATATTTTTGGTGAAGGATTACCACTGTAATTTTTCCTAACTTCGACCGGCACTGGTCCCAGCGCCCAGGCCGCCTCCCAGCAGTGGCAACATGAAGCCAGGCGGCTAGGGCGGAGGTGGCGGCCCTGCTGGCGGCGAGCTGGTGACCAACACGCTCCCAGTCGCTGGCGGCGGTGCCTGCTCCTGACCTGGGCTCCACTCCCACCCCATGAGCCAAGCGCAGCCACCGCCGCCCGCAACAGTATTTTTCAAAAGTTTTTTTCGCGGGGAAAGAAGTTTGAAGACTACCGCAATAAACAACAGAAAAAAAGGAAGAGGAAAGAGTATAAAGATTTTTGCTTACATCATTTGAATTTTTAAAAAGAATGAAGGGAAGGGGAAATTAATTATTCAATCTTCTGGCCCTCCGCGCACATACTAGGCAGAAGTCCGACATCTGAAGAAGATAAAGTGAGGCTAAGTACCTTCCCTTTAAAGACACACCCAGAAGTGGAATCCATCATTTTCCTTCTACTCCATCTGCTAAACGTAGCTCATAGCCAGAGATGGCTATAGGGGAAGCTGGAAAATATAAATCTTATTCTGATGGCCAGCTGCCCAACTAAGAAAATAGAGTGGAGACCTCATTCTCATTTCTACAACTGCTCACACAACTTTAGTTTGGCATTAATGATTTTCCTTTCCTTTTTTTCCAGGCAACTGCTCTGTTCCTTAAGGCAGGTCAGGCTGGGTGTGGTGGTTTACACCTATAATCCCACCATTTCAGGAAGCCGAGGCAGGAGGATTGATTGAGGCCAGTAGGTCAAGACCAGCTTGGGCAACAAAACGAGACCCTAACTCTACAAAAAATTAAAAATTAGCGAGGTGTGGTGTCACATCCCTGTAGTCCCAGCTACCTGGGTGACTGAGGCAGGAGGATCGCTGGAGCCCAGGAGTTTGAGATTACAGTGAACTGTAATCTAGCCACTGCGTTCCAGCCTGGGTGATAAAGCAACACCCTGTCTCAAAAAACAAATAAACAAAAAACAAAAGTGGCAGGATATTATACCACTGCTTCACATTTTTTGCCATTAAGTAAGTTCTTGTTTGGAAGCCATATTGACTAAGAAAGCATGATGTTGTACAGGATTTTTAATAAGGACACAGATGTTGGTGTAGGCAGAAGCATGATGGGTAGGGGAAGCCTATCCAAATGCAGAATTAAGTGTCTCTTCTTGTTATGGTCTCCTACGTGATGAAGGGAGCCTAATAAAGTCAGCCTGGCAACAGATACCTAGTGGTGTGTTACCATCCTGGTGCTAGGGTTTGTTACCCTGCTGAAAAATTAGGTACTTGACAATAGCAGGATTGGCCTTTGTAAGGGAAAATTTCTTGTTCAGCTCATACATATGCCATCCCTGCAAGCAATTATTGGCACTCTTTTAGACAATAGAAGTCACACTCAGCAGGTTAAGGAAGAAGTGTGACGAACTTCCACAGAAACAGTTCTCTTATGTATGTGGTTATGAAGATCCTTTCTCCCCCCACGTAGGCCTGTATGATGAGTTAAATGGAATATATAGGATATGTATTAGTTAGTGAAACTGTTTGCTTTGTAATAAGATCCAAACAAATAGTGGCTTAAGTAAAACAGAAGTTTAGCTATCCCATAATAGCCTAATCATAAGCTGTCTGGGGTTGATATGGTATTGGGGATCCAAGTTCATTCTATCTTACTGCTCTGTCATTCCTGGAATATTGCCTGCATGCTTGTGGTAGAAAAGACTCACCACTATAGTAACATGCCAGGCTACTAAAGAAGGGAGAGTGAAGGCAAATTCCTTTCTGTTTAGAAGCACAACCCAGATGTTGACCCAGCATGACTCATCACTTCCTCCTACTTCCTATCCACAAACCTTAGTTCACAGCTCTAATAGCTGCAAGAGAAGCTGGAAAGTGTAAATCTCCTTCCCATGACCAGGTATCCAACTAAGATTTGAGAGTTTTATTATTAAAGAAAGAAGAAAAATGGATATTTATGAGCAACAAGTAGTCGTTCACTGGTCAAGAAAGGAATATTTACAAGCTTTGAGATCATTCTGAGCCTATTGAAACTTCATACAGATTTTACTCTATTTCTCTATTTTTTGAATGGAAAATTTAAAGTTTAGTTCTCAAATTTATTTATTAAATTTTAAATTTATTTCAGGTGATACTTTAACTTATTTTATACAACTTAAAAAACAGCAAAATTAATATTTATGTCACTATGAATTTGGGGTGGTGGTGGGTGTAGTGATAGAAATATCAGGACTTAAAGATATTTCTAGTTGATACTATTTCTTACTGTTTTTGGTACAGTTATTATAGTTCCAAATTTCTAAACGGGGAAAACATAGCATAGAGAAATTTAGTGGTTTATTTCAGTTACAATTTGTGGCAGGACAAAACTTAAATTATTATGGATCACACCACAGGCCTCTTCCCAGGGTTTGCAAACTGAAATGCCTGCAAGACTCAAGTAGGCAACATAAATAAATAAAGTACATCTCATGTAGCACAGTAGGGGTGTCAGGGACCTTGGTCAACTTGAATAATTACACTCTAATTAAAGAGGTCTGCCCAGATAGTAGTCTCTAATTGCCATTTCCTGCTTACAAATGGTGGTAGAGATCTTTAGGGAAATAGTGGATTCCAGATCTAGGGCAGAAAATGCCTGTGATAGCTTATGAAGCCAGAAAACCAGGAAACACTCAAAGAATAACTTGAAGAAGAAGTGATTTTTTAAAAGTACAAAGGAACTAATTAGAAGGAATTTGTAAAGATTGAAATGCATCAAATATATAAAAATTCATTTGTTTGAACTAAAACAAAAAGAACATCTCAATGGTTAGCCATTAGAGATTGTTAGGGCATCATCTTATTACCGTGAAAATTAAGGGAAAGAATCAAGCATGTATTCTCTTTTTTTTTTTTTTTTCTGAGACTGAGTATTAGTCTGTTACCCAGGCTGGAATGCAATGGTGCAATCATAGCTCACTGCAACCTCGAACTCCTAGCTCAGATTATCCTCCCACCTCAGCCTCCTGAGTAGCTGGGATGACAGGCATACATCACCATGCCCAGCTTTGCCCACTTTCTTGGTCCCATCTTCTCACTTCTCCATGTGTACATACTACCAGGCTCAATTACTGGGAGTTCGTCGAACAAGCCATTGTTTCACATGTCCTTTGTATATCCATTCTCTGTATCATTTTTCTTCCCTGTTCACCTGCTGAACTGCACATTGATGATGATTTTGCACAGATATCACTCCTTTATAGAAACTTCTTCACCCCTACCTTCTCAGACCCAGATGGCACAGGCAGCAAACAAATGCCTGTAAACAGTCCTGCTTAACTGTGCTCTAAAGCCACTCAAAGGCACCCCTGGCGGGGTGTTGCTTCTACCAAGATGGCTGGTTATACACCTTTGCCAGAAGAACTAGCAAGCCAATGCTCTAGCTTTGTGGCAACACCAACAGGCATGTCATCCTGCTGATTTAAAACTTTTAACATGGCCTGTGAGTACTTTTGGTGGCTCTCCAAAAGACAGTACATAACTACATTCATGCACCTATGACCAGGTCACTGGGAGAGCATCTTGAGACTGTCCAGTCCCTGATGCCATCCTATTGCTGGTGAGCATCACCACTAGAGTGAGCCTGCCTGTCCTGCCCTTCCCATTTCTACTCCACAGTGTGTACACTGGAACAGATATTGTGACTGATCATCTAGGAAATTGCCTGGTCCTCAGATATCAGAGCTATCTGCTCCTTGACCACGATCTCTTGTTTGTTGCTCTAGCTTGAGGAGACACCCTCCATGATCACTGTCATTTGTTTATAGCACTACTCCCAGACATATCAGCAAAGGATTCGAGAGCAGAGCATCTCCAGCATCTGAAACAGATGAATCACTGGAGAAGTTTCAAAATACTGGCATTGATCTGGTATTAATCAATGCCAGTATTTTGGTTCTTTATGAAAGATGTGAGGGGAATCTGTTGTCTCTTTTGGGACCAGGAGGAGAGAAGAAAAAAGTGTTTGGAAGCAAGATCTCATTATTTGATGCCTTTTTGGTTTCCTGCATAATTATTTCCTTTTTGTTCTATTAAAAGAATTTGCAAAACATCTTTAAACATGCTGGCTTGTTGCAGCAATGCTAAGTGAACAAAACATAGCAATTGAAATCAAGTCCAAGTCTTTATGTTTCAAGACATGTAAACCCAAACTCGGTTAAACAATAAAGGGAAGTTAATGGTTTCTTACCTGAAAAATCTAGAGGCAGGGCTAGCTTTAGGTAAGGCTTAACCTGACTGCGTGGCTATGTCACTAAAAGCTGAGTCTGTGAGGGAGATCCCTGTTCTGGCTGAGCCATGGAGAACAGACCACAGTACCACCAGACACAGACTTTGGTGGCCCATAGTAGCAGCATGCCCCATTGTGCCTCACTGGGAGTTGGTTCAGGGAGCAGCAGTGGCTAGCCACTTTCTGTTAGACCATGAGAATACAGAGGACGCCATGTGCTTCCCAGGACCTTAGCTTCACCTCCTGGCTATGATGTCATGGCGGCATCACATCTCACTGGTGGACCCATGGTCCATCTGGGAATAGATGTGGAGCCCTGAAAAATATCATTTATGTGGGCCATTCAGGCAGAGACTGAGTTAAATTTTGAAAGGCAGTTTAATTAGTTTGGTTTGGACTATGTTTACAGGATTAAAATAAAATTTGGCTTTTTCTTCTTACCTATTGGGTCGGGAGCTTATTAATAAGATCAAATCAATCACAAAGAAATTTTTAAAGCCTTATTTTCATTGCACACCTGACCACAAAATGAGTAAATTTGTGACTACACTG
Organism: Hylobates moloch; assembly: GCF_009828535.3. Lineage (NCBI taxonomy): Eukaryota > Metazoa > Chordata > Mammalia > Primates > Hylobatidae > Hylobates > Hylobates moloch. The sequence goes on from NW_026652288.1 coordinate 72,062,995, forward strand.
TTTAAGCTTATTTTGCCATTAATAAATAATGTGTGTTCATTAAGGAGAATGTGCAAAGTTTAAAAATAAAAGGAAAATGTCACTTGTTAATGACACCTAAACACAATTGCTGTATTTTTATATATTTCCTTCCAGTGTTTTTTCTGTGAGTACATTTTCATTACATAATCAAAATCATATTATAAATGTGATGTTTTATTTCTTTTTTATTTAATATTATGTCAAAGCACTTTTTGATCCCTAGACATATAATGTAAATGAGTATTATTCTATTAATATTTCATTGCATAATGTCCCAGAATTTACTTAACTGATCTTTTGTGTTTTTGTTTTTGTTTTTGAGACACAGTCTCACTCTGTTGCCCATGCTGGAGTACAGTGGCCCAGTCTCGGCTCACTGCAACCTCTTCCTCCCAGGTTCAAGTGATACTCGTGCCTCAGCCTCTGGAGGAGCTGGGACTACAGGCATGTGCCACCACGCCAAGCTAATTTTTTTTTTTTTTTTTAATGGTAGAGACAGGGTTTCACCATGTTGGCCAGGCTGGTCTGCAACTCCTGGCCTCAAGTGATCCACCTGCCTCGGCCTCCCAAAGTGGTAGAATTACAGGCGTGAGCCACTGCACCCGCTACTTAACTGGTCTTTTAATACTGTATCATATTCATTAAAGAAGAGGAAAAAGTAAAAAATATGTTTATGGTGAAACATATACTGTATCTAGAAAGGACAGAATAATTTTGGTTACTTTTTATCCCATACAGATCCTTTCCCTAAATTATACCAAATTTATAATGAATCAAGTTGCAATATTGGCCCAAAGCACCTGATGAGCTCTAAAAGTGAAAAGTATTACATGCTTCAGCAACCCAGACCTTATCCATCTGACCAATTTTGACAAAGTCAGATCAAACGGGTAAGGGGAGAGTTAGTTAAATGAGGGAAATATCATTATCCAGCTTACACAACCATGGATGTTCCACTCATTCTTATATCCGGCTTCCTGGGCATCAGTGGACTGAATGTCAGCTCAGCTTTGGTTGTGTAAAACTGGCCAGGTCTGTACTATAACCTTTCAGACTAACAAACCCAGTAAGGGTTTGGAAAGACTGAAGAATGCTGGAACATTCTCTCTTTATTTTTTATTTTTCATCTTAAAGTACATACAATCTACCCAGATTGCTTCCATAAGGGAATTCCATAAGGAGATTATACACACACACACACACACACACACACACACACACACACACACACACAGAGTTACAAAATGAATAACATTTCTTAATTTCTTATAGAACATCAACTCTTTCAATCTGTACTAGCATCAAATTTCTTGGCTAATTTTCCCCACCACACGTGAAACTGAGTGGATAAAAGAGAACATTTTCTGTTTTTTTTTGGTCTTAAATGACCTAGACTCTGCATCTTACTCTGTTCTGCATAATTAGCCACACAAATTGGCATATAAAAAATAAAATTGCAAGAGCAAAGAATAGGAATATATTATTTAATTTCTGGTCACATGTGTACATTTAATTGCGCATACAAGAAGATAATCATTATAAAGTACAACTTGTACAATATGTCCTTAAAATTTTTTTCTAGTAACACAGCCTATATGTTGTATACAAGCTAAATTAAAGTATTTCTTGTTTCAGTACTGACTGCTATAAAATTTATTTATTCCAATTCAGGAAAGGATTTCAAAATGGAAATGTCGAAATAATGCCCAAATTTTCCTATAGGTCAATTCTGATCCAGTATGCTGTGTCCAATTATAACTGGAGCTGTACTTTGGTCCTCTTAATAAGGTCAACAAAGACAGAATTCCATACATCTTAATGAAATCTCCTGCGAGTGGATTCAGTACATAGGATTGTGCTTCTAAATATTTTATATGTAGCTTTCCAGTAATAATGTTCATTCTGTCAATCAATGTCAAGTTAACCTCAAAATTACTGAAAATCTGGAATAAGATATAAAAATATTGAATTACTCATTTTTAATCGCATAGGTAATAAATGTATGTTGCTCTGGAGAAATAACTCTTGATTTTTTTCATGTAAAATTTATGAGACATTTTGAAATAGTGGGGAAAGTTCAGTCCTCTCTCCTCTGCACTGGAGGATAAGCTCAGTGGGAATAACCAGCAGCCCTCATGCATGGGACATTGGTGTGTTGTATTCTGGAGGCACAGTCCACCCATGTCTTGTATTGCAGAGGCTACTCAGTCCCAATTCAACTTGAGGAAATTCTATTCAATGTAATGTTGTTTAACACTTCAATTTAATAAACATTTAATGAGCAAAGCACAATGCTAGGTGTATTAAGAAGGGATTCCTTAGTTGCAAGGAATGACAGTTCTAGCGTTAGTTTGCTTATGTGAAGGACAATGGTACAGAGAAGTCTCATAGAACCTATGGCAGGAAGACAGGCAGGCCTCATAGGAACTGGAGAGCTGTCAAACATTCTCCTCCTTCCTGTCCCCTGACCTACACAGCCTCTTCTTCTGCTTTTGTTATTCTCTTTGACTACATGGCATTTGATCTGCCATATTTCTGCTTCATTCTGCTTTCTGTAAGCCTCCTCCTATGCTCTTTTACCAAATCTGGCTCCTAGGTTTCAGTCTTATAGAAGGAACCCGTGTGTGTGTGTGTGTGTGTGTGTGTGTGTGTGTGTGTGTGTGTATACACATATATAATTTTTTACTTGCTGATGTTTTCTTGTGAAAAACATAATTTTAGCACAAGACAGATTGTGACAACAGGTACAAAAAATAAGTGCTACTGGAGTATGGAGGAGGCATAGATTGAGGTAAGGGTCTAGGAAAACTTCTATGGTTGGAAGACACTCAAAATGTCAGAAATACTTTGAATGGTGGCCTACAGATGAGTGTGGAATGAAGTCCAATGTTTATGGCGACTAGGGATCATACGTGTTACAGAGATAGGTGTGACTTGAGAGGCAGCTTCTTCTACAATGGAAAATCATCAGAGGTTTTTAATGAGGTGAGTCACATGATCAAATCTGTGCTTCATGAAGATGCTTAGGGCATTCTAGTTGGATGAATTGGATGTGGTGAAGGGGCTGGAGCTCCTATCCTCCTTCAGAAGCAAGGCAGATCAGTGAATCCGCATAAGGGTATTAATGGTCTGAATTAGGAGAAAAGCCATGAAAATGAGTGGACAAAAATAACCATTATATTTAACAAAGATAGTGTAGCTTTGCTGCGGAATGTGTGAATAATAATCAGAGTTTAAAATGTTGGCAAAATGTTAAATGCTTGTAGTAAAATGCAGCATGGTTTTTAAGTAGTTAATTTTAAATAGTTAATTTTTAAGTGGAGGAAGGAGGAAGAATATGAAGATGGTGAAGTGTTAAGTTTGTTATTTTTAAAAATTTTTATTTTACTTTAAGTTCAGGGATACACGTGGCAGAACATGCAGGTTTGTTACATAGGTGAGCATGTACTACGGTGGTTTGCTGCACCTATCAACCTGTCACCTAGGTATTAAGCCCTACATGCATTCTGATGCTCTCCCTCTCCTCACCCCACCAACAAGCCCTGGTATGTGTTGTTCCCCTCCCTGTGTCCATGTGATCTCATTGTTCAGCTCCCACTTATGAGTGAGAACATGCAGTGTTTGGTTTTCTGTTCCTGTGTTAGTTTGCTGAGGATGATGGCTTCCAGCTTCATCCATGTCTCTGCAAAGGATATGATCCCATTCCTTTTTATGGCTGCATAGTATTCTATAGTGTATATGTACCACATTTTCTTTATCCAGTCTATCATTGATAGGCATTCGAGTTGGTTCCATGTCTTTGCCTTTGCTATTGTGAATGGTGCTGCAATAAACATACATGTGCGTGTATCTTTATAATAGAATGATTTATATTCCTTTGGGTGTATACCCAGTAATGGGATTGCTGGGTCAAGTTGGTTATTTTTAGTTTTTAAAAAAATGCTTTCTGTCAGCTCTGGAGGGCTGCTAGCCCACAGGCCAATAGTTAGGATGGATTCCTCTGCTAGGTCCAAGCTGTGTGTGATGGGGTGACATGGCTGGTCCCTCAGAGCAGGATGAGGAACAGTCCACTTAGGGATAGAGTTGGTGTGCAAAAAGAGGTGCTGTGTGGGTCCAGTGTGAGAGAAACAAATCTGAAATCCAGCATTGAAATGCTATTAAAAGAAGAGGCCCCAAGGACTACTGTTTGGAAAATTCCATAAAACAATAGGGTCCTAGTTCTCTAGAAGATGGTGAAGACAGAAATTGGACTCAAGGGATGCTGGACGGGGATTATGATATAGAGAAAGACAGGCCTATAAATCTGAAAAGTGTTTTGTACAATTGTCATCTCCTGGATGATCTGGTCATGACCATCAGCCCCATTCGCAGTCATGGAATATGTTCTTAGTGAGCCCTTACAAATTGCAAAGCACTGTTACAAACACCAAGGGGCCTACCATGCCACTGAGGGAGAAGGGACTAACATTTTTTGAGGATCTACTATATTCAAGGTACATTACTAGAGACCATGCACATGTTATTTGATTTAATTTTTTTTAACATCTACAACTTTTTAAGCTTGGTCACAATTAGTAGGACTTTTTCTCTGTCCAAGCACAATATTGGCCACTTCCTTTGTGACTCTTGAATAAATTGTTTTTCCCTAGACACACAAAGGGGGCAACTACTTTCCTCCAGAGGTCAATAGTCGAGATAAGGGCCTTGCTCTGTTGGCAAATCTGAAATCTCACCCAGCTGAGCTTCTGACTCATCTTTCCTGTCCTCAGTGCCTCCTGATCTGTGAGCTCTTGGTTCTGGCCCATCCCCAGGCCAGTGAGCTCACTCTAAACTGTTGCTGCTGCTTCTCCTCAGATAGCTACGTCGTTCTAACCAGAGCCTACAATCTGTTTGGGGAGCTTTGGCTTCTAAAACTTCCCCTTCCAATGCATGGGAAGCACTTTTCATCACAAAAGACAATAATTTTGAAAAAACTAAAAAAAAAAAAAAAAAACAACAAAAATAAATAAATCCTCTGAAACACAGAATTTAAAAATGAAAAAAATTGTCTACTTTGGATAAATGCTTCTTTACCATTAAGAGAGATTGTGTCTTAGATCTCCTAAGGTTAACACAAAAGATTATAAAAACTATTAAGGATTTGGAGTCATTATGTTCATTACTGTTTTTTAAAATTACATTTTAATTTTAGCATTGAATGCTTTGCTGCTATGAAAGATAATAGGATTAATACTGGGAGGTAGGGTGACCAACAATCCCAGTTTGCCTATGAGTGAGGAGTACGCTGGGATTTGGGAATTTTTGCACTAAAACCAGTACAGTTGGTCCCTCTAGTGGAAAGCATCTTGGTATAGTTGCTAAGACTGTAGATTCTAACACCTTCATTTAAGGCTTTGCCCTTCAATGTACTACCTATTTATTACAAGCAAATTACCTATTTTTATGTCTCTATTTTCTCTTCTATAAAATGAGGATAAAAGAGTAACTACCCCCAAAGAGTTGTTGTGAAATTAAATGAGTTACTATATGGAAATATAGTGTGGCAGGTCCCCCACCAGGTTAGTTAAAGGTTTATGTCTACTGCTTGAACCCTGAAGGCTAGGCAATGAGCCAAGTTCTTGGTGCTCAGCAGAACGGCAGGTGTCCTTGAGAACCCAAACATCCTGGAGCATAGCTGGAAACATAATAGTGGACAAAGAGCCAGAAAATTAACTTAAAAGCAGTTTAGAGATGAGCAGTGGGGTAGATCTTGTAGTTGTCCTGCTGCTGCCCAGGAATGCCCTGTGTGTAAGTCCTAATTCACTCATCTGCTCACCAAGCCAGACTTGTCCAAGTCATTCTTTGGGCTCTCAACTACTTCTCACACCACCCACCCCACCCCACCCCTCCCGCCCCAGGTTTTTCTTGTAACACTTACAACAGTACCTACAATGTAATAAACACTAAATAAATGCCAGCTGTCATTGCTAAGTCCCACCCCTTTCCCTGATTGTATTTGCTTATATATTTTTTACTACCCCAGTTTTTGATCCTTCATTTTATATTTACATAGATTCATTATTTACTACTTGCCCTTCAACTATGTGTTTTCCAATACTGAGTTTTCCAATCTTTAAAAAAAAAAGTTTAAAAGTTGCTACATAATATTTTGCATATTTATAGGGTAATAAAAATAATACGTGATATTTTGTTATATGTATAGAATGTATAATGATCAAATCAGGGTATTTATTTGACATGCCTATCACTTTGAGTATCATTTCTATGTGTTGGGAACAATTCAAGTTCTCTCTTCCAGCTACTTGGAAATACACAATATATTGTTGTTAACTGTAGTTGCTCTACTCTACTGTTGACAATAGAACTTAAACTTTTTATCAGTGTGTTTGTAACCATTAACCTATCTCTCTTCATTCCCCTTCCCACCCACCCACTTTTCCCAGCCTCTAGCATCTATCATATGAGATCAACTTTTTTTATGAGATCAGCTTTTTTTTATGAGATCAACTTTTTTTTAGCTCCCATATATAAGTGAGAACATGCAATATTTGTCTTTCTGTGTCTGGCTTATTTCACTTATAATAATCTCCAGTTCCATCCATGTTGCCGCAAATGTTTTAAAATCTTGATTCATTTCTTGGATGGCTGAGTTTTATGATCAATTAAACTTTTCACAGAGAGCTCATAGGTGCTTCTATTAGTATGCTGTAGCTGCTATTTTAAAAATACCATCAGGCGCAGTGGCTCACACCAGTAATCCCAGCACTCTGGGAAGCCATAGGTGAGTGGATCACCTGAGGTTAGGAGTTCAAGACCAGCCTGACCAACGTGGTGAAACCCTGTCTCTACAAAAAATAAAAAAATTGCCTGGGCTTGATGGCGCGTGCCTCTAATCCCAGCTACTCAGGAGGCTGAGGCGGGAGAGTCACTTGAAGGTGGGAGAATCGCTTGAATGCAGGAGGCAGAGGTTGCAGTGAGCCGAGATCGCGCCATTGCAGCAACAGTGCGAGACTCCATCTAAAAAAAAAAAAAAAAAAATTGAGAGGTTTAACAAAATTACTTTTCTCACAGTTCTGGAGGCCAGAATTCGAGACCAACATGCCATAGAGTTGGGTTTCTAGAGAGGGCTCTCTTTCTGGCTTGAAGATGGCCACCTTCCTGTTATGTCCTCATATGGACTTTCCTCTATGCCTCTGTGGAGAGAACACGTTCTGGGGTCTCTTCCTTTTCTTATAAGAACATTTATTCTATTGTATTAATCTCTCCTTTTGACCTCATTTAACCTTAGTTACCTCCATAAAGACCCTACCTCCAAATATAGTCGTATTTCAGGTTAGGCGTTCAACATACAAATTTTGGGGAGACATAATCCAATTAATAATATTGCTATATTTTATGAGTTCTCTGGTTTTTGAAAACGCCTGCTGCTTGACTTTATGACTGAATAATATCTTGCAGGCATATAATATTCTTGGATCCCTCTTTTTTTCAGCATTTGATGGATAGTGCTCCATTCATTTCTGTCACTGATGTTTTTCATGTCAAAGGCTGAGGCCATCCTGACTTTTTCTCTTATAAATGACTTGTTTTGTTTGAATTCCTGAATTCTTTTTAAATTTTTTCTTAGAATTTTTCTTTTATTTTTTTTTAGAGACAAGGTCTCGCCTGGTTACTCAGGTGCAGTGGCGTGATCATAGCTCACTGCAGCCTTAACCTCCTGGTCCCAAGTGATCCTCCTGCCTCAGCCTCCTGGGTAGCTAGGACTATAGGCAAGCAACACCACACCTGGCAATTTTTTTAATTTTTGAAGTTCGATAACTTAACCGCATTGTATCTTGACCCATGTCTTTGTTTTCTTATATAGAATGTGTTCTATCAAACTACAGATTCAGGTTTTATATTTTAGTAACATTTTACTTTCTTTTATTTTAAAATACTTTTCCTGTTCTGTTTGTTGAATATTACCTCAGGGACATCAATTATTCTTATGTTGGGTCACCTTTGTTCTTCATTTTATCATGTTCATAAAATTGCTTTCATCTCTTTTCTTTCTCTTCTTTTCTTTTCTGCATCCAGCATTATATCCTTAAGTCTTTCTTTCACCTCACCTAGCAGACAGTAGTAGTTGCCTACCTGATAATAATTTCTCTCTTCTTCCTTACTAGTAGAACCCCATTTTTTTTAGAGAGACAGGGTCTCTCTCTGTTATCCAGGCTGGGGTGCAGTGGCACAATCATAGCTCACTGTAGCTTCAAACTCCTAGTTAGTCTCAAGCAATCGTCCCACATCAGCCTCCCAAGTAGCTAGGACTACAAGGTGCACACCACCATAGCCAGCTAATTTCAAAATTTCTTTTGTAGAGACAGGGTCTCGCTATGTTGCCTGGGCTGGTCTTGAACTCTTGGCCACAAGCAGTCCTACTGCTTCAGCCTCCCAAAGTGTTGTGATCACAAGCATGAGCCACCATGCCCAGCCTCATTTTGTTTTTTTATGGCAATGTGTATCTTAAAAACTTGATTTCTTGGTCTCTCTTGCAGCTGAAGTTGGGCATATGACCCAACTCTGGACAATGAGATTAGGTCTAATATGTGAGATATTTAGGAAAGCTTTCTAAAAGAGATTCAACTCAGTTGGCACATGCCTTTTACATTTCTTCTTTCTCATTATGCCTCCTTGAAATATAGACACAAAGTGAAAGAAGGAGCAGCCCTCTTGGTATCATGAAGTGTTCATAAGGATAAAGACTACACACTAGAGATGTTAGAGCAGAAAGCTAACTGGATCTTTGATAGCTCCTTTAAAGAATTGAGAAAAATAACTCACAATTGGTTTAAATAATTTAGTTTGGTTTCCTGCTACAATTGAAAATAATTCCTATTAATACAGATTATTCACTTGATTTTTAGCAATTTAAAAATATGATGTACTTTAGTAATTTTTTGTCATATTTGGGTTGGGGTCATGCTAATTCAGCTTTTGAGATTTGCTCCAATTTTGATATATGTGCTACAGAAGGGAGCAGGATATTGTTTTTTCTTTAATGGGGAAAAAAAAGGGAGGAAGCCAGGTCACAAAGAGCAAGCAAATATTGTCATTCCCGGTGATAATTAAATGAGTCAATGGGGGAACCACAGGAAAGCAGAGGGAGGCTGGTAGTGGGCTGTACTCCTTAGAAGTAACAAGAAATGTACATTATATTTTGTCTTTTTCTGCCAGGCTTTCAAATTTTTGATGGTGAGATGATTTTTAAAATTATTTTCTGTTTTCCACTGTTTTATAGAGAGTAATCCAGAGTTTAGAATCCAGAATTCAAAAATGAGTTTGAAATTACGTTGATAATGTGCTTATTGAGATAGTAAATTTGATAATAAGGTAATTAAAGCAAGCAAGCATAAAATAGTGCAACTAAGAAAAAGGACCAATATTGGCTTGGGATTTAAAGTAAATCTATACCTTTTGTTACTACTAAATTAGAGATGCCTGGTGGCTCTGTCCAGCTGTTAATTAAGCAGTGAGGAGGCCAGTCATTAACTCCTTCAGGTCCCCAAGATACTATTTAGTTATTGCTTCAATTTACTGCACTAAGCTCACTAATTGGCAATGCCTTAAAAACACTGAGAATATCTAGTTCATAATATGTTTAGTCTTCTATATGATTAGATGGAAAAAGCAATTCTAATTTAGTTCCTCATTCATTTTAATTTAGATTAGCAGATGTTCTATGTGTACTGCAGTAACTATTTTATTTGAATTATGGAAGAGCCTATAATAGCAATTTATCAATTTTTTGTTACACTGTGGTTTTAATTTCCTCCAAAATGCTACTATAAAAATTGGATACATTTTATTTTCTAATTCATGTAGAATATCCCAAGAGCAATATTGGGCTCATAAAATTCAAGCCATATTTTAAAATGAGTTTTGTTTGAAGAGGGGATAAGGGAAACAGAAAAAAATAAGAGAAAGAAGGGAAGTAAACTGAACAGTGAAGTGCTCAGCTTTCCGAAGATATAAATTCACTGTGAGAAGAGTGATGGTGGATGGTGGAAGTAGTTCACATAGAAAAGATTCTTATTTTCGGTATAATATTGGTATTTGAAACTGATCTAACATATACCACATTCCTTTCATGGATATGTATATAATGAGTAGAAATTTTCCACAAGGCACCATTTGGATAAACGGTAGGGAATTTAAATTTTGTAATCTCATAGGTTTCCTAAGTCTTACTTGCAGTTCATCAGACAACAAATGTTTGATATTTTAAGCTGCTAAATCTAGGGGTAGATTTTTTATGTGGCAATAGATGACTAAAATGCAATATACATTATAGGATTTTTTTGCTGATTAAATGAGAGCAAGTGATATATAAATGTTATCATTATTAATTTGACCTACCAGAACTTTGGTCAGAAAGTTACTTCTTTTATGTAGATTATACTTATTCTGTTGTTGAGTTCAATTTTTGATGTTTTGTTTAGTTTCTCTAAACTTTCCCATCACTTTTAAGTTGAGGGTTGCAGACATTTACATTTTTACCTCATGTCGGAAATGTGTGATTGGCAAAAATAGTCAATTCCTAGTTGTTATAACAAAAATAAATAAGCTATCTTGAAAAAGTATACCACCACTCTCTACGGGCAAGTGTATATAGGTGAATACAGAAAAGTTTTCAGCTGGTATGCTAAAGAGTTATTTTAGCAAAGCATACATATTCTTTGTAAGGGTTTGATTAAAGAGAAGTTATTCTTATAATCTCCTATATTTAAGCCGGATTTTCAAAGAATGTTGGGCCACACCAATAACAACTTTATCTTTACATTTATAGTATTGGTGAATAAAGCTCACAAGATGGTGTTTTCATCATATAGGACCTGGATCTCAAACTGAAAGCCTTTAGTGCTGAGTAGGTTAGGGAAAGAATGAAGTGAGCTGGGTGGATGGAAGCACAAGTCCTGTAGAAGCTGCAGTTACTCAGCTCAACCCGACATTCTCAACGTTCAGGAATTTGAGTCCTTGCTTGCGAGTCTCCAAATTTCCAAGACAAGATGAAAACTTGGGCTTTTATTTGTGATCTTTAAAATTTATTTCAGGGAAAACTCCCCATATTTAAAAATATTGTTTCAGTTTTTTAAAAACATTTGCAGATCAAATAAAATACATGTATGAACTAGAGACATATCCTAAAAAGATGAGAGAGAAGCTAAGTGTATGACCTGAAGCTATTTATTTTGTGGACAAATCCTATAGCTATTGGAAGAAAGTTTTAGAAGCTTATGTTTTGTACATTTCCAGGTGTTGGATAACCAATGCAGTTTCTATAGAGGCCAGCACTAACACTGCATCCATCAACAGACAAATGTCGTGTTGAAAATCTTCTCATCAAGGGTTCTCATTCACACAGACAAAACTAGTTAAAATTTCTAAAAAAAAAACACTTCCCTGTGTCTATAATCACTTTCCTGTGAATGCACAGTGGCCTACTTTATGACTTACTGTTTAACCAGCTGCAAAAACGATAAATGGAACCCCATGTAGAAAGGGCCATCTGCCAGTGGGCTTCATTGATTCATTATAATAACGGTCAGCAAAGCTGGGGATCTGTCCCATCACCTCAGCTAGGTCTGCAATTGAAGGGTCTAAAATAAATGTGCTCTTCTTCTAACCTTTACTCCTTTTGCTTTCACAATGTTTATTACTTTGTTCAGCATGACTGCTCATGTGAAATGTGTCTATTATCTTTTAACCACAATCTCAGGAATATCATAAATACAGAATTACATATCAGGAGATATCTTTTGAATGTTGGAAAATGAGAGAAGACGACATTTTTAGCCTCTTCCAGGTCAATTCACTTTCTGTTATTCTACCATACATATTGTTCTTATAGCTACTATTTTGGATCCCATTAATTTCTGGCTATTGAAAAGCCTCAAATAGGGTACCTTGTTTTTCTGATAAAGTCCGTTGGGTAAGATTTATTTCATCCTAAATTTTGACTCATAATATATACTTTCGCAATTAAAATAGCAAAGCGGATGATTGCATTAATTGTATACATTAGTCATTGTATAAGATTTATTTTAAAAACTTATTAAGTGGCCATATTTTCTGAGACTGCTATTGGTGATAAATGTTGAGCAAGACCCTAAATTAGTTAAGTCAATCCGAGTGAAGACAATGGAACATTAGTAATATTTCATTTTTTCAGTATAATAAAAATTAATATTTTTTGTCTCTTTTAGGTATATTAAAACAATGAATATTTTTCATTATCCTATTAATAAAAATGAACACATTAATTAATATTAGCCATTCTTCAAAGAAAGTAATTGGGATATTTTATTTAAAAAAGCAATATTCAGCAATTTCTGTACAGATTTTGACCCTCTGCATATTATGTATTCAGTAAGGTTGGACACCTGAAAATGATGAGTCCATTGTCATATTCCTTTTGTCTTCTGAGAGTTGTGAGGTAATTGTGAAGTAGCTTCTATTAATCCAATCCTTTTGCATATGTCAACTATAAACTCTGGGCAAAGGTGAACAATTACCTGAAAGTACTGGAGACTAGAAGCAGGAAGAATCTGGGTCTACAATTGGGAGAAGAACATTTCACTGAAGAAGTTTCCCATTTTTAAAGCCTTGTGGCTTGAGGACAAGCCCCAGGAAGGGTAGCCAAGAACCCTGTGCACAGAAACCCACACTTTTACTGGCTTTAAGAACCAGAGGATGGGCTAGGCACAGTGGCTCACACCTGTAATCCTAGCACTTTGGGAGGCCAAGGCGGGAGGATCACCTGAGGTCAGGAGTTCAAGACCAGCCTGGCCAACATGGTGAAACCCCATCTCTACTAAAAATGCAAAAAAAAAAAAAAATAGCTGTGCATGGTGGTTTGTGCCTGTAATCCCAGCTACCCAGGAGGCTGAGGCAGGAGAATCGCTGGAACCTGGGAGGCAGAGGCTGCAGCGAGCCAAGATTGTGCCACTGCTCTCCAGCCTGGGCGACAGAGCAAGACTCCGTCTCAAAAAAAACACACAAAAAAAAAAAAACAACCAGAGGATGGAGTTGAGAGTGGCTAAAACAGCTGGAAAGTAAAGATGGAAATTCTGGAAATGAGAGAGCTAGAGAGGGGGAGGTCCAAATCCTCTATATAAACTCTGCCCAAATTGCTAGATGAATCCTAAGCCATACATATATAAGGAAAGGCTCTAAGCAGCCAAGATAAGGCTAAAATCACTAAGTGATGATTTCAGGTGTCCACCTGCTGCAGAGGAGACAAAATTTGAAGTTCACTTCCACCCAAGTAAACTGCCTGCTAAAACAACAAGAAAGATCAACACTTTTCAGAGAAATAGGACCAGAACTGGGTTATACGGCCATGTTCTAAATGCAATTGAGCTAGGAAGGTGATAATTTGCCATTTTCCATCTCTGTAATGGGGAAGAACCTCTGCCAGAAAGAAAGCAGAGAGTCAGAAAGCAAGTAGATTATTTAAAGAGTTTGCAACATTAGGCAAATTGATAGAGTCTGGTTGGGGCAAGAGGTACTTGTCTGTTGAGTTGGACTAGGAACCAAAATTTTAACTTGCAATCTGGTATTTATCCCTGCTGTATATTTTAATAAATTTTATTGTAAATATGTCAGACAAAAATTGATATTATGAGCCCCCATTACTTGCCTTTGTGAACCCTGAAAATCTGAGACAGGTCTCAGTTAATTTAGAAAGTTTATTTGAGGACGCATGCCTATGACACAGCCTCAGGAGGTCCTGATGACATGTGCCCAAGGGGGTCAGAACACAGTTTGGTTTTATACTTCTAGGGAGACATGAGACATCAATGAACATATGCAAGATGAACAATGTCTCAGTCTAGAAAGGTGGGACAACTCAAAGCAAAGGTGGGAAGACTCAAAGTGGGGAGGGGGCTTCAAGGTAATAGGTAGATAAGAGACAAATGGTTGCATTCTTTTGAGTTCCTAGTCTCTCCAAAGAAGGCAATTAGATATGCGTTTATCTCAGGGAGCAGAGGAGTGACTTTGAATAGAATGGGAGGCAGGTTTTCCCTAAGCAGTTCCCAGCTTGACTTTTCCCTTTAGCTAAGTGATTTTGGGGATCCAAGATATTTTCCTTTTACAATTTCCCCAGTTTATTTTTAAAAATCTTTTGGAGAAAGCATTTTAGAAGAAAATGAGTCTCTCTGGTCTCAGGTTTTGTCTGATCTTTCATGGCTAAGGATGATTTATTCCTAGATGCATAGGTCCCAAGTTATTAGGAAAGCTCATTTTTAGAAGGTTGTGAAGTCTCATGTCCTATGAAGAGAAAGTAGGGGGAGGAAGGGAGAAAAACAACAACAAACAAAAGAATAATCCTGGAAAACTGATACAGACCACATTACTCTGAAATTCATACATCAGTAGGCAGGTATGAAAGTGCCTTATGTATGTAAACAGGTTGCTGTTATTTTTTTCTGAAGTTTAAGTTGTCTAGCTTTAGTTTGCAGGGCTTTATGAAAGCACAGCTTAGTTTCTGGTGACTCCAAATTAGGAAAAATAGGGAAACAAGAAGAAAAAAATTGAAAACATTATTTTGAAGACTTATAGCCAAGAAAAATTAGAATTCCATCCAAACTGTAGAAAATAATAAAAATGGAAAAACATTAGGCAAGACTAGAATTTAACAACAGGTGTACTATAGTTTTTGAGACATACTTTTTCTCTCTCCAGTTTCCCATTTTTACTAAAGACAAGTCATGATAGCACTGATTTGCTTTATTATACCTGGCCTGACTATTTGTATACAATGCAGGAGGAATATTTTTTAACATAGGCTTTTAAATTGGCTTTGATGGAACTTTGTTCCATAGAAGGAATCTCAGGTAAGACATTTTTAAAGCTGAGCCCAGCCATGGATTTGTGCCATCAAAGACCTATGAGTTGGGCAAATCTCTCTCCTCTTGAGCTTCCAAGATAAACTTGGGCCTGTCAGAAAGTGACATTCTTTACTTACCACAGGTCAGGAACTCCGTAGACAAAGGTATGAGGCCAGTTTTTCCAAAGGGCTTTGATTGGCTCCATAAGTCAAGTTTGATTCCTTAAAGGAAAGCATACCATTCTAGTCAAAGCCTTGGTAAAATAACCAGTTTCTCTAACTGCATCCTGTTACAAATGAAAACAGATTCTTACTGCACTTATGCAAATAACTGTATTGTCATAAGTTAAAAATACTCACAGTTTCCAAATTCTGTAGAAATCAGACAGAGAGAAACAAATATGATCCAAATGTTGTTCATAGGAGTATACTCATTCATTAAAAGCTGTAAATAGGTTAAAATAAAAGTTATCTTGGCTCTGAAAAACAAAACAAAGTAACAGCAATGTTTTAAGTAAAAAGTTAAAAAGATTACTTCAGACTTCTGTTAGTTTAGTCCATGCAGTTAATTCCTGTTCTACTTGACATTCATGAACATTTCAGCTCTCCATGAGTCCTGAAAGTTTTCGTTTATCCTGATGTCACAATCTCCAAAGTTATCAGAAACCTGCATTAAAAAGCACCTGTTAGCATTTTATAGCTGATTATAAAACCGATCAAAACAAGATAACAATTGTCCATGGTTGGCAAAAAGTTTTAGGCCAGCCATAGTCAAAGGCACTTTGATGAGGAAATTTGTTACCTCTGTGGCACACAATAATGTAACATAGCAATTATAATTATTACTGATAACATATATTAAGTCATATCAGAATTATAGGAGTTTCCCATAATTTTGGAACACATACCAATAACATATTCATACAAATACAGCCCAAAGAAAACCAAACACCATTTCATATTTGACAATGCTTCCTGTATAATTTTTATACGAAATAAGGCAAATATGTCATTTTTGGACTTTAGGGAACCTGTTAGTAATATGTTAAAGGATTATTTAGGTCAGAAAAAGACATGATTTATAATTTGATTTTGGAAGGCTTGTCAAATATCAAAGGTTTAAAACATGTGATATTACAAAATCAGACCACAGGTCATTGTAAAATAAATCATTCATTTAAGCAAAGTGATCTCAGCTATAGACTAGCTGAAATTCAAGAAATGAACCTGTTTTTGCTACAGAATACCTGAAGGGCTCAAGTATGAATGACACCATGGATTAAAACATGGCACTGAAAGCAGAGGGATCTACTAGTATACAAAGAGGTTAGACCCCTGTTTCCCCTCCTGTGCATCGGTGACTATCCCTAGGCAGGCAATCATGGCTTATTTCTGGAGAGACTGAACAGAGGAGTAGGTCTTAAACACACTGTAAGTGATAGAGAGTGAAGGTGAAATAAAGGGTTGCACGCAGGGGGATTAATGAAATTCTAAATACTGGACTTTGGGACCCCCAGATTCCTTTCTCTATCCCTTCCAGAGCACCAGTAGTTTGGTATGTTCTTCCTAAGTAAAAAGTTGAAAAACAAAAAACAATACTGAAAGATTTTAGAGAAAATACCTCCATAGGCTGACTTAAAAGGGTGATAGATTACCAGATCATTCACCATTTGGCAAGTCCTGTCCACAGGCCAGAACTTATAAAATTTTAGGGCCTTTAACATGGAAAGATGGCCAAAGATCAATATATTGTTTAGGAATCATTCAACATATAAGCGATCAAAATAAACAAACAGAAAATAGGAACCCAGAGGAAGCAAAGACAACTTTAAAAAAATACTATACTAAATATCCTCAGAGAATTAAAATATATAAGTATATTGTAGCCATTAAGCAAAAACAGGATAACTATGGGAAAGAAAAAAAGAAATTTCTTGATCCAGCAATTCCATTTCTAGATATTTATCCAAAATATTTGAAGTCAATATGTGGAAGAGATGTCTGCACTCCCATGCTTATTGCTGCACTTTTCATAGTAGCCAAAATACGAAATCAACCTAGGTGTCATCAATGGATGAATGGATTTTTTAAAATGTGATATATATATATATATGTGCAATGGAATAATATTCAGCCACAAAAAATAATGAAATCTTGTCATATGCAACAACATGAATAAACCTAGAGACACTGTTAAGTGAAATAAACCAAACACAGGACAAATACCACATTATCTCATTCATATGAGGAATTTTAAAAAATTGATGTCATAGAAGTTGGTTGCTGGAGGCTGGAGAAAGTAGAGGGGCAGGGGAGATAGAGAGAAACGGTTGGTCAACAGGTACAAAGTAAGCTACAGTTAGATAGGAGGAACAAGTTCTGTTGTTCTATTGCACAGTAGGAGGACTATAGTTAGTGATAATGTATATTTCAAAATAGCTAGAAGAGAGGATTTTTAATGTTTTCACCACAATGAAATGATAATGTTTGAGGTGAGGAATTTGCTAATTACCCTGATTTGATCATTAGACAATGTATACATGCATTGAAACAGTATACTCCTTAAGTACACATGATTGTTATGTCAATTAAAAACAAAATAAAACTAAAGAAGAAATTGCTAAGAGAGTAAATTCCAAATGTTCTCACCACAAAAATAAGTATTTGAGGTGATGGATATGATAATTAGCCAGATTCCATTATTCCACATTGTATTCATAAATCATAACATCCTGTACCCCATAAATATATGCAATTATAATTTGTCAATTTACAATTAAAAGTAAAAATTAAAAAAGAATTGATGTTTCTGTAAATAAACAAATTAGTTAATTCAAAACATTTTTAAAATTTTTTCTAGGCATTTAAATATGTTAAATGTTACTGAAATTAAAAATTTAAATAGAGTTGGAAGTTGAGGAAGTTTAGGAAATAAAAAGATAAAGAGATAAAAGACAGGAGAAACTATTAACAAAAAGAAGAGGAGATTAAGTCTAAGAGGCTCACTTTGTAACTAATAGAAGATTTAGAGAAGGCCACAGAGAGAACTGAGGGGAGGAAACTACCAAAAATTAATTCAAGAAAATATCCCAGAATGGAAGAATATTAGTCTTCAGATTGAAAGTACCAACAGAGTCCATGCGAAAAGTTGAGAAAATGCCCACAGCAAGTTACCTTGTTGTGAAATCTTGGAATGCTAGAGATAAAGAGAATCTTTTTTTAAGTTTGTGGAGAAAAAGAGAAAGAGAGGCATGGAAGTGGGTGAAGGGAGATGAAGAAAATAGGACACATTGAAAGAGGAAAAAAAGATCACAGTGACATCAGGCTTTTTAACATTATCATTGCAAGCTAGAAGAAATGAGAAAATGCCTTCAAAATTCTGGAAAGAAATATTCAATCCAAACCAATATTCAGTGAATGACATCCCCTAGAGCTTTTTGGTTTTGGTTCGCATTTTTAAAACACTTTGAATAAAAATGACCCGCTAGGGTTTTGCAGTGCATAATCTTCACAACCATATGCAGCAACTCTGCTCAATTCAGTCAAATTTGCAGTCACATTTGAAGACAGAATACAGACATAGAAGGACTCAAAATGTACACATCCATTCTTTTCTCAGGAAGGATATGCTCTAGAAAAGTGAATGGATAAGCCAAAAAAAAAAAAAAAAAAACCTAGGCAATACCATTCAGGACATAGGCAAGGGCAATGTCTAAAACACCAAAAGCAATGGCAACAAAAGCCAAAATTGACAAATGGGATCTAATTAAACTAAAGAGCTTCTGCACAGCAAAAGAAACCACCATCAGAGTGAAAAGGCAACCTACACAATGGGAGAAAATTTTTGCAATCTACTCATCTGACAAAGGGCTAATATCCAGAATCTACAAAGAACTCAAACAAATTTACAAGAAAAAACAAACAACCCCATCACAAAGTGGGCAAAGGATATGAAAGGACATTTCTCAAAAGAAGACATTTATGCAGCCAAAAGACACATGAAAAAATGCTCATCATCACTGGCCATCAGAGAAATGCAAATCAAAACAACAGTGAGATATCATCTCATACCAGTTAGAATGGCGATCATTAAAAAGTAAGGAAACAACAGGTGCTAGAGAGGATGTGGAGAAATAGGAACACTTATACACTGTTGGTGGGACTGTAAACTAGTACTACCATTGTGGAAGACAGTGTGGTGATTCCTCAGGGATCTAGAACTAGAAATACCATTTGACCCAGCCATCCCATTACTGGGTATATACCCAAAGGAATATAAATCATGCTGCTATAAAGATACATGCACATGTATGTTTATTGCAGCACTATTCACAATAGCAAAGACTTGGAACCAATTTGAATGTCCATCAGTGACAGACTGGATTAAGAAAATGTGGCACATATACACCATGGAATACTATGCAGCCATAAAAAAGGATGAGTTCATGTCCTTTGTAGGGACATGGATGAAGGTGGAAACCATCATTCTCGGCAAACTATCGCAAGGACAAAAAACCAAACACCACATGTTCTCACTCATAGGTGGGAATTGAACAATGAGAACACTTGGACACAGGAAGGGGAACATCACACACCAGGGCCTGTTGTGGGAAGGGGGGAGTGGGGAGGGATAGCATTAGGAGATATACCTAATGTAAATGATGAGTTAATGGGTGCAGCACACCAACATGGCACATGTATATATATGTAACAAACCTGCACATTGTGCACATGTACCCTATAACTTAAAGTATAATAAAAAATATCTATATGTATATAAAAAAAAAGATGTCATGATCAGGAGCCATGTTCTGGACATCACCATGTCTCCATAACGATCTTCCCAAGGGAAATCTTCATATTCAGAATGTGAGGAAGTTCTGGACTTAGATTTCAATTGCAATACTGAAGAGAAGAGTTAATTATGTAGCTTGCACTGTATTAGTTTGCTAGGGCTGCCATAACATGATACCGTAGACTGGATGGCTTGAACAACTAGAATTTATTTTTCCAGAATTCTGGAGTCTAGAGGTCCAAGATCAAGGTTTCAACAAATGTTGTTTTTCCTGACACCACTCTTCTGTCACTTTCAGATGACCATCTTCTTGCTATTCTTCACATAGTCTTTCCTTCTTCTAAGGACATCAGTCATATTCGATTTAAACTTAATATTGTGATGTGTGAATTTGGTCCTGTCATTATGATGTTAGCTGGTTATTTTGCTCATTAGTTGATGCAGTTTCTTCCTAGCCTTGATGGTCTTTACATTTTGGCATGTTTTTGCAGTGGCTGGTACTGGTTGTTCCTTTCCATGTTTAGTGCTTCCTTCAGGAGCTCTTTTAGGGCAGGCCTGGTGGTGACAAAATCTCTCAGCATTTGCTTTTCTGTAAAGTATTTTATTTCCCCTTCACTTATGAAGCTTAGTTTGGCTGGATATGAAATTCTGGGTTGAAAATTCTTTTCTTTAAGAATGTTGAATATTGGCCCCCACTCTCTTCTGGCTTGTAGAGTTTCTGCCAAGAGATCTGCTGTTAGTCTGATGGGTTTCCCTTTGTGGGTAACCCAACCTTTCTCTCCGGCTGCCCTTAACATTTTTTCCTTCATTTCAACTTTGGTGAATCTGACAATTATGTGTCTTGGAGTTGCTCTTCTCGAGGAGTATCTTTGTGGCATTCTGTGTATTTCCTGAATCTGAATGTTGGCCTGCCTTGCTAGATCGGAGAAGTTCTCCTGGATAATATTCTGCAGAATGTTTTCCAACTTGGTTCCATTCTCCCCATCATTTTCAGGTACACCAAATAGATGTAGATTTGGTCTTTTCACATAGTCCCATATTTCTTGAATGCTTTGTTCATTTCTTTTTATTCTTTTTTCTCTAAACTTCCCTTCTCGCTTCATTTCATTCATTTCATCTTCCATCACTGATACCCTTTCTTTCAGTTGATTGCATCAGCTCCTGAGGCTTCTGCATTCTTCACATAGTTCTCAAGCCTTGGCTTTCAGCTCCGTCAGCTGCTTTATGGACTTCTCTGCGTTGGTTATTCTAGTTATCCATTCGTCTAATTTTTTTTCACAGTTTTTAACTTCTTTGCTATTGTTTTGAATTTCCTCCCGTAGCTCGGAGTAGTTTGATCATCTGAAGCCTTCTTCTCTCAACTCGTCGAAGTCATTCTCCGTCCAGCTTTGCTCCGTTGCTGGTGAGGAGCTGCGTTCCTTTGGAGGAGGAGAGGCACTCCGATTTTTAGAATTTTCAGTTTTTCTGTTCTGTTTTTTCCCCATGTTTGTGGTTTTATCTACCTTTGGTCTTTGATGATACTAACGTACAGATGGGGTTTTGGTGTGGGTGTCCTTTCTGTTTGTTAGTTTTCCTTTTAACAGTC
Organism: Hylobates moloch; assembly: GCF_009828535.3. Lineage (NCBI taxonomy): Eukaryota > Metazoa > Chordata > Mammalia > Primates > Hylobatidae > Hylobates > Hylobates moloch. Next base: position 72,084,268 of record NW_026652288.1, read on the forward strand.
AGGACCCTCAGCTGCAGGTCTGTTGGAGTTTGCTGGAGGTCCACTCCAGACCCTGTTTGCCCGGGTATCAGCAGCAGAGGCTGCAGAACAGCGAATATTGCTGAACAGCAAATGTTGCTGTCTGATCATTCCTCTGGAGGTTCCATCTCAGAGGGGTACCTGGCTGTGTGAGGTGTCAGTCTGCCCCTACTGGGGGATGCCTCCCAGCTAGGCTACTTGGGGGGTCAGGAACCCACTTGAGGAGGTAGTCTGTCTATTCTCAGATCTCAAACTCCATGCTGGGAGAACCACTACTCTCTTCAAAGCTGTCAGACAGGGACATTTAAGTCTGCAGAGGTTTCTGCTGCCTTTTGTTCAGCTATGCCCTGTCCCCAGAGGTGGAGTCTACAGAGGCAGGCAGGCCTCCTTGAGCTGCAGTTGGCTCCACCCAGTTCGAGCTTCCCAGCCGCTTTGTTTACCTACTCAAGCCTCAGCAATGGCGGGCGCCCCTCCCCCAGCCTCGCTGCCATCTTGCAGTTCCATCTCAGACTGCTGTGTTAGCAATGAGCAAGGCTCTGTGGGCGTGGGACCCTCCAAGCCAGGTGCGGGATATAATCTCCTGGCGTGCCATTTGCTAAGACCATTGGAAACGCACAGTATTAGGGTGGGAGTGACCTGATTTTCCAGGTGCCGTCTGTCACAGCTTTGCTTGGCTATGAAAGGGAATTCCCTGACCCCTTGCGCTTCCCGGGTGATGTAATGTGGTTATCAATGACAACTTGCTACTCAGCTAGCTACTATTAATAACAACATATTTTTCACTCATCTGGTCATTCAAAACCAAAAGCCTTTGCTAATTTCTTCTGTAAAAGTGGTATTTCTTCATTTGATGGTAAATGTAAGATGTGTTTCAATTTTTACTAGGCTTGATCTTAGCCAAAAGGCCAAGCAATGATTGTATTTCAATTTTTAGATAAAATGTGAATAAAAATAGATATCTTAGGAAAAAGAAATTTCAAAACATCAGAGAAAAATAATAAGTTAAGCCCCAAGCTGAGTGTAGTCATTTGTCCTCTAAGGAGGGTGTGGAGGGGAAGGATGTCATAATTCATATTAACAATATGTCTCCACTTCTCTCTTCCTTCCCCTCAAAGACTGATGGGGAAAGAAAAAGGGAAAAAAACTGAAATTTCAAAGCCTCTGCCCATTTTTATCTGCAGATAGTCAGGACTCTGGAGCCAAAGCCTATCATTGTAGAAGGCCAGCATTTAAGCTTCTGGGGACTGGAAATGTCTTTGATGCTCCAGAGCCTTGTAGTGGATGGAAAACTTACTTGTTCTGCATCATAACATGAGGAAAATTTAGTTTGTTGGGGGTCTAGGGGAGAAAAGAGGTGTCATGAAGGGGAAAAAACCATGGCAGGGGCCAAGGCTGAGCAAGAGGTGCCAGTGGGACATTCCAGTCTTAGGTGGCCAGTGATCTGGGCTCATGGCAAGCTCCGCCTCCTGGGTTCATGCCATTCTCCTGCCTCAGCCTCCCCAGTAGCTGAGACTACAGGCTCCTGCCACCACGCCTGGCTAAATTTTTTCATATTTTTTTTAGTAGAGACGTGGTTTCTCCATGTTAGCCAGGATGGTCTTGATCTCCTGACCTCGTGATCCTCCTGCCTCAGCCTCCCAAAGTGCCGGGATTACAGGCGTGAGCCACTGCGCCCAGCCAAAAGGACTTTAATGACAAGGATATTTGAAGTTCAACTTTCAGTTGTTTGCCATGTGTATCCTTGCCACCAGGTATCCTGGCCTTCATACACATCATCCCAAAAGTCAGAAAAACTGCTGCTGCACCTGATGCTTGTAAAGGGTAAGAGGTCTGTCACCTCCCCCTTCTCTTCTCAAAGGGTCTCCTGGAAATAGAATGGACCCGAGTTTTTACTGTAACTCTTTGAACATGGATAAATCTCCCCAGTGGCTAGAGAACCTGCATTTCTTGTTTCACTATGCAGAGAAGTCTCCAAAGTCTAGGCCTCACCACCCCTTGAAATGTCAGCACACACCCCTGGACTTAACCTAAAAGCCTATCTTGAGGTATAACTAGTTGTCCCCCAAGAAGGTAAGAGACATTTTATTATTTTTTCTTCTGCTTTACAGAATTAGTTGTGTGAAATTTCATCATGAGTGCTTTGGGAGGCTGAGCATGACTTTTGAGGTCAGGAGTTCAAGAGCTGGGCAACATAGAGAGACCTCGTCTCTAAAAAAAAAAAAAAAAAAAAAATTAGGCACAGTGGAGTGCACCTGTAGTCCTAGACCCTCGGGTGGCTGAGGCAGGAATATCACTTGAGTCCAGGAGTTTGAGGTTACAATGAGCTATGATCATGCCACTACACTCCTGCCTGGGAAATAGAGCAAGACTCTCTCTCTAAAAAAAAAAATATTCATCCTGACTTCATAGTGACTCACAGGCAGCTAGTACACATGTACTCTATTGTGCTCATTCAGTAATAAATCTGTTTCCTTCTTTCTACATTAATGTGAAGAAGTCTTTCTTTGTTGGTAGGAATTTTATTTTCCCAAAACATGCAAATTACTTATTTTACACTTTAGAAGGAAGACAAGAAGGAGATGTGACCTATGTGAGACCGTGCTCTGGAGAAGAGAGACAGCATCAACAGCAGGACATCTTTACATGTAAATGGTTCATCAGAAGCAAAAATTTGGAGTCAGAGAAGACAAGGAGAAATGTAGTCATCTCCCCACCCTAACACACTTACAGCTTAACTTGGAGTGGTTGGGGGCGTGCGAATCAACTGACAAGATAAAAGACAAGGTTTGTTCACATGGATGGAAGTACACAGTAGGGAGCACCTTGGTGAACAGCTAGGAGTAAGAGCCTATATATCAGTTTACTTAAGGAAAAGTGGGGATGTTTAGGGCTTCAGTGGGAAAGTATCGAAAGTTCTATTAGGTTTTTTTCATTCTGATACGAATGGACAGTCTCCTTCCTGGTTGGAAACTCCCCTAGAGGGAGATTTATGGCAGCTGAGTTTGTATCTCCCCAAAGAGTCAGTCATCTTCCAAACAGGAAGCCCTCACAGGAAGTTAAATGGAAGTTGTATTTTTGGGAGGCTCTGCTTTAGTGAGCTAAGGGAAGTTCAGAGAAGCTTTTTTTCTGCATCTACTGTAATTCAAATGTTTTCCATTTAAAGTAATTTTTATACTGGTGAGTTTTAATCCCTTCATCTCTTCATATATGTAGAGATAGATATACAGTTAGATATACAAAGAGAGAATATACATATTTTTCTGAACCATTTTTTCCTACCACATTTACCCCTAAAACTTCAGTCTATTTTCTAAGAATAGGGGTGTATCACTTATATGCCCATAGTTCAGTTATCAACTTTAGTAGACTTAACATTAATATAATACTTTTTCTTAATCTACCATCCATATTCCAGTTTTGTCAATTGACCCCATAATGTATTTTATGGCATTTTTTCCCGTGTCTAGCACAGGATCCAGTCTAGTATCAGGTATTATATTTTGTTGCCATGTCTCTTTAGTCTCCTTTAATATAGAACATTTCCTTGTCTTTTTTTGTATTAAAAAAATTTTTTTTTCTATATAGGATGAACGGATGGATGTGTGAAACGAAAATAAATCTTGGAGCCCCCAAATCACTAAGCTAAAGGGAAAAGTCAAGCTGGGAACTGCTTAGGGCCAACCTGCCTCCCATTCTATTCAAAGTCACCCCTCTGCTCACTGACACAGATGCATATCTGATTGCCTCCTTTGGAAAGGTGAATCAGAAACTCAAAAGAATGCAACCATTTGTGCCTCACCTGTTGGTGACCTGGAAGCCTCCTCTCTGCTTCAAGTCTTCCTGGCTTTGCTTCACATTGTCCCGCCTTTCCAGACTGAACCAGTGTACTTCTTATATATGTTGTTTGATGTCTCGTGTCTCCCTAAAATGTATAAAACTAAGCTGTGACCGAGCAACTTGGGCACATGTTGTCAGGACTTCCTGAGGCTGTGTCACAGGCACATCCTCAACTTTGGCAAAATAAACTTTCTAAATTAACTGAGATCTGTCTCAGATTTTCTGGGTTCATAGATTGACAGGTAATTTTTTTTTTTTTTTTTTTTGAGACAGGGTCTGACTTTGTCACCCAGGCCAGAGTGGAGTGGTGCAAACTCAGCTCACTGCAACCCCTGCCTCGTTGGCTCAAGCCATCCTCAGACCTCAGCCTCCTGAGTAGCTGGGACAACAGACACGTGCCACCACTCCCGGCTAATTTTTTTTGTATTTTTTGTAGAGATGGGGCTTCACCATGTTGCCCAGGCTGGTCTCCAACTCCTGAGCTCAAGCGATCCGCCCACCTTGGCCTCTCAAAGTGCTGGGATTACAGGTGTGAGTCACTGTGCCCGGCCAGCATTTCATTGTCTTTTATGACATTGCCATTTTTGAAAAAACAGTCCCTTTTTTAAAAAAACTAGAATATTCCTTATTTTGAGTTTGTCTGATACTTCCTCATGATTAGTTTCAGAGTATTCATTCTGGCCAGAATAGCACATTAGTGATGTTGTCCTCAGGGAGTCACACCTAGAAGCATATAATCTGTATAATCTGTGTGTCAAATGCCCCTTATTTGTGATGTCAATTTTGATCTGCTGGTCAAGGTATTGTCTGAGTTGTTCAAATGATAGTAGTTTTCTTCTCTTATTTCTAATAAGCAATCTATGGGAAGATATCATAAGATCATCCAAATATCCTGCTCCTCATCAAAAATTTATCTCTAGATTTAGCATCTATTGATAATTTTTGCCCAAATGAATCAATATTTACTGTGTTGGCAGAAAAAAATGAAGATTTTCCAGTTCAATTACTCTTTTCACATTTACAGTTCAGCACTTGGCATTATGCATAAGCAAGTGCTCTTCTTTCTTTACATATTTATCTACATGTTATTAGCATGGACTAATGAAATTACTAGGTTTTTTTGTTTGTTTGCTTGTTCGTTTGTTTTTTCCCAATGGTTGGCGCTGAAATTGTCCCATATTTGATGGATGGGAGCCCCTTCAAGCTGGTTCCTGTGTGCTCGTGTCATGCCCTGTCATTTTGAGCAGTTCCTTACTCCTTGACCTAGTAAGTTGCTTCAGGCTCACCTTGTACCTTTTCTGGCTCACCCATTTCATCCAAGAGCCTCTGAAGAAAGGCTCTTTACTAGGGAATGGTGTCAGAATCCAACATCTGAGTTCTAAGTCCTAATAATGTTTTAAGGATAGATTCTTAGGATTATAATTTTTTTTTTTTTGGTCAGAGTATAGTTTTGGAGGTTCTTTATATATATATCACCAAACTGCTTCCTGGAAATGTACTGATTTATTCTCCTACCTGCAGTGCATAAGAATGCACTTCTCTTTCCATGCTCACTAACATTACCTTTTTCCTAACTTTTCAGGTAGAAAACTATATCATAATTTTTGTTTCCTAGATGATGATGATGATGATGATTATTATTATTTGAGACAGAGTCTCCCTCTGTCGCCCATGCTGGAGTGCATTAGCTCAATCTCGGCTCACTGCAACTTCCGCCTCCCAGGCTCAAGTGACTTCCCCAACTGAGCCTCCCAAGCTGGAAACGTAGGTGCCACAATGCCTTGTCTAATTTTTGTATTTTTTTGCAGAGACAAAATTTCGCCATGTTGCCCAGGCCAGTCTTGAACTCCTGGACCCAACCATCCACCTGCCTTGGCCTCCCGAATGTTTCCTAGATTACTAATAAGGTTTGTTTATTTATTACCTGTTTTCATTAAATTATCTGTTCAGGCCGTGCACAGTGGCTCACGCCTGTAATCCCAGCACTTTGGGAGGCCAAGGCGGGTGCATCTCCTGAGGTCGGGAGTTTGAGACCAGCCTGGCCAACATGGTGAAACTCCGTCTCTAATAAAAATACAAAAATTAGCTGGGCATCGTAGCCTGTACCTGTAATCCCAGCTACTCAGGAGGCTGAGACAAGAGAATCACTTGAACCCGGGAGGTGGAGGTTGCAGTGAGCTGAGATTCACCACTGCAACTCCAGCCTGGGCACCACAGATCGAGACTCAGTCTCAAACAAACAAAAATAAATAAATAAATAAGTTATCTGTTCATATTGTGCCTACTTTTATCAGAGCTTACAGTTTTATATCTGTATGAAGTGTTCTTATATTTGGGACAATGATTTTTCTAGCTTAGTTACATTTAAATTTTCTTTGTACTTTTACTTTACATACAAGTATTTGATGTTTATATTGAGTCAAATCTGCCCATCCTTTCCTTTGTGATTTTTTTCCCATTGCTGTAATGCTTAGGGTATATTTTTATAGAGCAATAATAAATATTTTAGTGTTAATTATATTCTTGCTGCCCAAATTGAAAAAGACTCTCTTTCTTTGTGGAAAAGAGTGGAGAAGGAAGAGTGTTGATTCGTTCCAAAGAGAATTTCATATTCTCTACATACAGTAGTAATACTACATACAGTAGTAATAACTACTACTACTGTAGTAGTTATTATTACTGTAACTGTTAATGAAAAAGATATGTGTGTGTGTGTGTGTGTGTGTGTGTGTGTGTGTGTGTGTTTCTTAAGAGCTCTGTTAACATCAAGACCATTCCTCGACTTTCTTCTTAGGGTCAGGTATAGTTAAAAGGTAAAATAATATTAAGCAAACCATTGTTATTTTTACAAAAGACTAAATGGGGTAAAGATGCCCTCTAGTGGAAGGCTAGTAGGTCCTTGTCTACAATCGAACTGACAGCTCAGAATATCTAGTATCCTTCAATTTATAAAATGCTCCACATATTCAATTGTTATGTGGGGCTTTTGCTTTTTTGTGAATAATAGGATCAATAACAGAGTTAAGAAATTAATTTCCTCATAGTTCATATGTTCTTTTTGAAGGGATTTTGTTTACTTTGATTGCTTCCAAGATGCATTATCCTATAAACAAGAACAACCAAATTATCATAGTCACCAAATTCTATTTTCTCTGTCCAAAAAAGATATTAGTTATTCAATCTACTCTTTCTGGTAAGCTTATACAAGTAAATATTGGCATGTTCAATATATAATCTGAATGTGTTATCAGAATCTGCTTTAATGTTATGAAAAATTGCTTTAATATCATGAAAGAAAATATTTTGCAAAGTCATCAACATAACTAATGTCAAAATAAGTATCTAAAAAAGGATGAGAGAAATGCTTATTTTATGACTTTCAGGGTTAATGTTCTTGAAAAAGAGATTGCTCTGTAGAGTTCTTGAAAAAGAGATTACTCTGTAGCCTTAGAGGCTACCCCAGCATCTTTTTCATAGTGGAAATCAATAAACATTACTGGTAGGAGGGGAGACAAGTTATTTCCTAATCATCTGATGTAAAGTCTCTTTTGGATAAATTATTAAGATGATTGGAGTGGCAAGATGTCTGTAAAATGCTAAAGTTCATTGCTTAATTTATTTAAAATATCCTATAAGATTCACGCATAGACAGCCCCTTTGTTATGACAAAAGTACAAATAGTACTGAAGTACGATAGTAAAAGCATGGTCTTTTCAATAAATTGTTCTGGGTCAATTGGATACCTATATGGACAAGAAAGGAATCTTAGCTTCTGCGTCACACCATATACAAAAATCAACTCCAGGTTGATCGTAGATCTAACTGTGAAAGGTGAAACAGCAAAGCTTCTGGAAGAAAACATGAACAGCTAGGGGATGGCAACTATTTCTCAAACAGGGCACAAAAAGCACTAACCATAAAGGAAAAGATTGCCACATCGGACTAAATGAAAATTGAGAGCTGCTTTACATAGAAAACACTGTTAAGATAGTGAAAAGGCAACTCATTCACTGGGGGAAGATATTAGCAATACATATATTCAATTGAGGACTCTTATGACGAGTATGTGAAGAATTCCTACAAATCAGTAAGAATAAAGCAGTAGAAAAATGGGCAAAAGACTTAATAGGGACTTCACAAAAGAAGACATTCTAGTGACCAAAAAACTCATGAAAATGTGTTCAACTTCTTTGACTAAGAAAAGTAAATTCATATCACAATGTGACAACTACAAATAGAGATGGGCTGCTAAATGTTTAACAACGGGGCTTTCCAGAGGGGAAAGAAAGGTGTGTATGCATGTAGCGCAAATTTACAAATAATAATAAAACATACAATACCCTTTATGGTAAATTCCATATAGCCAGTAGCCAGTTAATTCTTCTTCTTCTTTTTTTGTCTTGTTTTGTTTTGTTTTGTTTTGAGACAGGGTCTTGCTCTGTTGCATAGGCTGGAGTGCAGTCGCACCACCATGGCTCAATGCAGCGTCAACCTCCTGGGCTCAAGCAATCCTCCTGCCTCAGCCTTCCCAGAAACTGGGACCACAAGTGCGAAGCACCATGCCCAGCACGGGGGGTCTCACCATGTTGCCCAGGCTGATCTGGAACTCCTGGACTCAAATGATCTTCCTGCCTTGACCTCCCAAACTGTTGGGATTACAGGCATGAGCCACGGTACCCGGACGGCCAGTTGATTCTTAGAGATGTTTTTGTTGATTTTTGCTGAACCCTTGTGTCTGTATCTAAGGTTGAAATTCAACGATGCTTTTACAAATTTTTATTTATGCTAGCCACAACATATCAGCTACAAACATGGCACTTTAGAGTTTAATCTGCATTATTAACATTTTCTGTATCACTTTCTTAAGTCTGCATAAATCAACAAAATAATAAATTAAGCCTTGAAATTAGTAGCATTTCACAGTTTCCAGGAACCAATGTAAGCATTGGTTCCTGAGGGCCAGTATGAGCCAACTCTCACACAATGTAAGCATTGGTTCCTGAGGGCCAGTATGAGCCAACTCTCACACACCATTAAACCTACCAAAATGAAAAGATAGCCAATACTAAGTGAGGCCATATGACTTGACAATTCAAGTCCTAGATATATATCCAACAGAAACATACAAATATATTCACCAACAATGTGTACAAGAATGTTCATAGCAGCACTATTTGTAATAGCCTTGAAATGCAAGCAATCCAGAAGTTCATCAATAATAGAATAGATAAAGTATGATCTACTCAAAACAAGAATGAACAAACTATTGTCACATGTGCCAATACGGATGAGTATCATAAACATAATGTTGAGTGAAATAAGTCAGACCCAAAGATATACATGATATATATTTGTATTTATATAAAGTTCAAAATAGGCAAAAGCAATCTATAGTATGAAAGTCAGAATAGCGGCTCCTCTTGGGGTCGGAGTCCAAGGGGGCATCCAGTGTCCTGGTTATGTTCATTTTCTTATTTTGGTAGTTACAAGTATTTCTAGTTTGTGAAAATTTATTGAACTGTAAAATTTAAGATCCGTGCACTTTTCTGCGGTTGTTACATTTCAATGGTTCACTTTAAAACACTTAAAGCACCACTGCTTAAATTTAAAAAAATAAAACTGACCTAGGCTGGGCACGGTGGCTCATGCCTGTAATCTCAGCACTTTGGGAGGCCGAGGTGGGCGGATCACGAGTTCAACAGATTGAGACCATCCTGGCTAACACGGTGAAACCCCGTCTCTACTAAAAACACAAAAAATTAGCCGGGCGCGGTGGCAGGCTCCTGTAGTCCCAGCTACTCGGAGAGGCTGAGGCAAGAGAATGGCGTGAACCCAGGAGGCGGAGCTTGCAGTGAGGCAAGATGCCTGGGTGACAGAGCGAGACTCCATCTCAAATAATAATAATAATAATAAAATAAAATAAAGCTGACCTAAATGACAATTCAAAGCTTTTGGCTTGGAATTTTACTTTTTAAGCAAGTGAGCTAATTTAATTATATCTGAAGGAGTAGAAGAGTAGAAACCAGTAGGTTAAGTAACGGGGTACCATTATTTCACCGTGAGACCCAGTATAAAAAATTTTATTCCTTTCGTGACTCAGTCTTCTAACACAAAACAGCAGTATTGGTGGGCTACACAAACCAGAAAATGGTTGAAAGAAAAATCTTACCAAATATCTTTATTAATCTTAAAAATTTCAGCACAGTATTAATGACAGATAAAAAGAAAATAAAAGAAAAAATGAATCCAAAAATAGCTAAACCTTTCATGCATCTAAATTGCATCAGAAAATAACGTATCTAATACAATTCTACATTTTCCACATACGAAATTAATGATAAGAATGAAATAGCCTTTTAAAAAGTTTTCAAAGACATAATGCCTTCATTTTTTTTTCCTTCGACCTGAAGCCACAGAGAGAAAACAGCTGCAAGCTAATAAAATGGCAAGGAAAGGAGTGCTTCTTAGTAAAAGTTATGAGTAAATGGTTAAATGAACGGTGGAAATGGAGTGAGGAACCCATCAACCATAAACTCAGTAGAAGGGAAGGAGTAGCTTTCTGCTGAGTAGGAGTGAATTTAACATTATATATTGCAGATAAAAATATTTTTCCGAGATTATTAATTCCCCTAGATCTAGACCTAGGTTTTCAAGTTAGTAACAATTTACTTCTGAAAGATTTCTCCCTTCATATAGAGCACACCAAAATATTACATACAAAAGGGCATTAGCCACTGTTACCCCACAAAGATCTCCTCTTCTAGAAGCTTTACTGCTACAGCATATTTCACATTTCATAAATTTTATGCCTGTTTTGCCCTAGACGTTCCATTCTATGTGAGCTACTTAGCAGAACTTAGTTTAAGGATATGTGGAAATGTCTAAAACAGTAATCATGTTAGATGGATGTGTAAGAAAGAAAGCCTTTCTTCAGGGTTAGCCTTACATTTTAGTCAAGGATGAGAACCATTGCTGGGCATCAGCTTGTCAATAAATCTACCTATCTCCTTTGAAAGGGGTCTTTAATCAGCAATCAAAGGTCATAGAATTATGGTAGATATTTGACTCAGCACATATACCATTTTGACAAATATAAAAAATTGCAATTGACTCAACAGCCAAAGACATTACTTGGGTAAATCAAACAAGGTTTACATATCTGAATGTGCAGCACAAAGTCAGAGCAGTTAGGATATGTAGCAGAGAGATCAGCTCTCAATCTTTATTAACTGACAGAAGTGCTTACACTCGAGAATCCCTCTGATGGGCCACATCAGCAGATACACAATTGAGGATAGTAAGTTTGAGCAAGTGAAGCTCACATTAGACCTTTTGAAGGTCAACTGCCCCTTCAGACCTAGTCTTACACACATGATGCTAAAGACTGTGCCCTAGCCAGGTGTATATAATTCATTGCAGAGTATACATGATATGCAGTACACTTGCAGGAATAGGTAACAGAGTACTTGTAAGCCTAAATAAACTTCTTAGTCTTTACTCTCAACCTCTCCAAGCTAAAGCAGCTTGGGCCAGATATGACCCTCAATACCATGCTGTGAAGTTAGAGCAAGCACCTATTCCCCAGATGGCCCTGGGAGTCATGGTAATGCACCCTTGGACCAGCTCTAAGACCTAATCGCAGGCCTAGATTTACTCATTTTGGCAACAAATATGTATGAGAATCATGAGTTAGAAGAAGAACAAAAAAAGATTGTGCAAAATATCTTCCCCAGTCGTTGACTGTCCAATTACGTAGTCACTTAGCATAAAAAGACAATTCTATATCATTATTTTGTATGCTGTTTTGTTGTGTTTGTTTTTACCTTCTAAATCTATGCATTGAGATATGAAGAGATTTATATCTAGCCATCTTTCATCACTTTAAGGTATCCTTTCATCAGGTGAAATGCTTATTTGCTTTGGACATGTCCTTGCTTTCAACCCAGTTTTGAATGATTGGTTGCCAAGTTGTAGTGTCTCAGTGGAATCTCAACACTTTGGGCTTAACAATGGATTAATTCATAATATCTGAGCCTGCATAATAATGCTAGAAGTTACACATTTCTGCCTAAAGCTTAGCCTACCTTAACTACTCTTTCATGATGAAACTCTTCTGCATCTGGGGTCACTCTGCTGAGGCAGAGAGCTGATTTGGATCAGGGGACAGGCTCAAACCCTGGCTTTACCCCCTGCTAGCTTTGTTATCTCTATTAAGTCCCATAGACTTTGAGCTTTGCTTCTTTCATCAGTAAAATGGGATTGACTCTACCTCATAAGTTTATAGGACAGTTGAGATGTTTGTAAACTTGTAAAGAACAGTGCCTGACACATAGTCTATGTTCAATAACTATCAATTGATTCTAAGTCTGACAGATGTAGTCTGTTGGAATTTAGCATGTGTAAACATTTATTGTCTATAATCTTTACTGCCAATGATGGGTTTCATTTTAAAAATCTCTAAATTTCAGCAATAAATTAATTGCTAGAATTTTAGAGGATGGGTTTGTTGTATCCTGAATAGAAATAAAAATTCTTGCAGCTAAAAGCATTTCCTTGTATGTGAAATTAAGGCTTGTGATTACATGCCAAGCAATTCACAAATCAGTATCTTATTCTGGGCTGCCACTTACCCTCTTGGAAGCTTTCTGAGAAAATTAATGAGTTTATCCAAAAATTTGTGGAATTCAAGTAAATTTTCACTGGGCTGTTTGATTGCTCACTCTGTTGGGTGGATTATAGTTTATTGGAGGGGGGCCATAGTTGACAATGCAGCTGATGTACCAAGAAACAGGGAAAGAAAATCACCCCAAATAGGTATTAAGATTTTAATTGGTTTCACAAGGCACTTGGCAGACTCTATTCAGGAGCTAATGATGAATTTTAAAGAAATACCAGAAGAGTGCCATCATAACCATTTAGGGATTTCTATTTTACATTCATAAATATTAATTGGACACATTACCACTGTCTAAAAATGGTCTGATAAATATTTACCAAGAACAGCCGGCTATTAGACTTCTTAACCTAGTGCTTCCAACTGTGTTAATTTTGGCAACGAGTGTGCAAATTACTAAGATTGTTTGGGGATTTTAAACTTCGAAAAGCAATGGTCAGGGAGTAGGAGGACATTATTTGAAAATTAGCAAGAAAGGGAGAGGCCAGCAGAAAACACTGGCTCAACTCTTCATGTCTAGTTACTGCCCGTTCGCCTTCAACTGCTCATATGATCTAGGCCCTGCTGACTAGATCCGCATGCCTTGAACTTCTGAGCTAATGATGCAAAGAAGCAAGGACAGGGGGGCCATACAGTGGCCATATAGTGGCCTCAGTGGAGCAGGGGATGTTGTGCCAGCAGCATTAGATGGTGCCCGTGGCGCAGTCTGTAGCATGTATCCTGCAAGGGTGATGTCTGTGTGGCCTTGACTGGATGACTTGGCTCTGCTGTGTGATTTTGGGTGCTATTCCTGGCTGCAAGCCCCTGAGTCTTGTTGTCCAACCCTTCTTAGGATTGTGGGGCCTACCAAAAGCATACTTATGAATTCCTTTGGCCAAATAAGCCAGAATCAGTTTCTCTTGCTTTAACTAAGAACATTATGTGATAGAATAACTAAAGTTTTAAAAAGCGAACTGTTAGGCTTAAAAAATTCCCATGGATTGGGTTTGATGCATAGTGCACCAAATTTGAAACCTCCGTGATAAATTATAAGTTCCTTCATGTATAAAGTGGGAGAAGAGAAAATATAAACAGAGCCCATACTAATTAGGTTTCTTCATTTTTTTCTCCTACTTATCAAAGTATTACATCATTTTATCTTTTAAAAATGGTAATTTTAGCAGAGGAATTTTAATAAAGTAATTATTTAACAGAGTGTTATAGGTTCAGGGAAAAGGTAGGGATCAAGGGTGGAATGGCTAGTGCATAGGGCACATCTAGTTTGCCTTAGATCTTGACACACCATAGTACCTGTAACAAGCTGGCTGGAAAATGCATATTTCGTAGTACCTAAGACAATAGCTTTCCTGGGGAGAAAGAGCAATGTCTTTCCTTCAGACACAAAGGAATCTTTTTCCTTTCCTTCTTTTAATACTCATACCAATCAGTAAATTTCTACTTTGGACAAAACATTGTGCCAGCAGTCTGGAGAAAATTAAAGAAGTGTGAGTCACCCGACAGACCTTAAAGAAAATATATTTGTTCATTCATTCATTCATTCATTCATTCATTCATTTTTCAAATGTTTATTACATTCTACTAGACCCTACAGATTGAAAGATGTACAAGGTATGTCCTTGTCCTCTGGGCTTATGGTTAATACGTATTATTACAATTTACCTGACCGAAGACCTATGTGGCCTCATGATACACAGGAGCCTAAAAGATATGTTTATTAGATTATTTATTTACTTTTAGTTAACATTTTAAGCATGTGCAATCACCCTATTTTTTTAAATATATTTTTAAATTATAACCTATTGGATTTTTTTATTAAAAAAATTAGTATTCACTTCTGTATCTTGAGCCCACAGATATAAGCAGTATATAATCAGAAAGTTATAAATAAACTCAGATTATATAGGCAAAGGTGTGTTCCTAAAAATGACACATACACATACATTAATTAAAAGGATGCATCTAAAATTATGACCAAACTATTTTTAGAAGGCAGAAATGTAAAATTATACCTTTATAAATGAAGACACCATTTATATACTTCAAAAATAAAATGTGATATAGCAGAGATGAATGATCGCTATAATATTGTATTGGTTTAAGAGAACACAATTTCTAAAAAAAAAAAAAAAAAAAAATCATTGAAAATATATTACCTGTAAGAATGTGAAAGAAATCTAGTAAGAATTTAGGGGAAAAATTATGAAGTCGAAAGCCAATTACCTTAATATTTTTCTTATTCCTAAACAATAAGAACAACATTAAAGGAAAACTATCTTGCATTTTAATTGTCTATCTGGCATTACTTAAGTTCTGCAAAAATGTAATACAGCTGAAAGCCTTCAACTCCAAATTAAAAATCTTCTAGGCTCAGATTAAAATATGGACTGTTCCATATGAAAAATAATAAAGATGTAATTGGCTTATTGGATAGAATAAAAACTTTCTTTGAAGTTTGGAACGACTAAATTCAATTTCTCTGAATATTTCTTTGTATTGTTTTCTCCCAGTGGTGCAAATTATATTAAATATAACAGCTTACAAAGTTATTGTCTATAAAACACTTGTATCTTTTGTTATTCAGATACAAGGAAAACCACCTTGTGTTAATGATATATGTATTTTCACTAACATTTAACATGACGGATATCTCATCACTTTTCCACTAAAATCAGTATAATATTTTTGTTCTATCAGTACTGCATTTTAAAAATCTTGGCTGGGTGCAGTGGCTCACACCTGTAATCCCAGCACTCTGGGAGGCCGAGGCGGGCAGATCACGAGGTCAGGAGTTCGAGACCAGCCTGGCCAATATGGTGAAACCCCGTCTCTACTAAAAATACAAAAATTAGCCGGTCGTGGTGGCATGTGCCTGTAGTCCCAGCTACTCGGGAGGCTGAGCAGAAGAATCACTTGAACCCGGGAGTTAGAGGTTGCAGTGAGCTGAGATCGGGCCACTGCACTCCAGCCTGGGAGACAGAGCTAGACTCTGTCTCAAAAAAAAATAAAAATAAAAATAAATATATATTATATATATAAAATAAAAATAATGACATTAGAAACAAAGGACCATGATTTTATTTAGTGATTCAATATATTTTAAACCTCTTACAAAAGAGAAGGCCTATGAACAGAATGTAGAATTTCTTGAAGTTTAAATGTTGAAGAACTCCAAAAAGTAAATCCAAGCAACTAAATTAGCAGCCTGGGAGGAGGTTAAAGACGCTTAATTATGTTAAGACCTGAGTCAGAATCTGGGCTTCCCTTTTTTCTAAGTAACTTACCTTTATAAGTAACAACTTCTCTGAGCTTTTTCCTTTTTGGAGATGGAGTCTCACTGTGTTACCCAGGCTGGAGTGTGCTGGAATGATCTCAGCTCACCGCAACCTCCACCTCCCAGGCTCAAGTGATCCTCCCACCTCAGCCTCCCCACTGAGTAGCTGGGACCGCAGGCGTGCCCACCACACCTGGCTAATTTTTTGTATTTTTGGTAGAGACAGAGTTTCACCACGTTGCCAAGGCTGGTCTTGAACTCCTGAGCTCAAGCCACCCGCCCACCTCAGCCTCCCAAAATGCTGGGATTACAGGCATAAGCCACCATGCCCAGCCTTCTCTGAGCTTTAGTTATTTCACCTGTCAAGTGGGGACTAATACCCACTTCCAGAATTGTTGTGAAAATTCAGTCATGTGTGTAAGTAAGGTGTCTGGCATGTAGTAAGTAACTGAATAAAACTTATTTCTTATCTCTTTTTTCACTTTTTGAGCTCTAGTTGGGAAGATAAGCTATAAACCTATGAAGAGGTAATGAAAAATCCAAGAGTTAAGTCACAATTCACATGCACTGAGGTGGCTGGAGAAGATGATCTCTAAAGCCCCTTGCAGCTCTAAACATTGATTATTCTATGACAGCTGTATGAGAAGCGTCAGGGGGCAGTGGATGATGAATTGGCAATTGGAAGGTGTGGACAGTAAGTGCTCTTAGGTCAAAGAGGGGAGCCACTGCCTTGGGCTGGAATGGTTTAGGAAAACCATTAAAAAAAATTCTGAGCTATCTGAACTGCAACAAAAACTTAATTCAATTAGGAGAGTGACTGGCAAGAGTCTGATTATAATACAAATTCAGGCCAAGCTAAGGAGAATAAGAAACAAAATACTGGTGAGAAAGGAGAAAGGAAAAGGCAGAATCAGCAATTTGGTTTCTGAAACAAGACTATTAAGTAGCTATCATGCTTCTCACCCTTATAACAGTCTTAAAAGGCAGGCAAAGTATATTAGCCCTGCTGAGAATCTCCTTTGAGTGTGAGCATCTGTTAGAAATGTGTTTGGCAACAAATAATAGAAAACCTGGCCATCAGTGGCTTAAACAAAGTCTTTTTTTTTTTCCTTAACTAGAAAAAACCTCAACAATCCAGAGTTGGTGCCTCTGCGTAATGACACTGTCAAGGCTCTTTCTTGCTGTTTCTAGCTAGGCTCTTTCTGGGTCTCTGCCTCACCATTGTTAGAATGATGGCATCTGCACTTATATTTTTGTTGCCTTATGCTCATTTGATGGCTGGTATACCTCTGGGTTTGTACCCCATACTGAAAAGAGACAGAAGGGCAAAGGAGCAGAGAGTGTGGGCAGGTGGCATACCCATGAGTCTGAGCCTTTTTATTAAGAGAGTTAAAGCTTTCCTGGAAAGTTGCCCAGGAATTGCAAGACTTTCTCTTGAAATTTTCCTCTGGCCAAAATTGTGTCTCATGGCTGCCCACAGTGGGAGAAAGGGCATGATGTGGATGGGATTAATCAGCCAGCCCACACTGGAGACAAAATTGCTGAGGCCTTGTAAAATAATTAGTACAAAAGATAAAACCAGGGAATTGTTTTCCTTAATCAGGAATTTTCAACTCATTAAAAAAATTAAACTTTTAAAAATTTTAAAATAATTTTAGATTCAAATGCAATTGTAGAAAATAATATGGAGAGATCATTTTCCTCCAATAATAACATCTTACAAACTATAGTACAATGTAACTACTGAGATATTGACATGGACAGAGCTAAAATACAGAACATGTCCGTCATCATAAAGATTCCTCATATTACCCATTCATAGATACAGCTCTCACACCCCCGTCCCTTCTTAATTTCTGGCAACCACGAATCTATCCCCCTTTTCTATGAATTTGTCTATTCAACAACTTTATATAGGCCAGGCACAGTGGCTCACCCCTGTAATCCCAGCACTTTGGGAGGCCGAACAGGGTGGATCTCTTGAGTCCAAGAGCTTGAGACCAGCCTGGACAACATGGCGAAACCCATATCTACAAAAAAATACAAAAATTAGCTGAGCATGGTGATGCATGCCTGTAGTTCCAGCTACTTGGGAGGACTAGGTGGGAGAGTCACTTGAGCCCAGGAGGTGAGGTTGTAGTGAGCCGAGATTGCATGCCTGCACTCCAGTATGGGCGACAGAGTGAGGACTTGCCTAAACAAACAAACAAACAAACAAACAAGAATTCAGGGTAGGGATGTACTGCAGTTTGTTTAACCATTCACCCACCGAAGGATATCTGAGTTGTTTCCAAGTTGTTTCCAGCTTTTGACTATAATGGTCATGATATAATGAAGAGCTGCCACCCTCTACATGCACAGTTTTTTATGTGCAAGTTTTCATTTCACTGGGATAAATACCTAGGGGTGTAATTGCTAGGTCATATGGTAGTTGCATGTTTAATTTTATAAGAAACTGCCAAATTTTTTCTAGAGTGGCTCTACCATTTTACATTTTTGCCAGCAATGAATGAGTCATCCAGTTCTCTGCATTCTTGCCATTTGTGTTATCAGTATTTTTTATTTTAGCCATTCCAATAAAGAGGCAGTGATATTTTACTGTGTTTTTAATCTGTATACCTCTCACGACTAATAGTGTTGAACATCTTCATGTATGCTTGACTTCTATATACATTCTTCAGTGGAATGTCATCATATCTTTTGCCAATTTTCTAATTGGGCTGCTTGATTTTCTGTTAAATTTTGAGAGTTCTTTATGTCTATTAGTAGATACTAGTTCTTTGTTGAATACAGTTTGCACATATTTCTGCTACTCTTTGTCTTGTCTTTTTATCTTCTTAACAGGGCCTTTAACAGAGCAAAAGTTTTTAATTTTAACGAACTCCAACTTGTCAGTTTTTCTTTTGTGGATCTTGTTTCCGAAGTCAGGGCTAAGAACTCTGCCTAGTCCTAGATTGTAAAAATGTTCTTCTTTTTTTTTTTTCTAAAAGTTTTCTAGTTTTACATTTTGCTTTAAATTCATGATCCATTTTGAGTTAATTTTTATCTAAGATGTGAGACTTAGGTTGAAGTTTATTATTTTGCCTCTGTATGTCCACTGGCTATAGTTGAAAAGGCTATCTTTACTGACTTGGCTTGGCACTTTTGTCAAAATCAGTTGAACATGTTTTTGGAGGGTCTTTTTCTGGGTTCCCTATTCCCTTCCACTGATGTGTGTCTATCCTTTCACCAATTCCAAATAATCTTGATTACTGTAGTCCGGTAATAAGTCTTAAAACTAAGTTGACTAATTTTTCCCACTTTCTTTTTTTTTTTAATTGTTTTAGCTGTTCTAGTTCCATTACTTTCCCATATAAATTTTAGAATAATCTTCTGTACATTTACAAAAAACTGTTGCTAGAATTTTGATAGGAATTGCATTAAAATGACATCAAATTTAGGAGAATTGACATCTGTGATGGTTAATATTAGGTATGAACTTGATTGATCGAAGGATGTGTAGATGGCTGGTGAAGTATTGCTTCTGGGTGTGTCTGTGAGGGTGTTGCCAGAAGACACTGACATTTGAATCAGTGGCCTGAGAGAGGGGAAGAACAACCTTCAGAGTGGGTGGGAACCATGCAATCTGCTACCAGTGGCTGGAACATAGACAGAAGAAGAGGAATGAGTAGCTCGTTTGCTGAGTCTGCTTGGGCTCTCTCTCTCCCGCTGTGTGATGCTGGACGCTTGACTTCCTCTCCTTCTGCCCTTGGACATCAGACTCAACATTTGGACTCTGAGACTTGCACAACAAGTGTCGTTATAATCCTCCAGCATGAATGTCAACACAGACCTTAACTCTGATAAGAAACATGTACAATCTATTCTCTCTAAAGCCTGCTACTTGGACGCCTCATCTCCCTGGTAAAACCTAGGTCCCCACAACCCCTTATTGTAATCCAGATATTCCTTTCTATTGATAAAAACTTTTTCAACCAATTGCCAATCAGAATATGTTTAAATCTACCTATGACCTGGAACCCCCCACCACTGCCACCACCCTGCTCCTCACAACCTCTCTTCAAGTTGTCCTGCCTTACCAAATCGAAGCAATGTAAATCTTACATGTGTTGATTGATGTATTATGTTTTTCTAAAATGTATAAAAGCAAGCTGTTCACCTCGGGAACATGTCGTCAGGACTTCCTGAGGCTGTGTCATAGGTGCGTCCCTAACCTTGGCAAAATAAACTTTCTAAATTGAGACTTGTCTTAGATACTTTTTGGTTTAAAACTTACTGATTGAGAATCCTAAATCTGAAAACCCCAAATCTGAAATGCTTCAATGAGCATTTCCTTTGAGTGTCATGTTAATGCTCAAACAATTTCAGATTTTGAAACATACTGGATTTTGGATTTTTGGATTATGGATTAGGGATACTCAACCTATGTATAGTGTTATTCTCCCCCATCACTAACATGTAAAAGTTAGAGGTTGTTCAGTGATTACATCTTTTAAAAATTATAATAAAATATTATAAATTCAGTCTCATATTTTGGAATTTGTAATAATGGAGAAACTGTACAAGTATTATTGTAATTTTATTTCATCTTTTCTATTGTATTTGCTGGGATTCTATGTTAACACATTATTTGTACTTTTAAAACTTTCTGTTGAAGGAAATACACAGGCAGAAATAGGCACAGATTATAATGTATAGCTGAATGAATCTGTTACAGTGGTAATTAGGCATGAGCCAGACAGGAGAGGGCTTCCCCTACCCACCAGGAATGTCAGGCAACCATTAGGTGACGGTCTGACAGTTGTCACATCACCTTTCTAAAAATAATAATTGGTTGCAGGCACCAGGGAGAGGCAATTTCCCAATGGATAAAAACACTTGAAATTGGTAATCAGCAACTTCCAATAAAATCTCGGGAATTGGGCGAGTGGGCTTGAGTATGTGCATTGAAAGGTAAAATGGCAAACTTTGGTTATATGACCTTCTGGGGTGCATTCCACCGGAAAAGGGAAAAAAGCCTCAGGTGGCCATGCATACAACTTCTTAAACACACTGCACCTGCTCATCTCTCAAGTGCAAGGACAGCATCATGCATGTGGGCTGCCCACTCTAAGGGAAGAATCATGAAAAAAGGAATGCAAGACACCCGAAATATGCCAACATATAAAACCCCAAGTCAAAAGGTGAAACACCACATTTGACCTCCACAGTTCTTGCTTGGATCTCTTCCAAGTGTACTTTCCTTTCTTTCCTGCTCTAAAGCTTTAAAATAAACTTCTACTCCTGCTCTGAAACTTGCTTCAGTATCTTTTTCTGCCTTATGCCCCTCAAATTCTTTCTGCTGAGAAGGCAAGAATTGAGGTTGCTGCAGACCCATATCTATTTGCCACCAGTAACTCAGATATTCACTACCCCTAACAAATTTTACAGAGTGAACACTAAATTTTTATTTCATTTACTAAATGATGTCTTTATATTGTAAATTAAGGGTGAAGCAGAATCACAGGTGTAATGTTTCAAATTTGATACACTGGCTGTGTCAGATACAAACCATTTCTTATTGCTTCACTCAATTCCTATTAAGGATCTTTACCAGAGAATAACAGGGCCGACAATCATTATAGTATTTTGCAGCTTACTAAACACTTCTATGTACCTTATCTCAGTGAATTCTCATAACAATTTTCTGAGGTAGGGATTATTACATAGTTTTAGAAAGAAGGAAAGGAGCCTTTAGAAAGGCTCAGAGCGATAAAGCAAATCCTTAGGGTCACAGAGTCTATCAGTCACAAATCTCAGACTTCAAACAAGGACTTTAGAGTCCATGTCTTCCACCGACTCTCCTAGGCACACTGCTTTCTACATGGCGCATTCTGTGGCTGTGAGGTACTGCCCAGATCCCCCTCAAGGAATGAAGTACTTATCCCACAGCAGCACAGAGTGCTGCTGGCAGAAAGCCTTCAGTTTCATCTACTTCTGGGACTGCCTTGGCTGAAGAGAGAAACATCACCCAATGCTATGTCCTTTTCCTGGGACAGTCACATCCAATGACTCATCGATGAGCAAAGTCCCCCTCGGGAAAACTCGGAATGGTCATTTCAGCTTCAGAGCTTCCCACAGGGTTAGCTGAAGCTTCCACTAGACTGCACGGCAGCACAGCTCCCTTCTGTCCAATGGTGCTTCCACCCTTCTCTTCCACAGGTGTTGATTCTAAGAGGATACCTTAATACACCTCCCCTGCACTAATCTCCAATATTATCTTGATACCCCCAAATGTGCTATCACATTTGATAGTGTGAAAAATATCACAGTATGCATTTGAAAGTTCTGTGTAGAATTTCATTATTTCATCGATTAGTTGATTTTTTTTTTTTTTTTTTTGAGACAGGGTCTCCCTTTTTCACCCAGGCTGGAGTGCAGTAGTGCAATCTTGGCTCACTGTAGCCTTGACCTCCTAGGCTCAAATGATCCTTCTGCCTCAGTGTCCTGAGTAGCTACGACTACAGGTGCATACCACCATGCCTGGCTAATTTGATTGTTTTATAGTTATTTCTTATTTTTTAGAGGGATCTCAATATGCTGTCCAGGATAACCTGGCCTCAGTCGATCCTCCCACCTTGGCCATCCAAAGTGTTGGGATTACAGGCATGAGCCACCATGTTTGGCCAGGAATTCCATTTTAATACCATGGTCAAACACATAGAGATGAAGTCTGTAAACATATACTAAGGCTTAGATTTGAATACAGATAGATATCCTCAGTGTAAGGACTATGGAAGCTGAAAATAATCTCACCTATTATTTTCAGGTGAGATTTGAGGATTAAATAAAAAGTGCAAAGTGAGTTTCCCTCTGGTATTGTTTGCCAATATTATCCCACTCAGTCCAATCCTAGCAAGCTCATTCAGGCTCGTGAGAGAGGTAGTTGAAATCAAGAACTTAATTTTGACATCTGGAAATCTTAGCGGTGGGGGCTGGGAGATGAAGAGAAAAATATAGGTGCCTTCTACTGCAGAAGTATTTCATTTATCAAAAGGTTGTGGATAGGAATAGACAGCCTCAGCTCAGAAGGGGATGTAGGCTGCTATGGTGAGGGTCTGGGTTCAGAAACAAACTGTATTTCAAGTCCCAGTTCTATCACTTATTTGCTATAGGACTTTCAACAAATTGCCTAATCTAATCCAGCCTCATCTGTAATATGTAAGGTCCATGAGGGCAGGGACCATGTCTGTGCTGTTATTACCATACATCAAGGGCTTAAGAAGCCTGGTATTCAGAGCCAAATCAAATAATTGTAGAAGGAATGTGTTAAAAAATGAGCAGTCTTTGACATTTAGAAGCTGGTCTGGTACTTGCAGCTATGGCATAATATTTTCCTATTAGAAATAATTTCACAGAATACTAAACTGAGACAAGATTACTCTGAAACCATGATAAAATGAGGCAAAGCAAGGTCACTTCATAATTTTGTTTAAGCACAGACCAAAATAAGTTCACTATGCCACCCACAAAATACCAAACATTCCCTTTCTTCACTAAAATGAGTGACTGCTACTTCTTTGCTAATTGCAGCTTTATCCTCCTGCTTCCCTTTGTGTAAATAAGATTTACTGAGACATCCAATCACAGAATTGCCCCTGCTTTCTGATAGCATCCAATCTATAGAAAAACCCCTATTTTCTTAGGGCCTCCCTGAAAACACCCGCCCAAAGCCCCAATCTTATGATAGGTTTGTTCTAAACACCCCTTTACTGAGATACCCAAAGGGTCTCCATGGTGTCTGTCTGGGCTCACTTCAAAGAGTAATAAATAGACAGAAGCTGCTTAACTACAGCTATGTTCCTAGTGGTGTTTGGTTGAGGGCATAGGCAGTGTGAATAGAAAAAACGGGGAGAAAAACACTGTCTCTTCAGAGTTGTGGTGGGTATTAAATGGATAATTAATTTACCAATATATATTGAGGGTCTGTTTTGTGTCAGCTGCTGTGCTAGGTGCAGGGAATACCAAGAACAAGACCCGAATTGCTCTCCAGGGTTTTCAAACTGCAGGGCATGCAGAGTAGAAAATTTATGATCCAATTCAAAGCACTATTATAGAGGCATATACCTCGTATAAAGGTGTTATCATAGAACCATATATACAGAAGAAGCATGTAACTCTTCTAGAAGGCCCTTAGGGACCGAAGGAGTCAGAAAAGAGAGGATGTATGGTGGTCAGGATAATGGCTCTGCAAACATGTCCTATTCCCTGAAATCTGTGAATATATTACCTAACACAGCAAATGAACTTTACAGATGTGATTAAATTTCTTGAGATGGAGAGATTATTCTGGATTATTTGGTTGGGCCCAGTGAAATCACAAGTGTCCTTGTAAGAGGGGGGTGGGGGGGTGAGAAAAGGAGACCCTGACTGCAAAATGATGTGGGACCACAAGCCAAGGAATGTGGGCAGCGTGTAGAAGTTGGAAAGGGCCGGGGAATGGATTTTCTCCTAGAGCCTCCAGAGTCAGCCTCACCATCTATTTAGACCTGCAGCTTCTAGAACTGGAAGAGAACAAATTTGTGTTTTTTAAGCCAACTAAATCAGTGATAATTTGTTAGAGCAGCACTAGGAAACTAATTCAGGCTTAATCTTTAGTGCCGAGTCCCGGGTAGAAGCAAAGGAAGACTATTTTCTGTGAGGACCTGCCAGTTGGTCTTCATGGCTTGCGAGTACGTGTGCTTGGGAGTAGGACAGGATATGTGGAGATCAGATCCTGAAAGGTCTTCTTTCCATGCAAAGAAACTGGAAATAATGCTGAAGGTAATCAGAGGCCACTGAAGGACTAAAAGCAGGGGAGTGTGACAAAATCAGAACTGCATTTCAGAAGGATGAATTGAAGTCTACAAGTAGAGACAGCAGACAAGAGGCTACTTAAGTATTCTGGGCAAGAAACGTTGAGAAGCTGTCTCTGATCACCCTCTACAAAACGCCTTTGCTTATTCCTTGAAATTTGGGATGAGAGGATTTAGAAAAAAAAATGGTTGTACTCTTCAAATATTTGAAAGGCTGTCATGAGACAGATTAGACACGGTCAGTGCTGCTCCAAGTTTGAGGGATAAATCAGTCATAAGAAGATATTAAGTGCACTATCCGGAAGCACATAATTAATAATTTGTCTAAAAATCGCATAGACTTCTTCACAGATAATTATGCTTTACATTTCATTCTTCCAACAAATAATCATTTGAGCAGTTAGCATGTGGCAGGCATCAGGCCTGTATATGATGGTGAACCAAACAGACAAAGGCACCGCCCTGGATGGAGTTTCTTTGCGTAAGGTACTGTTTACAGATAACTTTTATATAAAATAATCATTTAATCAAGAAGCAAGCTCACAATCGGGATAGCTGAAAAGAGACTAATATACGGGCGAGATTGGTTTGGAGTGAACCCTGGCCTGGGAAAATCGAGACGATAACTGAAAAGCAGTCACTGACAGCAAATGAGCCCCTGGGACTTCTCTCCGCGAGCTTTCCCAGCCGCCAGGCCGCTCCCATCACCCTTCCGCCCGTCGGTGCCGCCCCTTTCCTCGCCCCCACCCCGCCCCTTTCAACACGTCACTCAGGCCGCGGGATTTCGAGCATTTCTCTCGCGAGATCTTCTCTGTGGCGGAGACCCCCAGGTTGGCAGCTGACAGAACAGCCGGGGTCTGTTTTGTTGCGGGTTTTCAGCAAATCCAGGGCTGATCTGGAGGCGCGAAGTAGGTTCCGGGGTCCGAGACCTGGGCTGCCGGCCTCGGGCCCCTGAGTAGGGGGTGGGGCGGGCTCCCCGGGCTCGGGCCGTGCTCAGTCTGCGTGAGCTCCGCGTGCCCGGAACCCGTGTGCGGTCGCGCCCCGGGGTTGGGGGTCGGCGTGGGTGGCCCGCGGGCGCCGGGACGCCGTCCGGGGACTCCTGAGGCGTGGGTCTGAGGCGCGGTGGTCCGGTGCGGTCCCTGGGCTGGTGGAGAGCGGGAGGGCCCAGGTGTCCGCAATCCCGGGCTGACCTCGCCCTGGGTCGTCCAGGGTTGGAGCCCAGGTGAGATGGAGGTCAGCAGCAGAGCTGGGTGGCCCGAGGGTCTTGCAGCTGGGAAGCTCAGGAAATCCCATAGTCCTCATCTTAAAGTTCTTTTTAACGAACTTACCCAGTGGAGTTGGGTTTCCTTCTTCCTGCTTTTTCGAAGTTCTGTGAATATGTTAATTATTCAGAGAGACTGGAGGAAGACGTAAAAAGAGGAGACTAGATAAAGTGATTTAAATCCCAACATTCTCTTTTTTTTTTTTTTTTTTAAAAAAAAAAAAACTTAAGGCATACAGAACGATGGAATATATGACAGAACCCACCGACCGCAGCCCTGGACACATGTGAGTGCGACACTTCTTCCTTCCCCCTTAAATGTGAAAATCTTCAATGAGCCTGGGAAACTCACCGTGGGCAACGTTTGAGGGTGGGTGGGAAGGAGCGTCTGTTGTCATAAATGGGAAAAAATAAAGTCTTATTTCTGTAGAAAATCGAATTAGTTTCTGGTTATAAAGCTTGTTCTAGTAAATATAAGCTCTAAGAGGGTTAAAATATTTACCATACATCCTTTTAGATCGGCACTGTCCAATATGTAGCCATTAGCTACGCGTGGCTATTTAAATTTACTTTTTACTTACTTTTTTTTTTTGAGACGGAATCTCGCTCTGTTGCCCAGGCTGGAGTGCAGTAGTGTGATCTCGGCTCACTGCCACCTCCAACTCCCGGGTTCAAGCAATTCCCTGCCTCAGCCTCCCGAGTAGCTGGGATGACTTACTGATTTTTATTGGAGATAATAATGTAGTAATTTTAAAATTTTGAACATCTTAAAACTTAATTATCAATTTTTAATTTCTTGCATTTAAGTTCAAATTAACTTTTTTTTTTTTTTTTTTTTTGCTGTTAAATAGGTTTAATGATACAGTGCTCTTCAAAGAGATGACTACAGAGACTTTTAAACGATAATCCTGGAATCGTTCAGCACAGACCAATTAGCTAAATCTAAAATAAATTGGCTTCTTACCACAACTACCCTGTAAACATTGTAGTCCTTCTGTCTAGAATGACCCTAATCTCACAGGAAAACAGTAACTATGGAGAAACTAGCTTTTTGGCCAAAAGTAAAAACCAAAGGAAAAATAGGAATTCAGTGGTTAGTGAAAGCAGGAAATTTGGCCCCTTTCCCTGTGATGCTTTACTCTTCCCTTGTCCCTCAGTTAGCTCAGTGGGTTTGAATAAGCCATCTGAAAATGTCTTTGGAGCTCAGCATAGTGCTGATCTTCCTTGTTCTATCAGTAGCTTTTAACAGACACTTGTCTAAGGGCTCAAAGCCCTTCACAGAACCGTTTCTTGGAATGGGTTGTATGACCATTGTACTTCCCTGCCGGATAACCAGCACTTCTGGAAGAGCCTGGTTAGCTCTGTCAGGAACTGCTTGTTTTTCAGGTGGTACTGCTGGCTCCACTCTGTCAACATAAACCCCAAGCAGTTTAAGTTGGAAGTTTCCTAAATTAATTTAAATGGAATAAAATTAAATACTTGGTTGCTCGTTTGTACTAGCCATGTTGCCACACGTGGCTAGTGGCTACCGTTGGACATGGAAGATTGTTGAACTTTTATTTTGGACAATGTTGTTCCACATTAGGGGTTCTCAGACTTTTCTGCCCCCAGTACATCTCGAATTATGATAGTTCCGTCATTTATACTGAGTCTCTAGATGTTGATAGACTTCCTATGCTGTTTAAAATAAAAATTCTGCTCTGGGTAAATGTTTATATTTTAGCAGTCCTTATGCTTTTTTTTTTTTTTAATTACCTTTGGAGTATATTAGTGTTTGATTCTGTTAGAAATGATTTAGATATTAGTTTCTGTTAGTGTAGTCCAGAGATATACTTGAAGAAATGTTCATTAGAGATAAGTAGACAGCTGTAGTCTTTTAATGTAGTGACACCATACTGTTCACCTAAGCTATGGTCCTCTGTATGCACTGAATAAATAGATTTTTGAAGGCTTAGTATTTAGAGATGAGGTGGTTGAATTAAAAAGAGACAAACTGATCTTACATATTCTTGATATAGGATCTTCTTTTTGGTTTTTGCCATTGACACACTATTGCCTTCTTAATTGATTCTTTCTTGGTTTTCCAATTTTCAACAAGGGATAATGAATAGCAGTGTTTCTCAAATTTTTCCCAAGTTTGCTATTACACTTGCAGTTGGGAAGTTTATCTGTTTATTTATAAAAGTTAATGTGAATGTTTGTGTCTGCATAGAAAATGTTTGGAAGGATATATACAAATTGTTAATAAATGTTACCTTTATGGATAGTGTTGGTTGGGTGTGGTAAAGAGCACGTTAACATTTTTTATTATATTTCAGTATCTAAAATTAAAATTAGTGCAAGATTTGTATTCTTCATCAATATACCTCCATTTGTTTTAATGTGACAATATAGTTTCATTTGCTTTTAATAAAAAAGACTTGTTTAGACCCATACTGGCTGTTTAAATGTAAATTTGAATTAAAAAAATAAATTGAGTTTCTCAGTTGTACTAGTCACTTTTCATGGCCCAGTTGCCACATGTGGCTAGTGGCTACCTTGTTGTACAGACCAGAATAGAACATTTCTATCATGGCATAAAGTTCTGTTGGACAGTACTGACCCTCTAGAACCTTTAGGACATCGGCCTTGTATTGAGAATTTTTAGAATTATAGCCATTTTTGGTGTTTTTGCCCCTGTATTACAGGGTTATTCTTTATCTACTGCATCTTTGAAGATTGCTTTGTTTCTTTTTTCTCGTTTCTTTTTTTTGAGACATTGTCTTGGTCTGTCACACAGGCTGGAGTACAGTGGCGTGATTTGGCTTACTGCAACTTCCGCCTCCTGGGTTTGATTCGCATGCTTCAGCCTCCCAAGTAGCTGGGATTACAGGCATGC
>NW_026652288.1:72118040-72234633 GCF_009828535.3 Hylobates moloch
TTCATGTGTTTTTTGGCTGCATAAATGTCTTCTTTTGAGAAGTGTCTGTTCATGTCCTTCGCCCACTTTTTGATGGGGTTGTTTGTTTTTTTCTTGTAAATTTGTTTGAGTTCATTGTAGATTCTGGATATTAGCCCTTTGTCAGATGAGTAGATTGCCAAAATTTTCTCCCATTTTGTAGGTTGCCTGTTCACTCTGATGGTAGTTTCTTTTGCTGTGCAGAAGCTCTTTAGTTTAATTAGATCCCATTTGTCAATTTTGGCTTTTGTTGCCATTGCTTTTGGTGTTTTAGACATGAAGTCCTTGCCCACGCCTATGTCCTGAATGGTATTGCCTAGGTTTTCTTGTAGGATTTTAATGGTTTTAGGTCTAACATTTAAGTCTTTAATCCATCTTGAATTAATTTTTCGTATAAGGTGTAAGGAAGGGATCCAGTTTCAGCTTTCTACATATGGCTAGCCAGTTTTCCCAGCACTATTTATTAAATAGGGAATCCTTTCCCCATTTCTTGTTTTTGTCAGGTTTGTCAAAGATCAGATAGTTGTAGATATGCAGCATCATTTCTGAGGGCTCTGTTCTGTTCCATTGATCTATGTCTCTGTTGTGGTACCAGTACCATGCTGTTTTGGTTACTATAGCCTTGTAGTATAGTTTGAAGTCAGGTAATGTGATGCCTCCAGCTTTGTTCTTTTGGCTTAGGATTGACTTGGCGACGCGGGCTCTTTTTTGGTTCCATATGAGCTTTAAAGTAGTTTTTTCCAATTCTGTGAAGAAAGTCATTGGTAGCTTGATGGAGATGGCATTGAATTTATAAATTACCTTGGGCAGTATGGCCATTTTCACGATATTGATTCTTCCAACCCATGAGCATGGAATGTTCTTATGAGGTTTTTTTTCTTTAGTTATTAGAAGCCATGTATGATAAAAAGCACCTTATGTTTGGAGTAATTTAGTAATATGTTTTAAAAACTCATAACGTTCACGTGTAATTAAAATAACTTGTTGATGGAAAAGAAGCTCAATAAATCATATCTGGAATGGTCTGAAGTAAAGATTGGATTTGAAGGCAGAAGACTTCTTCTGAATGTTAATGTTTCATTCCTCTGGATTTTCTTTGTCAGCATAAACAACTTACATCTATTAGGCCATTGAGTAACACAAAACTGCCTAATGAGTGTAAAGGTGTATGCCTGTGATTTCCAAAATGGATTAAGACCCTAACTTTTTGAGTGTATCTCTAGAGGGGTGGTTCATGGACTCCTCTGAGAATTTGAAAACTGTATCTCTCCCGCAAAATATTTACATACATGTATATATATGTGTGTGTGTGTATATATATATGTAAATATATGTGTGTGTGTGTGTATATATATACACAAACACATGCAACTGTACTGTTTCAGGGAGTTTACAGTGTACAAGCTTAGCAAGTGTGAGGCTTAATCTTTTATAAATATTTGCTATTAAAAGCCTGGTGGAGTTAGAAAAGTACTGATAAAGAACTAAACAGACTTAGTTTGTCTTGGCTTCCTCACAAATTAGCTGTTCGAAACTCTTAGCTGTTTATCATCTCTGGGCCTCAGTTTCCTCATCAGAATGAAGGGTTTTATTAGGTGATATGTGAAGCCCTTTCTTGCTCTAAAAGTACACTTATAGGCCAGGCTTGGTGTCTCATGCCTGTAATCCAAGCATTTGAGGAGGCTGAGGTGGGTGGATCACTTGAGGTCAGCAGTTAGAGACCAGACTGGCCAATATGGTGAAACCCTGTCTCTACTAAAAATACAAAAATTAGCCAGGTGTGGTGGGGCACGCATGTAATCCTAGCTACTTGGGAGGCTGAGGTAGGAGAATCGCTTGAACCCGAGAGGCAGAGGTTGCAGTGAGCCGAGATCATATACTGCACTCCAACCTGGGGGACGGAGTGAGACTCTGTCTCAAAAAAAAAATAAAAATTAAAAAAAATAAATAAATATGTACTTATAAACAAAGGGGGACTTGTGTAATGTTTTTGATTGAACCTTGAAAAGTGAAATTCAAAACTTTCTGTTATTTAACAAGTATGGCAAAAAGACATTCACATAACACATTTGGAAGTATTTTATATTTAACAAGCATTTATTAAACACCTACTATAAGATGTGTCTGGCATAGTGCTAAGTCCTGGGTAAGCGGGACTAAAAATCTTAAAGCACACATGTAAGAGATTTAAGTTTTGTTTTAGTCTGGTTTTACTTAACATTTTAAATGTTGTTTTACAATTTAAAATTTGAAAAGGACTTGAAATGTAGATGAATAGACTGAACTATTGCTGATTCATAGTGTTGTGAGGTACTAATGTACCTTTTTTTTGTGAAAAATAAGCAGTTCTCAGGCATTTTAGAAGTACATAATAAACCATTTTAATGCCATTTTGAGATGATTCTCACCTGTTTTTCAGAGCATAGCTTCAAGAGACTCTTGGACATTTTAGTGGTGATTTGGTGATTGAAGTAATAAGATCACTTTAGTAGGTTATTTCAGATTGGCTTTCTCAGTCAGAATTTTACCTTTTTAATTAAAGCTACTAGTCTAGTTGAAAGTTTTGGAACCATTAAAATATGTTTGAGTTAACTGCTTCATATCATTCTTGGGTTTTATTATGCCTGGTTGATAATTTGGGTTATATCTGTATATTCAGATGGAAATTTCTGTGTTTCCTGAGAGATGTTGGATTTCAGTATGTTATCTTCTCTTTTAGGTATTTTCAGCCACCAGGAACTTGGATACAGTGTGCTTTAGAATCCAGGGAACTTCTTGCTTTGTGCTTGAAAAAAATCAAAGCCCCTCTGAGTAAGGTAAGTTAAACAGCTAAAATCAGTATTTATAGGTATGTTTTCATTATGTTTCATTATGTCTCATTTTCAGAAAATTCTTGTGAGTAGGTTTTTCAAAAGGAATTTTTTTTTTTTTTTTTTTTGAGATGGGGTCTCGAACTGTTGCCTGGGCTGGAGTACAATGGCGTGATCTCGGCTCACTGCAACCTCCGCCTCGTGGGTTCACACGATTCTCCTGCCTCAGCCTCCCGAGTAGCTGGGATTACAGGCGCACACTACCACATCTGGCTAATTTTTTGTATTTTTAGTAGAGACAGGGTTTCACTATGTTGGCCAGACTGGTCTCGAACTCCTGACCTCGTGATCTGCCTGCCTTGGCCTCCCAAAGTGCTGGGATTACAGGCGTGAGCCACCATGCTGGCCTGGAAGGCAACTATTAAATGTTACTATTGTTGCCAGTAGCACCCCACTACATAGACTTTTTAAAGTTATGTATATATTCTTTTTATGAAAAGTAAAAATATCTTTTTGCTTTAAAAAGACAGAATTTAATTTTTTTCATTTGTTATTTATCGAGAACCTCATGTGTAATTTTTTAACGGAAATTTTTATGTAAAACCATCACTAAACATAATTGAGATAATAATATTAGGGCTATGTTATTTGGTTTCTTTTTATTGTCATTATTGATCTGGAAATAAAATATTTATGCCTGTCACTGAAAGTCAGTGTATAAATGTATTAAAAAAAAGAGTTTGTTTAAAGTACAGTTTATTTCCTGATATAAAATTGAAAGTGATTGACACTTTGAGTTTTCTTTGTTTTAAGCTTTATGACTCACTTCTACCATGTTTTTAATTGAAATTGACTCTTTCAGATTGAAGACTTTTCTGATTTTCCTTTAAGCTGTAATAAAATTTCATGTAATAGTTCTTTGAAATTTCTGCCTTTATTTTCCTACTAGGTCCCAGCCAACCCCACAAATTTCTGAGTCACTTGTTGGCCCTCCTGGCATAAAACTTTGTCTTTTTCCCTTCATATTTTAAAAAGCCTTATTGGTTTTTTTTTGCTCCCCTCTGTTCTTGGTGATTTTTGCTTTATCTTCCGATCTTTCTAATGAATTGTTTTTTTCCAGTAGTAATGTTTTTAAGTTCCAGAGTCTTTCATGTTCTTGATGCATTTTAAGTTTTTCTGAAGAAGATTTTGATAATAGGACTTCTTTTGTTTGTTTCCTTCTGTTCCCTCATTTGTCTCTGTTTTTTTTATGAAGTGAGTTTTTTGTGTATCTTGGTTTTTTGCTTTTATAGTTGGGGCTTTTGTCAAATGTCTAGTGAGTCTTAACAGTTCATTAATTAATTCATCAGATGTTTATTAAGTACCAACTCTGTGCCAAACTGCTTTTGGTGTTGGGGATATGGCAGTGAATAAGACAATCCCTGTCTTAGAAAGCATATATTCTAATTGCACACTAACATGCCAGTGTGGAGCAGCATGTTAGTATGCAATGATCAAAATAGGTAGATATATTACATGGTATATTAAAAGGTATATTCCGTGGAGAAAGGAGCTAGGAAGAGGATAAGAACTGTGCATGGAAGAGTTGAAATTTAAAGTAAGGGTGTTTAGGGGAGGTCTCACTGATAGGGTGACATTTGAGTAAACATTAAAGATGGTAAGGGAGGAAGCTGTGCAGAAATCTGGAAGAAGAGCATTAGGGGTAAAGAAAACAAATGTAGAGATCAAAAGCAAGAGCTTACTTGTGTGAATAGAATGGAGTGGTGAGGGGAAAAGTAGTTGGGGATAGAGTCCAGAAAAGTCATGGAAGGCCACAGTATGTCTGGCCTTGTAGTCCCTTATAGGGGCTGTTTCTTACTCTGAGTGTAAGGAGTATAGAGGGTGAAGGGCAGAGTAGTGAGATGACGTGACTTATTAGTATTCCTCTGGCTGCTGTTTTTAGAATGGACTTAAGGGAGGTAAAGGTGTAAGTGTTTGTAATAATCATGAGAAATGGTTTTGGATCAGCAATGGAGGTGGTAAGAAGTGGACAGATTTTGAATCTATTTTTAAGGTAGTAACATTTACTGATGTAGCGGGATGTGTTTTTGTAAGAGACAGAAGAGTTAAGGATGCCTTCCACTGTTCGTGACCTGAGCAGCCAAGTCACTGGGTAGGGGACATCAGAGTTCATCTGTAACTGGTATTTAGATGTCTACTAGACACTTAAGTAGAAATACTGAGTAGGCAGGTTGATAAATAAGCCAGTGAGTGGTCCAGTCTAGAGATAATGAATTTAAGATATAGGCAGTGTTTAAGGTCACGAATTGGATTAGATTACTTCAGGAGTTTACATAGAGAAGGAAAGAAACTGGAGGACTGAATCCTGGAATCATTCCTTTAAAGGGTAATGAGGAAGAAATAATTGGGTAATGAGGAGGAATCAGCAAAGGAGACTGAAAGGAGCTGCTAGGAGGTAGGAGGAAAATAGGGCGAGTGTGATGTCCTGGGAGGAAAGGGAAGCGTTTTAAGAAGAAAGGAGTGAGTAGCTATGTGGTTTGCAGTTGATGAGTCAAGTAATGAGTTCTGTAGATTTAGTAATGTGGACGACCTTAATTACATGGGCAATTTCTGTTTAGTGGTGGTGGTAAAGATGTCATTTAAATAGAAATGAAAATGGGAGAAGGAAGATAGACAATTCTTTTGAGTTTTGCTGTAAACGAAAACAAAGAAATAGGGCAGTGGTTGAAGGGGAAGTTTGGGAAGGGACACGTGTCTTTTTATTTTATTTTTTGGAGATAAGGTCTTGCTTTATTGCTCAGGCTAGAGTGCAGTGGCGCTGTCATGGCTCACTGCAGCCTCAAACTCCTGGGCTCAGGTGATCCTTCTTTCTGCCTCAGCCTCCCAAGTAGTTGGTACTACAAACATGCACCACCACACCTGGCTGATTTTTATTTTTGCTAGAGATGAGATCTCTCTCTTTCTTTTTGGCCCTATAGAGCAGAGATCTCACTATGTTGCGCAGACTGGTCTTGAACTCCTGAGCTCAAGCGATCCTCCTGCCTCAGCCTCCCATAGTGTTGGGATTACAAGCATGAGCCACTGTGCTTGGCCAGGACACATTTCTTAAGATGGTATATATAACTATTTGTAAGCTCTCTGGGAGTGTTAGAGTACGGAGGGAAATTTTTGTGAAATTGCAGGGAAAAGAATAATTGGCTGGGGGGTGGCCTCAAGAAGTGGAAAAGAGATATAGCACATAGTGAAAGAATACATTTATTTGTTAATTCACTCCTTCATTCAACAAGTATTCAGCACTTACTCTTCACCAAGCACCATTTTGGGAGGCTGTAATATTTCATGGAACAAAGTAAAGATCTCTGCTCTCTAGAGGGGCATTCTAGAGGTTGATCTTGATGGGAGTATGGACAATTCATCTGTGGTAACAGGAGGGAAGGTGTTGAGTGGGAGCTTCTGGGAATTCTCCTCTGGTTCCTTCTTTTTTACTGGAGAAAACAGAAGCGTGGGCAGTAGCTATGTGGGAAGAGCTGTTAGATAGATGTTTGAGGAGAGAGCGGAAGATATGAAATAGTCCTCTAGAACAGTTGGAGAGGAAATGCACCAGGACAATGTTGGATGGTGCTGGGCAGTGTTGAGGGTTACTGTTACAAATTTAGACTAGTCACTGTGGTTTGCATCTATTTCTCTAGTTCTGTCAGCCACATAGTTAAGGCATAGAGCAGGCAGATCACTGGATTTAACCAAATTTATAATTTAGCCTAGTGGCTAAGGTGAAATAAGAGAGGGAACAAGGAAATTGAGTGTGTACATGAGAATAATTTTGATTATTGATTTTGAAGCTAGTGAGGAGGAATGAGGAATAAAGTTGGTAGGATGAATGGATTGTCCATTATATTAGCTTGAAAGATTTTTGGTGCCCAGGAACTAGAGGAAATAAGCTGGAAAGATGGAAGGTGGTAGTCAGGAAGTAGGATATTTGGAATTGATAGTTTGGAGGGTTTGCAGTTACTGGTAATAAAAGCATATGAGTGACTGAGATAGGAAGGTGGATAATATTTTGGGAGAAGAACTCAAAGAATGGAGAGAGAGGTCAGGGCATTGTGGGGATCACCTGTGTGGATATTGAAATCACTAGGTATTAATATTGTTGGAAAGTGTGATGGTGAGCCAGAGCTAAAATCTTTTGAGAAATGAAAACAAGTGATACAAAGATGAATAGATTACTATAACAAAGAGAGTAGTGGGTGGTAGAGTCTAATGACTTTAGACTCAGAGCTGGATATGTTTGAGGAGGAGACAAGGAGAATGGTCTGTAATTAGCAATGAAGAGCAAAGAGGATACCTGTCTGGTGCCTGGTCCAGTGATAGGAAGAAAATGAGAGAAATATCAGTCATCACTTTATATAGCTGCAGGGGAGAGAGAGAATCAGGAGATCTAGAAGGTGAAGGGAATGTTCAGCAAAGTTGAGGATTTAGGAGATTTCATTGTTAATGAATGTTGAGCTCCGGAGGGCACAGTAGAAGGGTTTTAGGATTCGGGGAGGAGTGTTAGGTGGGGACAGAATAGGGAATATGCATAACCATATGGAAATTGCAGTATGGGAGATGAGGGGTGACTGAGGTGTCTGGGACTATGGTAAAGAAGGAAAGGGACTAATAAAGTTGATTAGTCGTGGTTGTCTGAGGACACGTGGTGTAGTGGTTGTGTTGGGGAATGCCGAGCAGGATGTCAAGGAGACTCTCCATTCCTGCAGGTAACGGTTGGAGCTTGAGGGGAAGATCAGTCTTACTCAGTGCCTTTGGGGCTTTTTTTTTTTTTTTTTTTTTTTACCACTGCAGATGGAGATTGAAGGAATAGGAATCTGCCTATCACCGTGGGTACCTGGCGTCACTTGTTAACTACTAGGCTTTGCTTTAGGGAGGCCAGTTGTATGAGGAGGGTTTTACTCTGGTGTGTTGAATCTTTGCATCTACACTAAAAGTGGCTAGTCTACTTTTTATCAGACAGTACTTGATAAAAGTATAATCTGCTGCTGATATGTCTCAAATCTGTTAACTACAGCCCAAATTTTTTCATAGATCTCCAGACCAATTGTATCTTACTGTTCACTGAAAAGTCCTCTTGGGTATCTCACAGATACTGTCTTAAACTGAAATGTCTGAAATCAAATGTAACATCTTTTTCTCATTATATCCGTTGTTTGTGTCACAAAAATTGTACTACCTAGTTGTCTAAGCAGATACTTGAGCATCATTCTAGAGTCTGTTCTCTTCCTCTTTTCCATATCCAGTTACCATTAAATCTTTTTTTTTTTTTTTTTTTTTGATTGAACAGAATTTATTAGCTGTCTTTGAGTGTCTCTGGTCTGGCTTTGGCAGGGCTGTCTGGGTTCCTCTGCTTTGCTTGTTTTTGGGCTGCTGCTGCAGCCTTTAAGGCTCTTCTTTGCTTCTTCAGCTTTTGAGTCTCCTGGAAAACCCGAATGCACAGAGCCTTCTTGGTCACGAATCGGCAGTGGGCTCTTCGGTAATACAGAGTGGGGAAGGTGTACTCAATCCCCAGCCCCCTGTCTCAAAGACATCATAGTTGGTGTTACGGAGGTTTTTGAGCATCTTTTTCCTCTGGTCAATGCTCATCAGCAGATAGCGTTTGTGGGCTTTGTCCTTCCGATGTTTCTGCAAGTGTTCTTCATAACTGCGGATCTTGACGGACAAGGCAATAATTCGAGCCTCCAAGGATCTGGTGTCCTCCGGGTTTGCAACAATCTTCTTCATCAACTCTTCTTGCTTGATTTTTAGCTTCTCCTTCTTGTTGGCCATTTCCAAAGACAAGAGTCTTTTCACGACATCATCAACCTTCTCAATTCCAGGGACATTCTGGTAGTCTTTGAGCAGCGTAGAAGGAGGTGGGTCATCATCCTGCCTAGGCTGGGCTGGTTTCCGGATGATATATCCGCGCGCGGCCTGGCGGAGGAGACTTCGAGGCTGCGCGCCCCACTGGTTGAAAGGGAACCTGGCGCTCCCACAGCCCGGCAGCCCAGGTACTAGGGCCTGGGTAACTGCCTGGGTCCGAATCAAATTCAGCGTCTTCCACGCGACCCTCAGCATGGTGACCTCTAATCCCCGCGGGGCCCGCGCCGCGGCCGCCGTTCCCTTTGCGGCACCGACCGGGTTACATGGGCGCCGCCATGCTGGCCCAGGATCGACCAATCCACCATTAAATCTTACAAATTTTTTTTCTACATCACTTGGACTGTGCAGATAAATCTTACAGATTTTTATCTCCTAACTAGCCCTTGCATCTGCTTTTGTTATTTCCAGTGCCTCTCAGTTCAGATCATCTACAATCTCTGCCCAGATTATTACAGCAGCCTCCATTCTTGTTCTCCCACCCACCCCTTCTCCCCAAACACCCATTCTGGCCGTTCTTGAGTTATATTCAGATCTTCACATATAGCAAACTGTTTTTGGCCTATGCAGATGCTGCAGATTTAGTAGTGAGTTATAGTTGTGGATTTAGTATTCAGTGCATGAAACTTCTGTAATGAATGTCACTTCTTAAAAAAAAGTCACAGAATATAGAGAGAATAATCCAAGTGGA
Organism: Hylobates moloch; assembly: GCF_009828535.3. Taxonomy (NCBI): domain Eukaryota; kingdom Metazoa; phylum Chordata; class Mammalia; order Primates; family Hylobatidae; genus Hylobates; species Hylobates moloch. Next base: position 72,127,467 of record NW_026652288.1, read on the forward strand.
AACTTTTGTTCATGAGGTTACTAATAGATAATGAGGTCACCAGGTCTTTGTTTTCCTCCAAAAAATATAATTTCCTTTTAAAGGACAGTGTACTTTTTTTTTTAAGGGAAAAGAATTTTTTTCCTATGCAAATACTTTAAATTTTGCTTAAATTATATCAGTTGCATTAATATAGTCATTGGGTTGTCCTTTGATTTGCTGCTATTATTACATAACTGACGATTAATCTTTTTTTGTGATGATGGTGTGTAGTATGCTGATCACAGATTCCTTAAGCATCTTATGAAATCTGCTTATTGATGATTTGTTCTTTAGTTTTTTTTTTTCTTCTCAGGTGAGAACTTATGTTTCTTTTTGTTTATGTTTTATTGAAGGTACGGCTTGTAGATGCAGGCTTTGTTTGGACTGAGCCTCATTCTAAGAGACTTAAAGTTAAACTGACTATTCAGAAAGAGGTAAGCAGTACATAATTTTCTCAGCATGGTTAAAGTGCAGGTAGTGAAAATGAGGACCTAGTGATAAGTTATTTTATGGCTTCAACAGCTTAAAAGAAAAAGAGTACACTCAATTTTAGCTGTTTGTTTTCTTTTGAGCATCTGTACAAATAATTAGATCACTAGTAAGAGTAGTCATTGCTTCTGATTAGCAGACTTACTGATCTTTTCCAGAGTTATTTTTATTAGGAAAGGACTGAAGTAAAAACATGGGCTAAAGTACTGATTCTCAAACTTGGCTGATCGTTGTAATGACTCATCGTAACTTAAGCAAAAATTCGCTGTATGTGAGGCCTGGGAATCTATATGTAGGTTGAGTATCCCTTATCTGAAATGCTTGGGACAAGAAGTGTTTCAGATTTTGGATTTTTTGGATTTTGGAATTTTGCATTATACTTAACTGGTTGAACATCCCTAATTCAAATACAAAATGTTCCAGTGAACATTTTCTTTGAGTGTCATTTAGAACCTCAAGAAGTTTCAGATTTTGAAGCTGAAATTTATGATTCTGGGTTTTTGGATTTGGAATGTTCAATCTGTATTTAAAAAGGTTCCCATGTGATTTCTGATCAGCTGTGTTTGGGAACCATTAAATTAAGGAATTTTTTTTTTTTGAGAAGATTTCCTTATTTTTTTCTTCTAAGGATGATTTTTCTATGTAAACATCTATGGGCTGGGCGTGGTGGCTCACACCTGTGATCCCAGCACTTTGGGAGGCCAAGGTAGGCAGATCACTTGAGCGCAGGAGTTCGAGACCCCATCTCTACTAAAAATACAAAAGTTAGCTGGGCATGGTGGTGTGTGCTACTTGGGAGGCTGAGGTAGAGAATCACTTGAGCCCAGGAGGCGGAAGTTGCAGTGAACCGAGATCGTGCAACTGCACTCCAGGCTGGGCAACAGGCACAGTGAGACCCTGTCTCAAAAAAAATTATATATATATGTAAAATGTACACAGAATATTCTCACAACCACTTCAGCTAAAGGAAAATTTGAAATGCTAATCTAATAAATCTTAGGAATTAAATCTATATACCGTTCTTGAAACAGTATAACTTGTTTTTATGACTTTAAATTTGAGGACATTTGATTGATGTCCTCAAAGCATTAATGGAAAAAGTTTTAAATTAAATATTAAAGGTTCTTCTTTTAAAGAAAATATTTGTTATTAAACAAAACCAAAAGAATGAAGGAGTGTAATTGTTTTCTTTATCAGGTGATGAATGGTGCTATCCTTCAACAAGTGTTTGTGGTGGATTATGTTGTTCAGTCCCAAATGTGTGGAGATTGCCATAGAGTAGAAGCTAAGGATTTCTGGAAGGCTGTGATTCAAGTGAGGCAAAAGGTAATGAGAGAAGATGAGTGAGTCTTACATCTTATATTGCACCTTTGTTAATTATATGACAGCTAGTAAAACCTCTTTTCCTTCTTTCTAAATCCTGTGGGTACCAGGGATAGTCTGGGTCCCTGAAGCATTCACCTTTGGAAATAGATCATTATTACATTATAGATAATCTTTAAAGATTGTTATTGTTTGAAAAATCAGTATGCTCTATCTGTAGATGGTATGTGTGTCCAATACCTATAAATGGCTTTTTGTGGGGCATTTATTGATCAAATAATTTATATTTTAGACTTTGCATAAAAAAACTTTCTACTATCTGGAACAGTTAATTCTGAAATATGGAATGCATCAGAATACACTTCGTATCAAAGAGATTCATGGTGAGTTAAAATTCAAAAGCATTTGAAATGATGTCAGATTTTTATTTCAACATACCTAAGTAATCTTATATTTACTGATAATATCTGGATTAGTACTGTCCAAAAGAACTTTCTGTTAGAAGAACAAAACAAAACAAAACAAAACTTAATTCTTTATCTGCACTGTCCAGCATGGTATAATCACTAGCCATGTGTGGCTGTTGAGTACTTGAAATGTGGCTAGAGCAACTGAGAAACTGAATTTTTAATTTTCTGCTAATGTCAAACATAATTATCTTTTTATGTTTCATAACTAAGTATAATATTTCTTGAGGTTTCTGTTTGATATATATGCATACATACTTCTGTCCAATCTTGCTCTCAGTTATGTGAGTGACATTGAAAAGAGTTAGAAAGAAAGCTTGCCTTCTTTCTACCTAGCATTTAATTAACCTCTAGAAGTTTTTAAAGAACTTGCCCATTAAGCCATCCAATCTGATATCTCCTAGGGGATGTCTTTTCACTTTCTTTTATGATATTCACCTCTCAGGTATTCTACCCCTTGAGTTAATTTTAATACCATTTTCCAAGAAAAACCATTTTATCTAGCTTTTTAGATTCTTGGTATAAAATTGAACAAATAAAATAAATCTCATCCGTAACTGTAGTTATGTCCTCTCTATTGTTCCTAATGTTTATCTTTTTTCTCTTTTTCTACTCACCTCACCTTAGACCTGCCACTTTTATCTATTATGTTAGTTTTTTCAAAAAACTATTTTTAGTTTTATTTTAAACAATCTTTTTCTTAATTTTGTTTTTTTGTTTTGTTTTGTTTTTTGGTTTTTTTTTGAGATGGAGTCTCGTTCTGTCACCCAGGCTGGAGTGCAATGGCACGATCTTGGCTCACTGCAAGCTCTGCCTCCCGGGTTCACGCCATTCTCCTGCCTCAGGCTCCCGAGTAGCTGGGTCTACAGATGCCCGCCACCACGCCTGGCTAATTTTTTGTATTTTTTTTAGTAGAGACGGGTTTTCACTGTGTTAGCCAGGATGGTCTTGATCTCATGACCTCGTGATCCACCTGCCTCGGCCTCCCAAGTGCTGGGATTACAGGCCTTAATTTTGTTTTTAACACTAATTCCTTAAACTCTATTTAGTTTTGTTTTGTTTTAATTAATTGAAAGCTTAGTTTATTTTTAATTTCTAATAAATATATTTAAGATCATACATTTTCTTCCGAGTACTATAATGGTTCTGTAGTTGGTACTTGTAGCTACCTTTTTCCACTGCCCATTGCGTATTTTATTTGCCCTCAGCAAGCACCTCAGCTGTTTCATTCTTTTGGGTACATACTTAGGTGTGGAATTACCAAGTCATATGGTAAATTTATGTTTAACTGCCAAACTGCTTCAAAGTGGCTGTACCATTTTACATTCCTGCCAGCAATATTTCTCTGTATCCTCCTCAACACTTGTTATTATATTTTTGTTTATAGCCATTCTAGAGGGTGGTATGAAGTGGTATCTCATTGTAGTTTTAATTTCCATTTTGCTAATGACTAACGATGTTGAGCATATTCTGGATACAAGTCTCTTACTGCATATATGGTTTGCACATATTTTCTCCTAGTGTGTAGGAGAAAATTCACACTGGCTGGTCTTAATGGTGTCCTTTGAATTGCAAAAGTTTTAAATTTTGATGAAGTCCAGTTTATCAAGTTTTTTCTTTTAATTGCGGTTTTGGGGTTATGCTTAAAAACTGTCTGATCAAGGTCATAAAGATTTACTCCTATAGTTTCTTTCAAATGTTTCATAGTTTTAGGTCTTATATATTTAGGTCTAACTCTTTTGAGTTAATTTTTGTGCAGAGTGTGAGATAAGTGTCTAAATTCATATTTTTCTATGTGGATATTCTTCATCCCAGTGAAAACTCTGTCCTTTCCCCAGTGAATGCTTTGGGTCTTCTGTCAAAGATCTATTGACTATAAATGTAATGGTTTATTTCTAGAATCTCAAGTCTACTCCCATTGATCTATATATCTGTCCTTATATTAGTACCATGCTGTCTTGAATACTTATTAAAGTTAGTGAGTTTTGACATTAAATGTGTAATGTTCATTTTCTTCAAAATTGTTTTGGCTATTCTGGGTAACTTTAGTATTAGCTGTTTTGGTAATTATATTTAGTTGAGTTATTTGCAAGAATATCTTTTAATATTTCTCAGCTAGGTGGGTTTGCTTTTGGCTGTTCTTTTCTTGATTTCTAGTGCTACTGTTTTGTGACGAGATAATGTTGTCTTTAGTAATTTCTACTGTTTAGGATTTATTGAAATTGTTTTTCTTTTTTAAAATCTTAATACATGATTTTTAAATGAATGTTCTATGAATATTTGAAAAAATATGTATTCTTTCTTAGAACTGTGTTCTATAATCTCAGTTAACTCGACCTTGATAGTTGGTTATTCAAGTTCTGTGAGTTGTTACTATTTTTTTGTCAATTTGATCATTTTGGTTTTGAGAGAGTCCTATTCTAGTCCTTCACAATGATTGTATGTGTTAATATTTGTTAATTTTTTCTTTTCTTTTTCTAATAGTTTTTGTTTTCTGTATCTCAGATAGTTTCCTGTTATCTTCTTGGTAGATTATTCTATTTATTACGTAAAATAACTTACTTTCTTTTTTTTTTTTTGAGATGAAGTCTTGCTCTGTCACCCAGGCTGGAGTGCAGTGTTGTGATCCGGACTCACTGCAACATCCGCCAACTGGATTCAAGCGATTCTCCTGCCTCAGCCTCCCGAGTAGCTGAGATTTGGCACATGCCACCACATCTGGCTAATTTTTTGTATTTCTAGTAGAGACGGGGTTTCACCAGGATGGTCTTGATATCCTGACCTCATAATCCACCCAGCTCAGCCTCCCAAAGTGCTGGGATTACAGGCATGAGCCACTGCGCCCAGCTGTTCATAAACTTTCTTTGTTCTTTGTTTTTCTGTCCCCCTCGGCCTTGAGTTTTATTTTTTCTAGAATTAGAATTATGAGTTTTATTTTGGGATTACAGGCGTGAGCCACCGCGCCTGGCCTATGAGTTTTATTTTCATTTGCTGATTTATTTTGTCTGTCTTTTTGCCAAAGAAGTCTTAAGTGATATCTCTAATCTGTTGTGACTGCAATAGAGTTTTCTAATAATTTGATTTTGTTTAAAACAGATATAATTTATAATATAGTCATGTTAGTAGAGGAGAATCCTATTTTGCATAATTATTTTCATATGGCTTTTTTTTTTTTTTTAGACGGTCTGGATTTTTATTATTCCTCAAAACAACATGCTCAGAAGATGGTCGAATTTCTTCAGTGTACAGTTCCCTGTAGGTATGTTCTGAACCTTGAATGTGACTAAATCTAAGGACCTGGGAATGGATGTGGATCACATATATTCTTCAGGCTCAGACAACTTCCCTTTATTTAAAATCGTAGTAGAAATACTTATACAATCAGGAAGCATATATTGGGTTAACTACCCACTCATAGAGGTGGTAGGACTTGTGCTCCAAAGATTGGGAAATTTTCATAGCTGGAGTTTATATTGAAAGGTACTATTAGTGTGAACAAAGACTTGCAGTGGGCGTTAGTGTGACTTTTAATAATGCTATATAGAAAGTAGATTGGTCTAGCCAACAACATGTTCTAGAGGTTTGGTGGAAAAGGTTCAAAATAGGTAGGGCTTAGTCAGAATGGTGGAGGTTTTGACATGCAAGTGGAGGACACTAGGTTTTACCAGAGGAGGCCTCATGAAGCCATTTTAGACCTTGGACAATGATGGTTTGATTTAATGAAAATTGATATTCCTGAGTCCATACATGTTAATGATCTTTGTCTTTATATTACTATTAACTTTTTTCTTAATAGATACAAAGCATCACAAAGACTGATCTCTCAGGATATCCATAGTAACACATACAATTACAAAAGCACTTTTTCTGTGGAAATTGTTCCAATATGCAAGGTACTTTTTTTTTTCATTTAATCCAAATCTGTAAAAGAGTACAAGTAATTAATTGGCTTATATGTGATTTGTAGCTCCTGGTTTTCCTCTAGGGTTGGTTAAAAATTTAGAATAAGTTCCTTAAGTGATTTTTAACATATTCAGCCATGTTAAAAGATATTTTTTTTAAAAAGTCATGCTTATATTTATGAATTGACATGCCTTTTATTTTGGTGTATTAAAATGAAAAGACCTGGTTACAGTTGATAAAAGTCCATATTTAAAATTTGTGATTCTATGAGCCTATATCATATAGTTCAGTGAAATTGAATAAAAGAAATGACATTAAAATCAATATTAGTGAGCCACTTTGTGGAATATGTACAAACAAAATTTTGGCGAGAAATTAAAGAATATTGTGATAATGTGAAAATGAGATCATAGAATCATTTTTATGATTTTAAAACAAAAGCTGAATAAAACGTTTAAAATGTAGATTATTTCATTTAATTGTACTAAGATAAAACCCTGCTTCAAAAAAATATGAATTAAAATTCAATAAATAGTTATTGAGCATCTATAATATAGAAGGCTGTGTACTGAGGATTGTATAACTACAGGTCTCTGCCATGTAAGAATTTATATGTCAGTATTAAATCACTAAGAATGATAACTGCCATTATTTATTGTGACCATTCTACAGAAGGTTAATCTAAATACTTTAGTGTCTCACCTCATTTTCATCTCATAATAACTGAGGTAAGCCACATCATTTTGACGATGAGTAAATTGAAGTTTGAGGAGGTTAGACAACTTGCCCAAAGTTACACGATCACAAAATGATGAAGCTAGGATTTGCACCCAGGTCTGTGTCTCTAAAGCTTTAAAACTGCTATTGCTCTTTTATAGTATGTACTAGGGATGAAATGATAGCTTAAAATAGGGTCAGCAAACTTTCTCTGTAAAGAGCCAGATGGTAAATTTTTTAACCTTCAGGTCGTATAATCTCTTTTGCAGCTACTCAGCTTTGCTGTTGTACAAAAGTAGCAAGAGTAATATGTAAAGGAATGTCAGGGCCATGTTCTGGTAAAACTTTATTTACAAAAACAGATGGTGAGTCAGATTTGTCCTGAGGGTGGCATTTTGCCAACCTCTGGTTTAAAACAGTGAATGTTTCCCTGGTACAAAGCTTGAGAAATATGAATTTAGGTGTGAGGGCATATTTAGGCCTTGTGTAACTGAATTTTACACATGTAAAAATTAACATATGTATTACAGTATGTAAAAAAGTATATTTGTTTATCTTTGGAAACTCATGTATTAAAAACCAAGGACTGTAAGAGCTGTTATGATTGTGAATAGATACACCTTAAAATATAACTCAGATCTTTTTTGTATTTTAATTCAGTTTAAAAACAGATAATTATGTTGCTGCTTCATGTCTCCCAATGTAAATGTAGACATGTGACTTTTTTGGGTTTAAATCTTTTGATTGTATGTTGGCACATGTAGCCATGTAAGAGAAATGTGTTCCTTTGAAGTTTGTTTTTAATGGAGATTGAAAGAAGTCACAGGTGGATTTATAGAATCACTCTCATGCTGATGTTTATAATACTCTGTTTAGAATGTACACTGTATTAACATATAGAGTGATAAGAGGCATTCACATTGCAATAAAATGGAAATAATAGCTTGGTGATTCAGGCCCTGGATATTTTTTTTTTTTTTGAGAGACAGTTTTGCTCTGTCACTTCGGCTAGAGTGCAGTGGCACCACCTCAACTCACTGAAACCTCGGCTTCCTGGGCCCAGGCTGTCATTCCACCTCAGCCTCCCAAGTAGCTAGGCCCACAGGCATGCGCCACCACGTTTGGCTAATTAAAAAATATGTGTGTGTGTGTGTGTGTGTGTGTGTGTGTGTGTGTGTGTGTGTGTGTATGGAGACAGGATCTCCATATGTTGTCCAGGTTAGACTTGAACTCCTGGACTCAAGGAATTCTCTCACCTTGTCCTCCCAGATTGCTGGAATTACAGGAGCGAGCCACCGTGCTCAGCCAGGATTTTTTTTTTTTTAAAGCGTTTTTATTAAGACAAAATGCCTGTCATACTTAAGGTCTGATTCTTTTCTTTAGTCTCTTTGTTGATTGATAGAATTGAAAATAACATTTTGGTTGGTCAAGTGCAATTGGATTGGGTGTTTATTGATGAGTGTTTATTGGACTATTATTTAGGATATGCCTCATTCTAAATGTTGGTTCTTATGCCTAGGATAATGTTGTCTGTCTGTCTCCAAAGCTGGCACAAAGCCTGGGAAATATGAACCAGATTTGTGTGTGTATTCGAGTAACCAGTGCCATTCACCTCATTGATCCAAACACCCTACAAGGTAAATTCTGGAAATGATTTGCCTTGACAATTTTGTTCTGTATGACAAGCAGTAATAATTCGTGTTGCTAATTTTTCAAGCGTTCTTGCTAATATTGTTTTGAAAGATTAGTTAAAATTTGTGCTATTGTTTAATACAAAACACTGTGGAATTATAAGCTTTGATTAGTTACTCTTGTATTTTTTATTTAAAGAAACAATTCTGTTAACTTTTACATATTTACTGGTTTATTCCATTAATTTTTACTGAAATTGACTTTTTTGTTTGTTTTTGAGATGGAGTCTAGCTCTATCGCCCAGGCTCGTGTGCAGTGGCGCAATCTCAGCTCACTGCAATCTCTGCTTCCCAGGTTCAAGCGATTCTCCTGCTGCAGCTTCCCAAGTAGCTGGGATTACAGGTGCCCGCCACCACGCCCAGCTAATTTTTGTATTTTTAGTAGAGAGGGGGTTTCACTGTGTTGGCCAGGCTGGTCTTGAACTCGTGACCTCGTGATCTGCCCGCCTCGGCCTCTCAAGGTGCTGGGATTACAAGCGTGAGCCACCATGTCCAGCCTGAAATTGACTTATTTACTTCATCTAATTTTTGTGACTATTTACTTAAGTCCATTGCCAAAATTTGGTGTCTAGCAGTTATTTTAAATTTTGGAACATTTGGCTTTTTGTGGCCCGTTGGAACATTTAGTTTGAATATGAATTTTAACCAATTTTGTTATTACTGTAGATCATTTTTTAACATTGTCAATAGAATAAATTATTTTTTAAAGAAGACCACATTTTGGTAGGTATCTTAGTATTTGGATGTATCTTCTACTTGATCTTTTTCATGTATTTTCTGTAATATAAGTTTCCTTTATACAAAAAGTGAGTTTATTTTGGTATTTTTCTGAAAAGTCATTCATTATCAATTAGGATTCATAAGTTAAAGATCTGTTTGCAATATTGGGATGGACATTCTTTAGTTATCTGGTAGAACTAGGCTTTATTTCCCATACACTAAGCAGCTAAGATGACCACTGATTGGATCTGATCTTATTTAAAAGGCACTTAGCCCTGTGGCATTCTGGTTATAGTAACTATTTAAGATATGTTTGACATCTTATATATTTTTCTTGTGCTTTGAGAAGTTTGGGGTTGGTTTATAGGGGTAATTGATGACCTTAAGGAGTGAGTTGACACTAGTTCTGTTGACCTGCCACTTTCCAGTTGGTATCTACCAGTTTCTTCTTAGTTAATACATTTGATGACTCTGAAATATATAATTTTCTTATGTTTTTGTGTTCTGTCCTTATTTTTAGTTGCAGATATCGATGGGAGCACTTTCTGGAGTCACCCTTTCAATAGTTTATGTCATCCCAAACAGCTAGAGGAGTTTATTGTGATGGAATGCAGCATAGTCCGAGATATAAAACGTGCTGCAGGTGCTGGAATGATATCAAAAAAGGTAAGCTACATCCTGCCTGCCAGTGTATTTTTTTTTTCCCTCAGTTATTATTGTTTCAGTCCCTCTTTAAAAAAAAAATTTGTTGGTGATTCCACAGTATGGAATCCAAACTTAGCGCCTCATTAGGAAAACAGTTCTTTTTTTTTTTTTTTTTTTGTCTTTTTAATATGTGGTCATTGTGGAAATTATTAGACTGTTAAGTTAATTTATTCTCTTTTGTGTAGGAAAAATCTTTTAAATGTTTACTCCATTATATAAAAAAAAGGCATTTCTTTGCTTTATTTTTATAGAGGAGGACCGTGATTATCTTGACTTTTAAAAAGTCACCACCAAGTACTAAATACTTCAGTGTGCATCTCTCACACATGGGAATATTTTTCTACATAATGAAAATGTTGTTACCATACCCATAAAACATACAGTCTACACAGTATTCTGCTCTTATCCATGGGGATACATTCCAAGACCCCCAGTGGATTTTTGAAACAACCCACAGTAGTACCAAACTCTATGTATATTGTTTTTTCCTATACATACATACCTATGATAAAGTTTAATTTATAAATTAGGCACAGTAAGAGATTAACAATAATTAATAATAAAATAGACCAATTAGGCCGGGCGCGGTGGCTCACGCTTGTAATCCCAGCACTTTGGGAGGCCGAGGTGGGTGGATCACGAGGTCAGGAGATCGAGACCACAGTGAAACCCCGTCTCTACTGAAAATACAAAAAACTAACTGGGCGTGGTGGCGGGCGCCTGTAGTCCCAGCTACTCGGAGAGGCTGAGGCAGGAGAATGGCGTGAACCCGGGAGGCGGAGCTTGCAGTGAGCCGAGATTGCGCCACTGCACTCCAGCCTGGGTGACAGAGCGAGACTCCGTCTCAAAAAAATAAAATAAAATAAAATAAAATAAAATAGACCAATTATAACAATGTACTGTAATAAAAGTTGTGTGAATGTAGTCTTTTTCTCAAAGTTATCTAATTCTACCCCAGCAATCTGTTTTTGGATAGCGATTAACTGTGGGCAGATGAAACCTTTGAAAGGGAAACTATGGATAAGGGGGGATTACTGTGTTCAGATTTCCTCATTTGTCCCAAAAGTGTCTTTTATGCCTTGTTCAAACAGGTATTCAATTGGAGACCACTCATTAAATGGGACTATTATACCTTTTTAGTCTTTAATAATAGTCCCCTTCTTTTTTCTTTTATTGGTTATGATACCAACTTCCTTAGACAACTAGTGCATTTATCTTGTAGAATACTCCACCTTCTAAATCTATCTAATTGTTTCCTCATGATGCCATTTAACTAGCTTCCTAGTTCGTGGTGTGTCTCTAAACTGGAAAGTTGATCTAAAGGTTTGGTTACATTTAGGTTAAATTTTTCTTGCCAGAATATTTCAGAGATGATGCCGTGTACTTTTTATGGTATCAAGAGACGAGTAATGTTTGACTGTTTCACTTGTTAACATAGTAATAGTCAGATTCCTCCATTGTAATGTTACGATTTTTTTCCCTTCTGACCAGCAAGCAATCTGTGGCTTGATACTGTAATAATATGCAAGTATTGAGTTCCTGTTATCTCTTTTTTTTTCTGGCTTTAGCATCTGTTGATAATTCTTGCCCATAAATTAATTATTTTATTCAGGGTTTAAAAATGGTGAATTTTCCATTCCTATTCTACATTTATTAGCTGTCATTCTTAAAGAAGAGCTTTTCATTATTAACTAGGGGCTATGTAGCTTTCCTGAATTGCTCGCCTGCATACATTCCTTTAATTAATTAATTAATTTTAGACATGATCTTGCCGTGTTGTTTGGGCTGGAGTGCGGTGTGGCTTCATAGCTCACTGCAGCCTCAAACTCCTGGGCTCAAGTGATCCTCCTGCCTCAGCCTCCTGAGTAGCTGGGGCCACAAGTATGTGCCACCATGCCCAGCTAATTTTTTTGTTTCTTTGTAGAGATAAGGTCTCCATGTTACTCAGGCTGGTCTCGAACTCCTGAGCTCAAGCAATCCTCCTGCCTTGGCCTCCCAAAGTGTTGGGATTACAGGCGTGAGCCACCTCCCTTGGCCTATGCATAAATTATTCTTTTAGCAAATATTTTTAGAGTAAAGAGTTGATCTAGGAATCATTTCCAGTGGTGAAAATTAGCTTACATGTACAGGTGGTATCTCTCTTTGTGATTATCATTATGATCTCATGAAGTGTAAGTATTATATATTTACTGTATTTTCTTTTGTTTTCTTCTTCTCTCCTCCTCTCCCTTCATCTTTTGTTTTCCTTTTTTTTTTTTTTTTTTTAAAGAGACAAGGTCTCACTCTGTCTCTCAGAGCTGGAGTTCAATGGTATGATCATAGGTCATGGAACCTTGAGGTTGTGTGCTCCAGTGATCTTACCACCTCAGCATGCTGCCACACCTGTCTGTTTTTTAATTTTTTGTAGAGTCTATCTCACTGTTTTTTCAGGCTGGTCTCAAACGATCCTACTGCCTCCCTTATAGGAATGAGCATGAGCGCTTGCCCTTTCTTTTTTTAAAAATCCTCATATTGCCCGAAAATTATTCAATGGGAGCCCCTTCAGAATGGTTCCTATGTTGTTTTGACGTGACTTTCCTAGTCTTTGAAAGCATCCTTGATTTCTGGTGCAACACAGCATTCAGGTGTTCCAGAATCACATGTGTAGTTTATAACCCATATCTGAAATCAAATGTTTCTTCAAAGATGAAAGTCTGGCTTCTTTTACTGTGAAATAGTATCTAGAGACTCCCAGGGTACCCTTTTGTGTGTGTGTGTGTGTGCGTGCTAATAATGCTTCTTGAGACAAAGATAACTTGTGATAATTTGGGAAAAATCAATGGAAATGGAAGACAGATGACTTTCTACATTGTATTTAAAAATTAAGGTAATGTACTTAGGGCAAATTTTTCATTTATAATAAATGTAGAGTACCACTTCCCCTCAGGCAGATATAAAACCAGATACTATATTTTCTTGTTTTTTAAAAAATAGCTAGAAGAGGTTAATAAATTTCTTACAAGCAGAAGTCTAATAGCTAGAAAGTAAATCCTGTTAAATAAAATGTCGTCTCCCTGTTAATTGACTTTTCTTTTGCAGTTCTTAAGTTTGAGACTTGTCTTTTATTTCAGTTTCTCCTTCCACTGTATTTCTTTTCATTTTTTTCATTTCTTTTTCTTTGACCAACTGCAATAAGGAACACTTGATTCTTTTCATAACTTTATTTTGAGATTCCTTGATTTTATTTATAACTCTTAGTATTTTGCTCTCGATCTCACTTCAGTTGGTCTGTCTTTGTTGTTAAAGGTGTTGGCATGTTGGAAAGGGAATTAATAGTTTTCTAGTTTAAAAATCGGGATGTTGTTTCTGCTATATATATATATATAATCTATATATATAATTTATATATATATGAATGATTGTACTCTACACTAGTAGGTACTTTAAAAATTAATTTGATAAAGATTTGGCCTCTCTAGTGGTTTACTACTAGGATTTCTAGGCTGTTTTGTCTGAACCCTGGTTTTCTGAACCCTTGTGTCAAGCAAGAGTTTGCTTGGAATACTTTGTTGCTTTAAGATTCCCCTACCTTTTCAGTTATTTTGTTCACTCTGCCTATGTTGGCCCATCTTCCTGTGAAAACATTTCTTTTGAAAATTCTACATATATATATATTTTAGGGACATTGTTAATGTTTTATAAAAGTCTTGAATAAAATCTTAGAAAGAGTCAATGATTTATTTTTATGAATTGCTTGTGAGTCATTCTATAATCATGATTCAGTAATTTGTTAATTTTGACAGTGTTTCATGTATCAGGAAAATAAAAAAAAATTTTCTGTCTTTAAAAATTAGAAAACCAAAAATCAATGTTGTATTTAACTTTTCTCTGAGATGCTTTTAGAGTTACGTTTAGATTATTGAAGAATACATTTTCTTTCCTCTTAAGCATACCCTTGGGGAAGTCTGGGTACAGAAGACATCTGAAATGAATACAGATAAACAGTATTTTTGTCGTACTCATTTGGGACATCTTCTAAATCCCGGAGACCTGGTGTTAGGGTTTGTATTATTTCATATTTTAAACTGCCAATTAGGATTGCAAATTTTCTTTGGGAACCAGCAAAACTACCTAAAATACTAACATCATTTATTCTAAACAGATCGAAGGGGTTCTTAGGAGCCTTAGAACTCATTTTATTGTTGACAACTAAATTAAACTGGGTTGGACAGAAGCCCATAGTTACTCCATTTTGGTTATAATCTTGAAGAGTAATTTGTTGTAAGATTTTGTTAATTGAACCTTGAAGTTATGGGGTTGTATCTGTATTTAGAACTGCTTTTGCAGATAGGATTGTTTTTTATTGTGCAGTTGCTACTGCTCAGATAACTCTCTTTTAAGATATGACAACTATATATATATAAAGGGCTTGTAAAGGCATAGGTCAGTTCTTTCTGAATCAGAGCTTATCAGTGAGTGTGTGATTAAACCCTCAAATATTACTTTTGCTTTTAGGATTTCAGTTTCTTTTACTAGAGAATGAGGGTTTTTTTGTTTTGTTTAAAATAAACTAGAAGGAAGCATCTAATTGAATTCTAAAGTTGGACTGATATGTCTGTTTTGCTTTTACAAATGTATGGCAAGGTGGACAATAATTGATTATAAGTGAAACTCAGAGTTCCTTATTGTCTTTACCAGCATCTACAGAAGCATGTTCATTGTGTAATAAATGACCGAACTTTTAAAGTGGGAAGCATATTAAATGTTTGATTTTTAGGAAGTTTTAGGTGATATCCATAAAATAAAAAGTTACACACAAAGAGTAAATGGTCACTAAGTTTTTCATTGTTTACATTTCAGGTTTGATTTGGCCAACTGTAACTTAAATGATGAGCATGTCAACAAAATGAACTCAGATAGAGTTCCAGATGTGGTAAGGCATTAGATTTTTCCCTTTTTTCCTGTGTTAAAGAGGGTGAATGTAACTTAGGGGTAAGAGGTAGGAGTTCACACTTTTGAAAATAACAAATCAATTTAGAGATTTCTGAAACTGCAGATAAGGTATAATAGCAAAAGTCTTCATTTTTTTTTTTTTTTTTTAAGAAACAGGAGGCTGGGTGCGGTGGCTCAAGCCTGTAATCCCAGCACTTTGGGAGGCCTAGGCAGGTGGATCACCTGAGGTCGGGAGTTCGAGACCAGCCTGACCAACATGGAGAAACCCTGTCTCTATTAAAAATACGAAAAAATTAGCCAGGCGTGGTGGTGCATGCTTGTAATCCCAGCTACTCGGGAGGCTGAGGCAGGAGAATTGCCTGAACCCGGGAGGTGGAGGTTGTGGTAAGCTGAGATCGCGCCGTTGCACTCCAGCCTGGGCAACAAGAACAAAACTTGGTCTCAAAAAAAAAAAAAGAAACGGGAGTCTTGCTTTATTGCCCAGGCTTGTATGCAGTGTCATGATCACTCACTGCAGCTCAAAATTCTGAGCTCAAGTAATCCTCCCACCTCAGCCTCCTGAGTAGCTGAGACTACAGGCACATGCCACCACTCCCAGCTAATGTTTAAAACACGTTTTGTAGAGACAGGGTCTTGTTATGTTGCTCAGGCTGGTCTCGAACTCCTGGCTTCAAGTGATCCTCCCACCTCAGCCTCTCAAGTAGCTGGGATTACAGGTGTCACCTATCATGCCTGGCTTCATTTTAAATAATTTTTCTTGGTGGGGTAAATCCAAGATTTATTGTGATTTTTTGTTCCTTTTCTAATCACATTTTCATTCTCTATCAAAATACCTGATATTATCTGTAGAGCAAAAATAAATTTAGCCAGGTGCAGTGGCTCACACCTGTAATCCTAGCACTCTGGGAGGCTGAGGTGGGTGGATTGCTGGAGCTCAAGAGTTCGATACCAGCCTGGAAAACACGGTGAAACCCCATCTTTACTAAAATACAAAAAATTAGCCAGGCGTGGTGGCATGCACCTGTAGTCCCAGCTACTTAGGAGGCTGAGGCAGGAGAATTGCTTGAACCTGGGAAGTGGAGGTTGCAGTGAGCCAAGATCATGCCACTGCATTCCAGCCTGGGTGACAGAGCGAGATTCCGTCTCCAAAAGATAAATAAATTTGCAGCTAAAAATGATGACATTTAGCATTTATTCAGGTTCATTTTTATTAGGCTCACTTCGTTTCACATACATTGTTCAGTTAAGAAGGCATTTTGAGTTAAGGCTGTTATTCAAAGCTGAATAAAATATCAGTGAAAAATAATCTTCACAGTATCAAGCCTTGGAAAAAAACTATTAATTCTGAAAAATCTGTTAAGTTCTAACATCATGAGGTTAAGAATCATGAGAAACAGTGAATGAAATTAGTGCGAAAGACCGTCTTCTATACTTGCTTAATCTTTTAGAATAAACATTGATTTCTTTAGCAGTGAGCAAAAAAAATAGAGCCATGACAAATCCAGGACTCCGACCACCTGCCCAGTTGTGCTTTTATTAGTTGATAAATGAGGAATAACAGCGTGGTTGGAGTGTAAGTCTAAATAGGTATTTCTAACAAGGTCATAAGAGGAGATCATGGCAATCTTAGAAGATTTTGTATTTTGTAAAATTATTTTCATTCTATAATTTATTAAACAAGCATTCTAAGATACATTGTTGTGAAAGTTATATGTAGTTCTGTAAATGTTTATTGGTGGGAATAAGAGAAAGAAAAAGTATCTACTTGTGATATTCAGAATGATTTATACGAATGGTAGCTGAAAACTGAAGTTTGAGTTAAAAGAAAACTACAGTTTTTGTTATTAAGAAAAACAGTATTCAGTCACTGAAAAATTTTAGTAAATTTTAACAATTATACAAATGATGCTTGAATCCATTCTCATAAGAAGTTAAATACATGGAGAAAAATAAAAGTCCTCTTGACACTCTCTCCATCCCTTCTCCTTTCTCCTGAGGTGTAACCAGTGTGATTAGTTTGGTCATTTTTTAGCTTTATTGAATTTTGTGGCCTC
Organism: Hylobates moloch; assembly: GCF_009828535.3. Taxonomy (NCBI): domain Eukaryota; kingdom Metazoa; phylum Chordata; class Mammalia; order Primates; family Hylobatidae; genus Hylobates; species Hylobates moloch. The sequence continues at coordinate 72,144,489 of NW_026652288.1, forward strand.
ACTGTATAGTTCCCATTCTTTGTAACTTTACAAATATTTATCTTGCAGGTATTAATCAAGAAGAGCTATGACCGGACTAAACGTCAGCGTCGTAGAAACTGGAAATTGAAAGAGCTTGCAAGAGAGAGAGAAAACATGGATACAGATGATGAAAGGTCTTGCTTTTCTTTAAATCTCTTATGTTGTCTCAAAGGAAATCTTTATGATAAATACTTTTTATGTTGTAAAGAAATAGGCATCACACAATTGATCCTTGCACTCAATTATAATCTTGGATTCTTATCAAGGTATTAATGGAATCAGTATAAGATGATGTAAAGACATTTAACACAGATTTAGTAATTATTTCCTGGTTTATGACCTAATAATTGTAGTGTTAATGTAAACAATTCATTTGAAAAGTTAAAATATAGTCATACTTTGCTTCACAATGGGCATACCTTCTGAGAAATGCATCATTAGGTGATTTTGTTGTGTGAGCATCATAGAGTATGTGGCACATGGCTTTATAATAAATAATTACATTATGAATATCACAAATAGCAGATGAGTACTTATGGCTTGAGATAAAAAGGAAACAGCTCATTGATGCCAAATGTGTTATTTCTCAAATAATTTTAAGCAGAAATGAAGACAATGTTCTAAAACAGTTTATTGGATGATTCAAAAAGTGGCTTTAATGATGGTGAAGACGCCGATGTCTAAAAAAACTGAGAGTTTATATAAAATTGTTTCATGAAATGTGAGTGGGAAACAGCAGTATGTCTACATAGTCCTTAAAATGAAAGTCCTTAAATGAAGAAAATATAACTGTATATTTTTGGTGATGAAATGTTTAAATGTTTATTTAAAGGCAATACCAAGATTTTCTTGAAGATCTTGAAGAAGATGAGGCAATTAGAAAAAATGTCAACATTTACAGAGGTTGGTGTTCTAGGAGTGTTTAAGTCATTTGTTCTGTATATAAGTATAGTTCCTAGTATGAATATTTTGGTATCTTAAGCTTTGATTCTCATAAATGTCTTCAATTGTTTTTTCATCTACTCTAGTCACATTTCTACAAAAAAACTTGGAAAACAATAAATAAAACTTAACAAAATACTATTTTGTATATTACAGTTAATATTATTTGCATTCTAGCTTGATCTCTTAAGTTGCTCACTCCTATAGTGGTGGAAGTATATTCATACAGTTACTCAGTTCGTTTGTTTAGTGAATATAATTTGAATGACTGCCGTAAGAGGCAAGAGCTTCTGATACAATATAGTTACATAATAATAATGATAAAGAAGGTAGATATTTGTATATTTTCAAATATACTTAATACTTTGTATACATATAAATAATTTGTATTTATTTTATTCTCTTTGTATTTTTTTAGATTCAGCCATCCCTGTGGAAAGTGACACAGATGATGAAGGAGCACCTCGAATTAGTCTGGCTGAGATGCTTGAAGACCTTCATATTTCCCAAGATGCCACTGGTGAAGAAGGTGCATCAATGATGACATAATGAGATGTTGTAGACTATTTCCACATACATGGGCTTAAGAAGTTGGACAGAATTACCTTAAGTGTCTCTACTATCTATGCCTCCAGATTTCAAGAGGAGAAATTTAGTTTTAAACCTGAATAAACATGATTGTTTTGAGTGCTCACTCAAACCACTAAAAGAGATGGATAGCTTTGAAGTTTTAGATAAGAAAAGATTATGGAGAATGTAATTATTATTGATATTTAGGCTATTTTACATGTGGAATTTTATCACTGTGCTTTTTCGTATGAGGCACTGTAGTATTTTCACATAGTATAGTACTCTGGATGTAAAAGCTCAAAAATTGTGATTCCTTGAATGTTCACTAAATCTTCAAGAAAAACACATTTTTACATTATTTTTACGTTGATTATTTTAGTGAAAGACCATACGAAGAAGCATTTTTAATATTGTTACATACTTTGATTCACTTTACATCATTTTTATGTTCTTGTAGGGAAATTAGGGTTCAGTTTATCACTGGACATTCAGGAGGCAAGTCAATCTTTTTTATTTCCTTATAAAATTAACTCTTCAAAAGCTGTTAAACAGAGAGTTATCTTAATTTTTATTGCAGTAGGAGGAAATATATTTAAAATATTTGTAGATTTATAGCAAATAGAGACTCTTTAAAGGTTAAATAACAATTTGTTCTTTTGTTGTTTTTGCCAGTTTAGGGCGGTAGCTGCTTTTGTCATAAATATCTTCCTACCACATCAAAAATGCTGCTTTTAAAATTTTTGTTTATAAATTGAGAAGGAATTTTCTCTCTATAAGTTTCTGTCGTTGAACACATCACCATCAAAAAGAATATTAGAATCCAGCATGAAGATATGGCTAATAAAAATGAGGTACATACTTTATAAAACCATTAATCAGATTTGAATGAGGAATGCTTTCCACATCCTTGAAAGAAAAACTGTGGCTTACGTTTTAAAGTATTCTGAGAATGAAGTATTAAGATCCAATTTCTATAAGCAAGATCAGACTTACTAAGTATGCCGCAAGTAAGAGCTAATTCATTCATTCTATGAGTGCCACTAAATAAAGAGATTGAGCAAGTGCCACTTTGTGGAACATTTTTCTTTTTTTTAATATTAGACTTTCCAATTTTGAAATTATGAATAAAGGCCTAAATTTTCTATAGTGGCTTCTTTTCTGTCTGCATGTTTTGTTAAAATTGTGGATCTGAAAGCCATATCCTGTCTTTGGTGGTGGCCTAGTAGGAATGGCTTGTCCTAGTTCTTCAAAGGTAAGATTGACCAAAGCAAGTTCTCATTGGTGGTCTATGTTTACATCTTCCATGTCAAGATATTTTAAAGCATGAAAATAAAGCCATTCTCGCCCTTTTTCATGTGTTTGAAATGGTTGCATCGGTGTCATATTTACATGAGAAAGTATCTTACGCAATTTTCCAAAGAATTGTTAATGTTATTTAAGTACTTTTATAATCTTCCCACTGAAAAATAGTTTCCCACTAACCTTATTTAGTCTTACTCATTTGTTTAGTCTTACTCATTTTGATGCTGTCTTAAGTATTGAAACTTCTTGGTTGAAAGGCTGTGACAGGCAAACAAATGTAGCTAAGAGAAAAGCTGTCATCCAAGAGCTTGCAGTAAGTTAAATAACCTTGATAAATCTACCATACTATAGTAAGGTTCCCATACTCAAGAGTCTTGTGGGTCCCCCAGTATTCTTAGTCATGTCCCAAAGTTGTTATGGCTTGGGAAGGCTGGTATTAATCAAATGCACAAGAACATGATTTATAACCAATTTATAAATACAACTAATTTACAAGTCAGTATAACCATTATTTTTTTGTAGCCAAATCTGCACTTGAAGCTGCTGATTTAGAGTCAAAAGTCACTGAGAGGCCAAGTGTGGTGGTTCACGCCTGTAATCCCAGCACTTTGGGAGGCTGAGGAGGGCAGATCACTTCAGGCCAGGAGTTCAAGACCAGCCTGGCCAACATAGTGAAACCCTGTCTCTACTAAAAATGCAAAAATTAGCCGGGCGTGGTGGTGCACACGTAGTCCCAGCTACTTGGGACGCTGAGGCAGGAGAATCACTGGAATCCAGGAGGTGGAGGTTGCAGTGAGTCGAGATCTCGCCACTGTACTCCAGCCTGGGCGACTGAGTGAGACTGTCCCCCAACTCCCCTAATAAAGTCTGATGAGCAAGAGAAGTTCGGGGTAGAGTTGCTTGTGTAATTGAGATGTTTAACAGCATCAAGCTAATTCCTTGCCATAGTAGAACCCAGAAGCTCTGGGCTGTGTGCCAGCAGATGCCTCCCTGGTCAGTAGTTAGTACCAGAGTTTTCCCTAGATTCTTTAATTTTAGTAAATGTGCTTACATTGAGTCAATCCTTACATAACTGGGTATGTTATTTCCAGCCCAAGGCATGTTTATTTTTAAAAATATTTTTAATTATCCATAATTTTACAAAATGTTGCAAGTATTCCTGGATACCATTTACCTAGATTTGCCAAATGTAAATAATTTGCCTCATTTGCTTTCTTTCCCCTTCTCACTAATAATTTTTTCCTCAACATTTAAGTAAGATGCAGACATGATGCTTCTTTATCCTCTAAATATTTCAGCATTCCCCCCACCCAAAAAACAAGGAATTCTCGAATCACAGTGTAGTGATCGCTATCGGAAAATTAACATGGACACAAAACTGTTATCTAATTGATAGACCATATTAAGATGTCAGTAATCTCAATAAAGTCATTGATAAAAATAGTAAATCTAAGATTCTGTGTTGTATTAGGTTCTCATATCTCTTCAGTCTTCTTTAATCTGTACTAGTTCTGAGTGTAATGTTTTATGTAATTGACATTTTTGAAGAGTCCAAGCCAGTTGTTTTGTAGAGTGACCTCAATTTGGGTTTGTTTGATGTTTTCTCAAGATTAATTTTAGGTTATGTCCTTTTGGCAGGGCTGTGCCAGAAGTGATGCCAAATTCTCAATGCATAGTATCGGGAAGCGTGTGCTGTTGATTAGTCCAGATGTTCCCAAACTTGGTTATTTGTTGGTTTTCTGTTGTAAGGAAGAGCTATCTCTTTTTTCATATATTTGCTTATTCAGTTGTTTTTCATGTCATTGTGGACTCTTGAATTTTTACTTTAATGCAATGGGATCTAGCCCTTTGCAATAGTTATATTTACTTGATTTTTAAAAAATTTATTTTCAGTGTACAGTGAAATTTCTCTTTGATGTACAGATCTATGACTTTTAACACATAGATTATGTAATTACCACAGTCCAATTATAGAACAGTCCTATCATATCCACCCCAAAAAAATTCCATGTTTTTTGTTTTGTTTTGTTTTCAAATCCTCCCATCCTTAACCCCTGGCAACTTCTGATCTGTTTTCTAACTTCATAGTTTGCTTTTTCCAAAATATATAAATGAAATCATACAGTATGTAGCCTTTAAGTCTGGTTTCTTTCACTCAGCATGGTGCACTTGAGATTCGTCTAAGGTGTTGTGTAAATCAAAGTGGGTTCCTTTTTGTTACTGAGTAACGCATTATCAATATCACAGTTTATTCATTCCTATGTTGAGGTATGTTTGAGTTTCTAGTATTTGCTGATTAGTAATAAAGCTGCTATGAACATTTCCGTACAGGTTTTTATTTTACTTGGGTAAATAACCAGGAGTGAGATTGTTGCATCCTGTACTTAACTTTGTAAAAACCTGTCAAACTGTTTTCCAAAGTGGTTTGTGCCATTGTGCTTTCCCACCAGCAGTGTATGAGATTTTCACTTACTCTGCATCCTTGTCATATTTTGAAATTGTCAGTTTAAAAAAGCCATCCAGATAGGTGGATGGTGGTGTCTTTTTGTGATTTTAATTTGCCTTTCCCTAATGGCTAATAATACTGAACATCTTTTCATGTGCTTATTTGTTACATGTATCTTTTTATCAGTAAAATGGCTGTTCACATCTTTCATCTATTTTTAAGAATTGGGTTGTATTTTAGTTGGGGTTGCTATAACAGAATACCATAGACTAGGTAGCTGAATAAAAAAGCAAACCTTTTCACAGTTCTGGAGGCTAGGAAGTCAGATCAGGGTGCTAGCTAGCATGGTCAGATTCTGGTGAGAGCCCTCTTCCTGGTTTGTACATGCATGGCTGTCTTCTTGCCATCTTCTCACATAGCAGAGCGAGAGCCCTCTAGTATCTCTTATCTCTTCATAAGAGCACTCATCCCATCAATAATGGCTCCACTTATGACCTAATTACCTCTTAAATGACCCACCTCCTAATGCCATCACATTAGGGATTAGGGTGTCAACAGATGAATTTTGGGGCACCATAAACATCCAGTCCATAGCAGGTTGGTTGTTTTCTTGTTTTTTTTTTTTTTATTTTGATGTTCATATTGTTCCAGACTTGGCCAGTGGGTACCTCTCCAAGCTGCGGCTTACGTCCTTTTGACAGGTGCTTCTCTGTATTTGATCTTGTTCTTATGCTGATATAACATTTTGGGCAGGATTTGAATTTTTCTTGTTCAGGCCCCACATATAATCTACTCTTAGCTTATTTTGCATCATGAGGAACCAATGTACTTAAAAATAGGGCAGTTTGAGTTGAGTCATCTGTGATTTAAGGAATCATGAAATGGCTTCATAAAAAAACACTGATGTCAGTGTTATGCATTCTCAGCTTATCAGTTCTGTCACATGTTGAAATAACTTGATCAGTGGGGTAGTGAGCCTTGATGACAGCAAGAAATCAGTCTAGGTATCTTTCTGTATTTCAAAATAATGTGAAAAGAAAATTGAATTTTAGTTGATTGACTTGATACATTTTGAAAACTGCGTTATTGTCTAGGGAAGAGACATGATTCAGGGTGACAAAACAAGATCTGTAGTAATTAAAGGTTATTTGGAATAGGTTGGGCAGCCACTATGTTTCTGTAGCAATGTTGCTTGTATTATCTGATGGCAATTTTATTTTGTTTTTGTTGGAGTCAGCACTGCAGTGGTGCCTATCACACATTTTCCTTCTGACACAGTTTCATATAAATATGGTCTTTATCACCTGCTTCACAGCGTTTTTGTGAAGTACTTTAAGGTAAAATATGTACTAGAACTAGTTTATTAAGTGCTAGACAATTCTTGGGAGCTGTATGATGGAAATGAAAAGTTTTGGAATCAGCTTACCTGTCACTTATTAGCTATATGACTTAAACTTTCTGAACACCTATTTCTTCAGTTTGTTAAAAGGACATAATACTGTTCACTACATAGAGGATTGCTAAAATTCTTAGCATAGTCAGTATGCAACAAATTAATTCAATAGTATCTGCTTTCAAAATTTATAAACAGTTTTAATGTTTAGTATTTAAACAAGTTGAGAAATGACTTGTTTCTTGTTGCATTTTGTATGCCTACACTTTTTAGAGCAGCATAGAATCATAGAGTTTGTTCCAGAAAATTCATATGGCATAGGGAACCATAAAGACAAATGTAGAAATTACCCATAATCCTACCACAGGGATTCACTGTTAACATTTTGTCATTGTTAACATTTTGATATTTTTCTTTTTTAATAGGCTTTATTTTCTATTTAGTTTTACACTTAACAGAAAAATTAAGAAAACACTACAGGGAGTTCCCATATACTCCATACCCAGTTTTCCCTATTGACATTTTATATCAGTATGATATAAAATATAATTATATGCTTGTTACAATAAGCCAATATTGATACATTATTACTAACTAAAGTCCATATGTTTAGAGTTCTTAGTTATTATCTGATTTTCTTTTCCAGGGCGTACCACATTGCATTTAGTTGTCATGTTTCCTTATGCTCCTCTTGGTAGTGGCAGTTTCTCAGATTTCCTTTGTTTTTGATGATCTTAACAGTTTTGAGGAATACTGCTCAGTTATTTTATAGGATGCCCTGCTATTGGAATTTGTCTGATGTTTTTCTCATGATAAGACTGGGGTTATAGGTTATTGGGAGAAAAACCGCAGAGGCAAAGTGCCATTTTCATGACATAATTTCAATGGTGCTTAGTATCAATATGATTTTTCACTGTTGATGTTGACCTTGATCACCTGACTGAGGTAGAGTTTGTCAGATTTCTCCACTGTAAAGTTACTCTTTTTTCCCCCTTTCCTTACTGTACACTTTGGAAGGAAGTCACTGCACAGCCCACGCCTAAGAGGTAGTGAGGCGGGCGCCTGTAGTCCCAGCTCCTCGGAGAGGCTGAGGCAGGAGAATGGCGTGAACCCGGGAAAACTGCCCACTGCACTCACCTGGAAACAGAGACTCTCTCAAAGTGAGTTACACTGCCCCTCCTTAAGCATGGGATATCTCCGTAAATTATTTAGAATTCTCCTGGATGGGAGATTTGTCTCTTTTTAATTTACTAATTATTTCAATCATGTTTAGCCATGTGGATTCATGAATATTTATTTTATACTTGGTCTTATAATCTGATACTATTTTAATTATTTTGTTCGAATTGTTCTAGCTTTGGCCATTGGGAGCTCTTTCAGTTGTCTCCTTTGGGTATATGGTCCTTTGACAAACCCCCATCATTGTGTTGTGGTGTGTGTGTGTTTGAGCATTTCCTTACATTCTGGTACTATAAGGTGTTAACAGACTCATCTTGTATATTTATTGCCCTAGAATTGGTCATTTTTTTCAAGGAGCTCTGGTTTTATTTATTGGAGAATGGTTTTAAAAACCAACATCTAGGTGCTAGGTATGCTTGCTGCTACTGAAGTCGTTTCATTTAGTTCCTCTCAGCTGACAGAGTAAAAAAAATGCTGTTTTACTAACCTATGTATTTTTATGTATTTATAAATACTTCTATATGTACCAAATGTATCTACATTAAAGTACACATGAAGTCATACTGATGTCTCCAATTATAATTAATTACTGCATGAGTCAGTCTAGCTTTCTGTCCTTGTTTATCTGTGAACTCCCATTCCAACAGTGTAAAACCTGATTTCCACCATCTGCCATCCATTTACTTAATTATTACATTCCAGTATACAAGTATAGTAGTACAAGAATTATTAACCTGCATCCTGTAAAAAATAACTTTATTAACTACAGTAAATGTTTTATGTGCAGTTCCCTTTTGCCCTGAGTCTTTCAGACTGTACTCATTTCCAGAGTTATTTCGGTCAGCACCTTTACTGCAATTGTTTCATGTACTTGTAAAAGAGTTAGTCTTATCATAGTCTTCATTTCTTCCTGGGATAACCTGACCTCCTAAATGACTTTTTAAAATTTACTTTTTGTGTTGTAAATTTCTACGGTTTTGACAGATGGGTAATGTCTTGTATCTGCATTACAGTATTAGACAGAATTTTACTGCCCTAAAAATCACCTGTGTTTCCCCTATTCATCCTAAACCCTAAACTCTTAGCAACCACTAATCATTTTACTGTCTCTATAGTTTTGCCTTTTTCAGAATGTTGTATAATTGGAATCATACAGCATGTAGCTTTTCATACTGGCTTCTTTAACTTAGCAATGCGTTTTTAATGTTGTATGTATTTTGTGGCTTGTTAGCTCATTTCTTTTTATTTGCTGAATTATATTCTATAGTATGGATGTACCACAGTTTGTTTATCCATTCATCTATTGAAAGACATCTTGAGTACTTCCAGCTGTTGGTGATTATGAATAAAGTTGCTATAAACATTCATGGTCAGGTTTTTCTGTGAACTTAGGTTTTAAAATCAATTGGATAAACACCTAGAATCATGATTACTGGATCTTATGGTAAGATTGTTTAGCTTTGGAAGACGCTACCAAACTGTCTTCCAAAGTGGCTGTATCCTTTTGCATTACCACTTTGAATGAATGAGTGTTCCTGTTGCTCTGCATCCTTGTCAGCATTTGGTAGTGTAAGTTGTTTATAGATTTTAGCCATTCAAATAGGTGTACAGTAGTATCTCATTGCTGTTTTCATTTGCGGTTCCCCGATGACAACTGATGATAAACATCTTTTCATATGCTTATTTGCCACCTGTATACCTTGGCGATGTGTCGGTTCAGATTTTTGCCTATTTTTGAATTGGGTTGTTTTCTTGTTGTTTTAAGATGTGTATTTTAGATGATAGTCCTTTGTTAATATGTATTTTGCAACGATGTTCTCCCAGTCTGTGGCTTGCCATATATATATATATATATATATGGGCTGGGTGCAGTGGCTTATGCCTGTAATCCTAGCACTTCGAGAGGCCAAGGTGTGTGGATCACCTGAGGTCAAGAGTTTGAGACCAGTCTGGCCAACATAGCAAAACCCCGTCTCTACTAAAAATAGAAAAATCAGCCAGGTGTGATGGAGGGCGCCTGTAACCCCAGGTACTCAGGAGGCTGAGGCAGGAGAATTGCTTGAACCTGACGGGTGGAGGTTGCAGTGAGCTGAGATTGCATCACTTCACTCCAGCCTGGGTAGAAGAGTGAGACTCTGTCTCAAAAAAAATTAATAAAAAATAAAATAATACCAATATATATGAAAATAATTTATGTATGTGAATTATTTATATGTAATGTATATAACTTACAGATGATTAGTGGTGAGATCATACTGTATATATAGTTTTTGTGCCTTCTTTATTATTATAAAATAAGCCCTTTCAAAGCCATTAACAATTCTTTGTAAATATATTTAATAAAAATATTCCACTAGTAGATTACAGAATATTCCCAATTCATCACTCTGCCCTGTGTCTATGCCTTTTATCCTATAACTTATAGTAGGATCAAATAAATATTTAAGGCTTTAGAGGTTATATGGTCTCTATCACAACTACTCAGCTCTCCTGTTGTGGCATGAAAGGGCCATAGACAATGTGTAAATGAGAGTGGCTGTGTCCTAATAAAACATCATTTTAAAAAACAGGCCTGCTGACCCTGATGTCACTTTATTTTTTGTTTTTAATTTTTAATTCTTATCTGTGGGTATATAATTGGTATATATATTTATGGAGTATATGAGATATTTTGATATGGACATACAATGTATAAAAATCACATGGGGGTAAGTGGGATATCCATCACATCAAGCATTTATCCTTTTTACAAACAATCCAATTATACTCTTGATTTTTTTTCTTATTTCACTTTAAGTATCTTGGTTGTTTTAAAATGTACAATTAAGTTATTATTGGCTATAGTCACCCTGTTATGCTATCAAATACTACATCTTATTCTCTTTTTTTGTACCCATTAAAACCATCCCCACTTCCCCCAAACCTTCCCCACTACCCTTCCCAGCCTTTGGTAACCATCATTCTACTCTCTATATCTGTGAGTTCAATGGTTTTAATTTTTAGCTCCCACAAATAAGTGAGAACATGTGAAGTGTGTCTTTCTGTGCCTAACTTATTTCACTTAACATAGTGATCTCCAGCTTCCTCCATGTTGTTGCAAATGACAGGATCTCATCCTTTTTTATGGCTGAAGAGTACTCCATTGTGTATGAGTGCCACATTTTCTCTATCCATTCATCTGTTGATGGACACTTAGGTTGTTTCCAAATCTTGGCTATTGTAAATAGTGCTGCAGTAAACATGAGAATGCAGATATCCCTTCAATATACTGATTTCCTTTCTTTTGGGTATATAGCTAGCAGTGGGATTATGGGATCAAATGATAGCTCTGTTTTTAATTTTTTGAGGAACCATAGTGATTGTACTAATTTACATGCCCAACAACAGTGTACGAGGGTTCCCTTTTCTCCACATCCTTGCCAGCATTTGTTATTGCCTGTCTTTTGGAAAAAAAGCTATTTTAACTGGAGTGAGATAATATCTGATTGTAGTTTTGATTTGCATTTCTCTGATAATCAGTGATGTTGAGTACCTTTTCACCTGCTTGCCATTTGTATATGAAATGTATATTGAGAAATGTCTATTCAAATCTTTTGCCCATACTTTGATTGGATTATTATATTTTTTCCTATAGAGTTGTTTGAGCTCCTTATGTATTCTAGTTATTAATTCCAGAAGGATAGCTTGCAAATATGTTCTCCCATTCTGTGGGTTGTGTCTTCACTTTGTTGTTTTCTTTGCTGTGCAGAAGCTTTTTAATTTGATGTGATCTTATTTATCCATTTTTGGTTTGGTTGCCTCTACTTGTGAGGTATTACTCAAGAAATCTTTGCTGAGACCAATCTCCTGGAGAGATTCTCCCATGTTTTCTCTTATTAGTTTCATAGTTTGAGGTCTTAGATTTAAGTCTTCAATTCATTTTTTTGATTTTTGTATGTGGTAGGGGATGGGTCTAATTTCATTCTTCTGCATATTGATAATCCAGTTTTCCCAGCACCATTTATTGAAGAGACTGTCCTTTCCCCAATGTATGTGCTTGGCATCTTTGTCAAAAATGAGCTCATGGCAGATATATGGATTTGTTTCTGGGTTCTCTTCTGTTTTGTTGGTCTGTGTCTATTTTTATGCCAGTACCATGCTGTTTTGGTTACTATAGCTCTGTAGTATAATTTGAAGTCAGGTAATGTGATTCCTCCAATTTTCTTCTTTTTGCTTCAGATAGCTTTGGCTACTCTGGGTCTTTTGTGGTTTCATGTAAATTTCCGGATTTTTTTTTTCCCATTTCTGTGAAGAATGTCATTGATACTTTGATAGGGATTGCATTGAATCTGTAAATTGCTTTGGGTAGTATAGACATTTTAACAATATTGATTCTTTTAATTAATGAACATGGGATATCTATTTTTTTGTGTCCTCTTCAATTTACAAAGTACATCAACTTTTTATAGTTTTCATTGTAGAGATCTTGCACTTTGTTTAATTCCTAGGTATTTAATTTTATTTGTAGCTATTGTAAATGAAATTACTTTATTGATTTCCTTTTCAGATGGCTTATTGTTGGCTTATAGAAATGCTACTGATTTTTATATGTTGATTTTGTATCTTACAACTTTAGTGAATTTGTTTGTTCTAATAGTTTTTTGTTGGTCTTTAGGTTTTTCCAATTAAAATATTATATCACTGGCAAACAAGGATAATTTGGCTTCTTTCTTTCCAATTTGGATGTCCTTTATTTCTTTCTCTTGCCTGATTGCTCCAGCTAGGACTTCCAGTGCTATGATGGATAACAGTGGTGAAAGTGAGCATCCTTGTTGCGTTTCAGATCCTAGAGGAAAGGAAGGCTTTCAGTTTTTTTTTTTTTTTGCATTTTTTTTTTTTTATAATAATTTTTTTTTTATTATACTTTAGGGTTTTAGGGTACATGTGCACAATGTGCAGGTTTGTTACATATGTATCCATGTGCCATGTGGATTTCCTGCACCCATTAACTCATCATTTAGCATTAGGTGTATCTCCTAATGCTGTCCCTCCCCCCTCCCCCAACCCCAGAACAGTCCCCGGAGTGTGATGTTCCCCTTCCTGTGTCCATGAGTTCTCATTGTTCAATTCCCACCTATGAGTGAGAACACGCGGTGTTTGGTTTTTTGTCCTTGCGATAGTTTACTGAGAATGATGTTTTCCAGTTTCATCCATGTCCCTACAAAGGACACGAACTCATCATTTTTTATGGCTGCATAGTATTCCATGGTGTATATGTGCCACATTTTCTTAATCCAGTCTATCGTTGTTGGACATTTGGGTTGGTTCCAACTCTTTGCTATTGTGAATAGTGCTGCAATAAACATACGTGTGCATGTGTCTTTATAGCAGCATGATTTATAGTCCTTTGGGTATATACCCAGTAATGGGATGGCTGGGTCAAATGCTATTTCTAGTTCGAGATCCCTGAGGAATCGCCACACTGACTTCCACAATGGTTGAACTAGTTTACAGTCCCACCAACAGTGTAAAAGTGTTCCTATTTCTCCACATCCTCTCCAGCACCTGTTGTTTCCTGATTTTTTAATGATGGCCATTCTAACTGGTGTGAGATGGTATCTCACTGTGGTTTTGATTTGCATTTCTCTGATGGCCAGTGATGATGAGCATTTCTTCATGTGTTTTTTGGCTGCATAAATGTCTTCTTTTGAGAAGTGTCTGTTCATGTCCTCTGCCCACTTTTTGATGGGGTTGTTTGTTTTTTTCTTGTAAATTTGTTTGAGTTCATTGTAGATTCTGGATATTAGCCCTTTGTCAGATGAGTAGGTTGCAAAAATTTTCTCCCATTCTGTAGGTTGCCTGTTCACTCTGATGATAGTTTCTTTTGCTGTGCAGAAGCTCTTTAGTTTAATGAGATCCCATTTGTCGATTTTGGCTTTTGTTGCCATTGCTTTTGGTGTTTTAGACATGAAGTCCTTGCCCACGCCTATGTCCTGAATGGTATTGCCTAGGTTTTCTTGTAGGATTTTAATGGTTTTAGGTCTAACATATAAGTCTTTAATCCATCTTGAATTAATTTTTGTATAAGGTGTAAGGAAGGGATCCAGTTTCAGCTTTCTACATATGGCTAGCCAGTTTTCCCAGCACCATTTATTAAATAGGGAATCCTTTCCCCATTTCTTGTTTTTGTCAGGTTTGTCAAAGATCAGATAGTTGTAGCTATGCGGCATCATTTCTGAGGGCTCTGTTCTGTTCCATTGATCTATGTCTCTGTTGTGGTACCAGTACCATGCTGTTTTGGTTACTGTAGCCTTGTAGTATAGTTTAAAGTCAGGTAGCATGATGCCTCCAGCTTTGTTCTTTTGGCTTAGGATTGACTTGGCAATGCGGGCTCTTTTTTGGTTCCATATGAACTTTAAAGTAGTTTTTTCCAATTCTGTGAAGAAAGTCATTGGTAGCTTGATGGGGAGGGCATTGAATCTATAAATTACCTTGGGCAGTATGGCCATTTTCACGATATTGATTCTTCCAACCCATGAGCATGGAATGTTCTTCCATTTGTTTGTATCCTCTTTGATTTCATTGAGCAGTGGTTTGTAGTTCTCCTTGAAGAGGTCCTTCACATCCCTTGTAAGTTGGATTCCTAGGTATTTGATTCTCTTTGAAGCAATTGTGAATGGGAGTTCACTCATGATTTGGCTCTCTGTTTGTCTGTTACTGGTGTACAAGAATGCTTGTGATTTTTGTACATTAATTTTGTATCCTGAGACTTTGCTGAAGTTGCTAATCAGCTTAAGGAGATTTTGGGCTGAGACAATGGGGTTTTCTAGATATACAATCATGTCATCTGCAAACAGGGACAATTTGACTTCCTCTTTTCCTAGTTGAATACCCTTTATTTCCTTCTCCTGTCTGATTGCTCTGGCCAGAACTTCCAGCACTACGTTGAATAGGAGTGGTGAGAGAGGGCATCCCTGTCTTGTGCCAGTTTTCAGAGGGAATGCTTCCAGTTTTTGCCCATTCAGTATGATATTGGCTGTGGGCTTGTCATAGATAGCTCTTATTATTTTGAGATACGTCCCATCAATACCTAATTTATTGAGAGTTTTTAGCATGAAGGGTTGTTGAATTTTGTCAAAGGCCTTTTCTGCATCTATTGAGATAATCATGTGGTTTTTGTCTTTGGTTCTGTTTATATGCTGGATTACATTTATTGATTTGCGTGTGTTGAACCAGCCTTGCATCCCAGGGATGAAGCCCACTTGATCATGGTGGATAAGCTTTTTGATGTGCTGCTGGATTCGGTTTGCCAGTATTTTATTGAGGATTTTTGCATCAATGTTCATCAAGGATATTGGTCTGAAATTCTCTTTTTTGGTTATGTCTCTGCCAGGTTTTGGTATCAGGACGATGCTGGCTTCATAAAATGTGTTAGGGAGGATTCCCTCTTTTTCTATCGATTGGAATAGTTTCAGAAGGAATGGTACCAGTTCCTCCTTGTACCTCTGGTAGAATTCAGCTGTGAATCCATCAGGTCCTGGACTCTTTTTGGTTGGTAAGCTATTGATTATTGCCACAATTTCAGAACCTGTTATTGGTCTATTCAGAGATTCAACTTCTTCCTGGTTTAGTCTTGGGAGGGTGTATTTGTCGAGGAATTTATCCATTTCTTCTAGATTTTCTAGTTTATTTGCATAGAGGTGTTTGTAGTATTCTCTGATGGTAGATTGTATTTCTGTGGGATCGGTGGTGATATCCCCTTTTTCGTTTTTTATTGCATCTATTTGATTCTTCTCTCTTTTCTTCTTTATTAGTCTTGCTAGAGGTCCATCAATTTTGTTGATCTTTTCAAAAAACCAGCTCCTGGATTCATTAATTTTTTGAAGGGTTTTTTGTGTCTCTATTTCCTTCAGTTCTGCTCTGATTTTAGTTATTTCTAGCCTTCTGCTAGCTTTTGAATGTGTTTGCTCTTGCTTTTCTAGTTCTTTTAATTGTGATGTTAGAGTGTCAATTTTGGATCTTTCCTGCTTTCTCTTGTGGGCATTTAGTGCTATAAATTTCCCTCTACACACTGCTTTGAATGTGTCCCAGAGATTCTGGTATGTTGTGTCTTTGTTCTCGTTGGTTTCAAAGAACATCTTTATTTCTGCCTTCATTTCATTATGTACCCAGTAGTCATTCAGGAGCAGGTTGTTCAGTTTCCATGTAGTTGAGCGGTTTTGAGTGAGTTTCTTAATCCTGAGTTCTAGTTTGATTGCACTGTGGTCTGAGAGACAGTTTGTTATAATTTCTGTTCTTTTACATTTGCTGAGGAGAGCTTTACTTCCAACTATGTGGTCAATTTTGGAATAGGTGTGGTGTGGTGCTGAAAAAAATGTATATTCTGTTGACTTGGGGTGGAGAGTTCTGTAGATGTCTATTAGGTCCACTTTATGTAGAGCTGAGTTCAATTCCTGGATATCCTTGTTAACTTTCTGTCTCGTTGATCTGTCTAATGTTGACAGTGGGGTGTTAAAATCTCCCATTATTATTGTGTGGGAGTTTAAGTCCCTTTGTAGGTCACTGAGGACTTGCTTTATGAATCTGGGTGCTCCTGTGTTGGGTGCATATATATTTAGGATAGTTAGCTCTTCTTGTTGAATTGATCCCTTTACCATTATGTAATGGCCTTCTTTGTCTCTTTTGATCTTTGTTGGTTTAAAGTCTATTTTATCAGAGACTAGGATTGCAACCCCTGCCTTTTTTTGTTTTCCAGTTGCTTGATAGATCTTCCTCCATCCCTTTATTTTGAGTCTATGTGTGTCTCTGCACGTGAGATGGGTTTCCTGAATACAGCACACTGATGGGTCCTGACTCCTTATCCAGTTTGCCAGTCTGTGTCTTTTGATTGGAGCATTTAGCCCATTTACATTTAACGTTAATATTGTTATGTGTGAATCTGATCCTGTCATTATGATGTTAGTTGGTTATTTTGCTCGTTAGTTGCTATTGTTTCTTCCTAGCCTCGCTGGTCTTTACAATTTGGCATGTTTTTGCAGTGGCTGGAACCGGTTGTTCCTTTCCATGTTTAGTGCTTCCTTCCGGAGCTCTTTTAGGGCAGGCCTGGTGGTGAGAAAATCACTCAGCGTTTGCTTGTCTGTAAAGTATTTTATTTCTCCTTCACTTATGAAGCTTAGTTTGGCGGGATAGCAAATTCTGGGTTGAAAATTCTTTTCTTTAAGAATGTTGAATATCGGCCCCCACTCTCTTCTGGCTTGTAGAGTTTCTGCTGAGAGATCAGCTGTTAGTCTGATGGGCTTCCCTTTGTGGGTAACCCGACCTTTCTCTCTGGCTGCCCTTAACATTTTTTCCTTCATTTCAACTTTGGTGAATCTGACAATTATGTGTCTTGGAGTTGCCCTTCTCGAGGAGTATCTTTGTGGCGTTCTCTGTATTTCCTGAATCTGAATGCTGGCCTGCCTTGCTAGATTGGGGAAGTTCTCCTGGATAATATCTTGCAGAGTGTTTTCCAACTTGGTTCCATTCTCCCCATCATTTTCAGGTACACCAATCAGACGTAGGTTTGGTCTTTTCACATAGTCCCAAATTTCTTGGAGGCTTTGTTCATTTCTTTTTATTCTTTTTTCTCTAAACTTCCCTTCTCTCTTCATTTCATTCATTTCATCTTCCATCAGTGATACCCTTTCTTCCAGTTGATCGCATCTGCTACTGAGGCTTCTGCAATCTTCGCGTAGTTCTCGAAACTTGGCTTTCAGCTCCATCAGCTCCTTTAAGCCCTTCTCTCCATTGGTTATTCTAGTTATCCATCCTTCTAATTTTTTTTCAAAGTTTTTAACTTCTTTGCTATTGTTTTGAATTTCCTCTCGTAGCTCAGAGTAGTTTGATCGTCTGAAGCCTTCTTCTCTCAACTCATCAAAGTCATCCTCCATCCAGCTTTGTTCCGTTGCTGGTGAGGAACTGCGTTCCTTTGGAGGAGGAGAGGTGCTCTGTTGTTTAGAGTTTCCAGTTTTTCTGCTCTGTTTTTTCCCCATCTTTGTGGTTTTATCTACTTTTTGTCTTTGATGATGGTGATGTACAGATGAGTTTTTGGTGTGGATGTCCTTTTTGTTTGTTAGTTTTCCTTCTACCAGACAGGACCCTCAGCTGCAGGTCTGTTGGAGTTTACTAGAGGTCCACTCCAGACCCTGTTTGGCTGGGTGTCAGCAGCGGTGGCTGCAGAACAGCGGATTTTCGTGAGACCACAAATTCAGCTGTCTGATAGTTCGTCTGAAAGTTTTGTCTCAGAGGAGTACCTGGTTGAATGAGGTGTCAGTCTGTCCCTACTGGGGGGGTGCCTCCCAGTTAGGCTGCTCAGGGGTGAGGGACCCACTTTAGGAGGCAGTCTGTCCGTTCTCAGATCTCCAGCTGCGTGCTGGGAGAACCACTACTCTCTTCAAAGCTGTCAGTCAGACAGGGACCTTTAAGTCTGTGGAGGTTCTTGCTGAGTTTTTGTTTGTCTGTGCCCTGCCCCCAGAGGTGGAGCCTACAGAGGCAGGCAGGCCTCCTTGAGCTGTGGTGGGCTCCACCCAGTTCGAGCTTCCTGGCTGCTTTGTTTACCTAAGCAAGCCTGGGCAATGGCGGGTGCCCCTCCCCCAGCCTCGCTGCCGCCTTGCAGCTTGATCTCAGACTGCTGTGCTAGCAATCAGGGAGACTCCGTGGGCATAGGACCCTCCGAGCCAGGTGCGGGACACAATCTTCTAGTGTGCCGTTTTCCAGGCCCGTTGGAAAAGCGCAGTATTGGGGTGGGACTGACCCGATATTCCAGGTGCTGTCTGTTTCCCCTTTCTTTGACTAGGAAAGGGAACTCCCTGAC
The DNA here is from genome assembly GCF_009828535.3 of Hylobates moloch. Lineage (NCBI taxonomy): Eukaryota > Metazoa > Chordata > Mammalia > Primates > Hylobatidae > Hylobates > Hylobates moloch. The sequence goes on from NW_026652288.1 coordinate 72,163,173, forward strand.
CCCTTGCGCTTCCCGAGTGAGGCAATGCCTCGCCCTGCTTTGGCTCGCGCACAGTGCGCTTCACCGACTGTCCTGCACCCACTGTTAGGCACTCCCTAGTGAGATGAAACCGGTACCTCAAGCAGAAATGCAGAAATCACCCGTCTTCTGTGTCGCTGGGGCTGGGAGCTGGAGACCGGAGCTGTTCCTATTCGGCCATCTTGGCTCCACTAAGAATCTGCATTTTAAACAAGCCTCAGTGTTTCTGATCTACACTAACAATTGAAAACCAATGCTTTTCTTTTTCCTAAGTGCTTTTCCACTTGATTTCATTTTATTCTCACAATAACCCTCAGAGGCAGGCAGGATAGATCACTATCATTACCGGAAGCAAGAGCCGTGCCAGATTTCGTTGACAGTCCTGTACCATATCTGGCTTGGAGCAATATGGTCCCCACAGGCTGGACACCTCCAGACATCTTCACCCGCCAGCGCGGACATGGTCCCGGGAGCGCGGAAATGGGGAGGAGGAGGCGGGGAACACAGCAGCTCCCCTCAGCTCCCTCAACTCCCCTCAGCTCCTGCAGCCGCCGCCTCAGGCGTAGAAGGACCACCGGCTTTCAGTTTTTTCCCATTCAGCATGATACTAGTGGTGAGTCTATCATATATGGCTTTTATTATGTTGAGGTGTGTTCTTTCTATACTCAATTTTTTTTAGGGTTTTTATCCTGAACAGATGTTAAGTTTTATCAAATGCTTGTTTTAGCATCAATTTAAATGATCATTTGTTTTTGTCCTTCATTCTGTTAACATGGTGTATCACGTTGATTGATTTGCGTATGTTGAACTATTTTTGCAGCCCTGGGATAAATTTCACTTGGTCATGATGAATGATCTTTTTCATATGTTGTTGAATTTTGTTTGCTAATATTTTGTTGAGGATTTTTACATCAATATTTATCAGTGATGCTGGCCTATAGTTTTTTTTTTTTCTTTTTATGTGTGTCTGGTTTTGGCATCAGAATAATAATGACCTCATAGGATCAGTCTGGAAGTATTCCCTCCTGCTTTATTTTTTAGAATAGTTTGAGTAGGATTGGTATTAGTTCTTCCTTAAATGTGTGCTAGAATTCAGCAGTGAAGCCATCAGGTCCCAGGCTTTTCTTTGCTGGGAGACTTTTTGGCTTTGATCTTGTTATTTTTTATTTGTTCAGATTTTGGATTTCTTCATGGTTCAATCTTGCTAGGTTTTATGTGTCTAGGAATATATCCATTTCTTCTAGGTTTTCCCATTTATTGGCACATACTTGTTCATTGTAGTCTCTAGTGATCCTTCTAATTTCTGCAATATTGGTTATAATGTCTCCTTTTCCATCTCTGATTTTATTTATTTGGGTCTTCTTTTTTTTTTTCATAGTCTGGCTAAAAGGTCACCAATTTTGTTTATCTTTTCAGAAAAACCAACCTTTTGTTGATCTTTTGTATTTAATTTCAATTTCATTTATATCTGCTCTGATCTTTATTATTTCTTTTCTTCTACTAATTTTTGGTTTGGTTTGGTCTTGCGTTTCTAGTTCTTTAAGATGCATTGTTAGATTGTTTTTTTCTGATGTCACTTTGTAGTGCCCGTTTACTTTTATTCTGACCTTTGGAGGTTAGGATGAGGTGCAAGTTCTGAGCCTGAGCCTCTGAGAGATTGCATGTTTCCTCTCGGGCCTCTGCCATTGCTGTGAGAACATGTTTAGTTAAATCTGTTAGAGGAAATGAGGGAGAACAAACCCAGGTTGCCGTAGCTGAAGCCAGCTAACCCTCAGACAGGTGAGCAAGCACAGCTAAAATCAGCAGAGCTGCCTAGCCAAACCTCAACTCACCCCAGACACATGAGCAATAAATTTGTATGCCCCTGAGGATTTGTGGTTGATACAGAGCATTGTTGTGACATTAGACAATTAATATTCTGACATACCAACACTGAATTAACAATTTTTGTGGCTGGGCATTTCTAGGTTTTTTCTTTTCCTTTTTTCCTGTAAAAATTTGTTTCATTTCTCATTTTCTCAGAATATATATGTAAGAATGAATTTACTGTGTCAAAGAGCATATAAGACTCTCAGTACATAGAAAAATCCTTTTCAGAAAAGTTGTACCTACCATGTAATGCAGTTTATGAGATTGTCTCTTTTACAATCTTACTGTTCTTGATGTTTGGCATGTTTTCTCTTTTAATGTTTTCTAGGCTCACTTCAGGTGAAGCCCAGTCTATAGTGATCTGTTAGATGAACTTCTGTAGCAGTTACAATCTGTCCTACATGGTTAGTTTTTATAAACCTCCTGAGTTATTGTCATTACCATTTTTATATGTATGTCTTTCTCTCCAACTAGGCTATATATTTCCTTCCGGCAGCACAAATATAGCACAATGCATAGGTCCTCAAGTATGTAGTTAGTAGTACAATCTGATTTGAGCTACATTTTGAAAAATGAGTGGTCTTTTTGGTTGGGTGTTGCTTTGCTTTAAATAACTCCTTGAGAGTCCACTCATGAAGCAAGAAGTCAAGCAGATTTTTAAGGCTTTGGAGAGGTGGTAAATAGAACTTGTAGAGAGAGTTGTCCATATTGGTCAAGACTTCATTTTGTTTATAGAAGCCAAATCTGCATCTAATCCTATACATTGTTAAATTTTATATGAGTAGTGCTGTGTCCGGAGTTGATTCCTTCTGGTGGGTTTGTGGTCTCACTGACTTCAAGAATGGAGCCACGGACCTTCGCAGTGAGTGTTACGGCTCTTAAAGATGGCACAGACCCAAAAAGTGAGCAAGATTTATTGTGAAGAGCAAAAGAACAAACCTTCCACAGCCTGGAAGGGGACCTGAGTGGGTTCCAGCTGCTGGCTGAGGTGGCCAGCTTTTATTCCTGTAATTCACTCCTCCCATGTCGTTTCTGTCCTACCAGAATGCCCTTTTCTCAATCCTTGCGATTGGTTACTTTTAGAATGTTGCTCATTGGTCCATTTTCCAGAGTGCTGATTGGTCCATTTTCCAGAGTGCTGATTGATCCATTTTACAGAGCATTGATTGGTGCATTTTACAAACCTCTTGCTAGCTACAGAGCACTGATTGGTGCGTTTTACAATCCTAGCTACAGAGTGCTGATTGGTGCGTTTTACAATCCTCTTGTAAGACAGAAAAGTTCTCCAAGTCCCCACTGGACCCAGGAAGTCCAGCTAGCTTCACCTCTCAGTGCTAATTAGTCAACCACAGAAGTCTGATATTGTAGTATTAGCACAGACTATTCAGTTTTAACACACAGTAAATTATTTTCTTCCTCCAGAGAACTTTATTGTGTATAATGTCACATATGTTACTTATAAATAATCCTGTGGACAGACAGCCACAAATGACCTATACAGAGAAGAAAAACTATTGGGAAATATTCAAGAACTAGAAAATATGTCTGGTAGTTTTCCTGTGTTTATGGATTTGGACCAGAATAATGCTAATGGGCTGACTACTCAATAAAGTACAAGATAAATCAGTGTACATGTGGATTCAAGAGTGTTCTATACTAAGAGAGTGCTGTAGAAGTCCCCGTGGAATGTTACTAGATTCCTGGGATGATGATACTGAATAGTCTGGAATGTGGCATTCTTTGTCTCAAAGAGAGTCTTTAAAAAAAATCTGTGTTCTGATGGTAGAGTTCCAATTTTGGCATTTTGCCTTCTGTGATAATAGATAGACTTTGACTCTAGGTAAATTTGTGATGGAGCAAAAGTTCGTTTGGGGTTGTTCCACTTACCCCTTACTCTTTGCCCTCCCTAGTCATGTTTGTCCTCTTTTCTTTCTTTATAGGAAATGGCCTGATACTCATAGTCAGGAATAAATAAATAGTTATGGATTAAAATATTATTCTTGAGAGTATTTTCATCTTTGTCAGGGAACAAACATGCTTATTTGTACTTGAGTTCTTGTCCTTCTACCATCATCACTGGAAAAACATCTCTGGGTAGTCACTGCCTCCCCAAACTGGACTCAGGATGGAACTTTTGAAGCAGTGTTACCTACCCCAAACAACTCAAACCCGTAAGTATGAGAATAAATGATTATTATTTTAAGCCACTGAGTTTTGGGGGTGGTTTCTTAGGCAGCATTATTGGCAATAGCTAACTGATACTCTCTACATCTTTAAAATTCATTTCACTGTGCAACTTCTGATGGGTAATGCTTGCTCTGATTGTAGAAGTAGGGCAACCCTCTTTCCCCAAACACTTACTAGGGTTAAAGTTCAGATAATAGTAGATGTACCCCTATCGATTCTTTTAAAGTAGCTTGACTTTTTCTGCTAGTGTTGTCTTGAGTGGGTTAGTTAACTCCCATACATTATTTCTACACATTACAGGTTTTACTGGTTTTAATAGTACTCTGGAAGGTGGCTTGGAGTGGAGGAGTGATATGGTTTGGGTCTGTGTCCCCACCCAAATCTCATGTTGAATTGTAATTCCTGATGTTGGGGAAGGGACATGGAGGGAGGTAATTGGATCATGGGGGAATGGTTTTCCCTATGCTGTTCTTGTGATAGTAAGTGAGTTCTCATGAGATCTGATGGTTTTATAAGTGTTTGGCTCCTCCCCCACCCCCCTTCTGCCACCATGTAAAGAAGGTGCTTGCTTTCCCTTCGCCTTCTGCCATGATTGTAAATTTCCTGAGGCCTTCCAGTCATGCTTCCTGTTAAGCCTGTGAAACTATGAGTCAATTAAACTTCTTTTCTTCATAAATTACCCAGTCTCAGATTTCTTTATAGCAGTGTGAAAACGGACTAATATACAAGGAGGGATTGGGGAGGCTAAGAAGACATAACTCCAAGTGTTCTTAGTCTTACTTCAGGCTGGGCCGCCTCTTATTTTAGATATTGGCTTGTAGCACTGTCAGTTTCCTAGCTTTGATCCTGTCCTATGTTATGTGAGATGTTACCATTGGGGGAGGCTGGGTGAAGAGTACAGTTGACCCTTGAACAACACACATTTGAACTGTGAGGGTTCACTTGTAGGTGGATTTTTTTTCAATAAATATATTGGAAAATATTTTGAAGATTTGCAACAATTAGAAAAAACAGACAAACCATGTAGCCTAGAAATATCAAAAAACTAAGAAAAAGATATGGCATGAATGCATAAAATGTATGCTAGCCTATTTTATCATTTACTACCATAAAATATACACAAATATAGAAAATTAACATTTTTCAAAACTTAGGCACACAAACATGTCTTACACATGGCACCATTCACCATCGAGAAATGTAAACATGTAAAAATGATTTATTCAGTCATAACTTCATAAAATTAACTGTAGTAACACTGTACTATTGTAATAATTTTGTAGCCACTTCCTGTTGCTATTGTAGTGAGCTCATTTTGGAAGTATCCACTTAAAATGCCATGTGACCCTAATCATCTCAGCATGAGCAGCTCATTTCTCTGGTAAATTGCTTATCACAGTAAAAAGTGATCTCTCTTGGTTCTTGCATACTTTTTATTGTGTTCAGTGCAATACTGTAAACTTTAAATAACACCATGGGACCCCTATGAAATGCTACTAGTAATGCTGAAGTGCTCCCAAGAAGCAGAGAAAAATCATGACAAGAAAAAGTTGAGTTGCTTAATATGTACTGTAGATTGAGGTTTGCAGCTGTGTCCACTATTTCAGACAGATGATTCACCTTGTAAACAGATGATGTAAACTTACAGTATTGATAAATACAACACAGTACTGTAAATGTATTTTCTCCTCTTGATTTTCTTAATAACATTTTCTTTTCTCTAGCTTACTTTATTGTAAGAATACAGTATATAATATATATAACATACAAAATATGTTAATTGACTATGTTATTGTGAAGGCTTCCAGTCCACAGTAGGCTGTTAGTAGTTAAATTTTGGGGGATGATATGTGGATTTTCAATGGTGTGGGTGGCGGGCATCCCTGACCCCCATGCTGTTGAAGGATCAATTGTACATTAAATTTTTTTTCTATGCATCTATAATTATTTCACAATAAAGTTAAGGGTTAAAAGTATTGCCATGTTATATAATGCTAACATAAGAGGATTATATATTAGCTAATATATATATATATATCTTTAAAAAATGTATTATATATTTTTTCCTCTAATATTAGCTAGTATTACAATACTGTGCTTATATCATGTTTACAAGGTGAATTATATATATATATATTAGCTAATATAAGCTAATGTTAGAGGAAAAGAAATAATTCTTCCTTTGTTATATGATTTATTTAAAGAAACTTGAGCGAATATTGACAGTTTATTGAGCAATCTATCCATTACTGATCTCCTTTAGAGAAAAGTTAATGTAACAGAAAGAGTGAGTGTATGTTTATTCAGTTCCATCTAATCTAATTTAGAAGAGTTCCATGAAAGGACCCATGTTTTTTTTAGTTGTTATTGGTAATGTTAGCAAAAGGGAAGAAGATGATATTAGATAAAAAGAGAAAAGCAGATCCTCTTTTATGTGAGGTTATTGTTAGGGAGGTGGCACATAACAGAGGACTAGCAATTTTCAATTTTGGCAATCCAGAATGACTTCTGTCTTAGAAAATGAAAAGTAATTTATTTTCATTAGGAGTGTTTAGCACTGTGAATGTTCACAGAAACATGTTTGTTTGCTGTCAGATATGTGGGAATAAACTGAAGCCCATAAAAGTTGGATGGAGACTTAGCAACTTGGGAAATATTCTGACAGTTTCTAGCTTTGGACTTTAACCTATTTCAGTGATAGTAACATCAATGTCCTATGCTTTTCCCCATGGTTCTGTGATTTGACAACGTACAGTGTAAGCAAGAATAAGAGAAATACTTTTTATTTTTTAAAAGATAATTTTAAAGGTTGTGATATGGCTTGTCTTAGTACTTCTTTTGGTATTTCAAAATACCTTATGATAAGAGACAATCTAACATGGGAAATAGTGAAACCACCTTTGCAAAATTATAACTGAGGAAATTATGATAATGAAAGAAATCAGACATAACCGATTCCATCTTGCTTCCAACCTTTAAGCTGTCCTTGTTCATTCCTGGGCATAGGCCGAACTAACCTTGGGAGGGAATTCAGTTCATGGTTTGACTCTGAAACAAAATTGATAAAAATTTTGTTTCCCAAAAAGACCCCTTTCTCACCTGGGGACCAGTCTGCCTTTGTAGTACTAACAAATTAGCTACAAGATTAGAAATTACAATTCAAGGGTCATGCAACCTCTGGCTCCAAGAGTCTGAACCTCCCCAGATTGCTCTTGGGGAGAACATCACTACTGTAAAACCTAAGATCAGTGCTTGAGATATTTTTCAGACTCTGTACTTACTGGATCAGCTAAGACCATCCAGACTGGTAATCTGGTTCAACCAGTTCTGCCATCCTACCCAGGAACAGAAGACAGCAAGAAAAACTCACTTCAAACCCTTATGATTCCATCTCCAATCTGACCAATCAGCACTCCCCGCTTCCCAAGACCCTACCCACCAAATTATCTTTAAAAACTCTGATCCCATACGGGGAGACTGATTTGAGTAATAATAAAACTCTGGTCTCCTGCACAGCTACTCTGAACTACTCTTTCTCCACTGCAATTCCCCTGTCTTGATAAATTGGCTGTCTAGGCAGCGGGCGACGTGAACCATTGGGCAGTTAGAATAGGCCTGATAATATCTTCACATATTCTGGCACGCCCCACTGACTAAACTTTGGAAAGTTTAGCAGCAGATCTATGGAAACTTATTTAATTTTACCCCAGCATATGAATGAATTTATCAAGAAGGAAGCGAGATTGGTTATGTCACTATTTTATAACTATTTTGTCCACATTTTCCTTTTTCTAAGGAATGAATATTTACTTGATAAGGCCCACAGACATTATTTAGCTATCTTTACGATGCATTTCTTTCTTTTAATATGGCACCATGTGGAAGTGTAGCTTTGCTCTACACATACGTGTGTGAAAGAAAGCATAGCGAATATGACTAAGTGCATAGGCCTAGGAACCAGATGTCCTGGGCTTAAATCCCAGCTCTTACTGTGACCCTCAGGCAAGTACCTTCTTTTAACTCAGTTTCCTCATCTGTAAAGCAGGAATTTCATTGTTTAAAATTGTGGGATCCAATTATTCTGAGGTTAATAGTAAAGCAGTATTTTTCAGGTGCTCTGGCATAAAAGTGCTGGAAGTGCAAAAAGAAAGACAAATGGGACTGGAGCAGTAAAATGGAAGATGAACGGGTGATATCCAGAGATCAGAAATTGGAGATGCCCCTGGGCTGGCTGCTGCACCATTGGAGGCATGGTTAGAGTCAAGCTTGGATCTGCTGAAGAGGTGTCACTTAGCCAAAGGGTGCTGCCTCTGCCCTAGCTGGTCATCTGGATTCACTTCATTCACATAGCAGCAAGAGTATCTGCCACCAACTACCACACATTTGGAGTCAAGAGCCTTTCTCTTTCTTTTTTCAGCCTTCTCAGTTCCTTTCAGTGCCTAACAAGAGAAGCAAGAGAGCCTGGACATGTAGTTTGATACCTCCCAGCCCTAGATGTTCAGAGTATAGAAGGGTAAGTGGACTGAAAAACAACAGGTAAATGACCTATACAAAGACTTCATAATGTGCATATATCTTTTATAGTGAGTAACTGTGGCTGTCTCTAGGAAGGAGAACTCAGGGGCTGGAACATAGCAGTGGAAGGATACATTATATTTACTCCTGGTTTTCGGGCTTTGTTTTTAAGGCCTTTAGATCCATAGAATTGAATTGATTATTTTCAGTTCATTGCACACTGATTTTGGTCCTTGTAAGTCATTATGCTCATTCCTTTCTCCCATAGTCATTCATGCCATAGATGTCTACTTCCCATACTTCTATGTAGATACATTGAAATATATATATATATGTAGATGTAGATATATATTTTATATATATATAAAATTAAAAAATCTTCATACTGTTATTTATGGTTTAAATATAAAGAAATACTGTTGTGTTATCCATTTTCCCATTGTTGGACATCTAAGTTGCCTGCAATTATTTTGCACAATGCTGAGATAAAGAGCATCATCTTGGCCGGGCGCGGTGGCTCACGCCAGTAATCCCAGCACTTTGGGAGGCCGAGGCGGGTGGATCACGAGGTCAGGAGATCGAGACCGTCCTGGCTAACACGGTGAAACCCAGTCTCTACTAAAAATACAAAAAATTAGCCGGGCGTGGTGGCGGGCGCCTGTAGTCCCAGCTACTTGGAAGGCTGAGGCAGGAGAATGGGTGAACCCGGGAGGCGGAGCTTGCAGTGAGCAGAGATCGCGCCACTGCACTCCAGCCTGGGCAACAGAGGGAGACTCCGTCTCAGCAAAAAGAAAAAAAAAAAGATCCTCGTCTTTTTCTTTTCTTTTCTTTTGCGGCTTTGTTGAGAGTTTCTGGGATACATACCCAGTGTGGTAGGCAGGCTCCAAAACGGCTCCCAATGATTTCTGCCTCCTGATATTCATGCTTTTGTTTAATGTCCTTCCTTTTAATATGGACTAGGTCTAGTGATTTTTTTCTAACAAAGAGAATATGTCAAATGTAACGCGATGTCACTTCTAAAATTGGTTTACAGAGAGACTGTGACTTCTGTCTTCCTCGCCATTTCTCATTCTCTCTTTTTGGAGCTCTTGCTCTAGAGGAAGTGAGCTGCCATGTTATAAACTGCCCTATGAAGAGGTCCATGTGACAAGGAACTGATGTCCCTGGCCAACAGCCAGTGAGGCCCTAAGGCCTGCAACACTCTGTGAGTGAGCCTGGAAATGAATCTTCTGAGCTTACCAACAACCACACTGATCCTTAAAATGGCTATATGTCCAGGTCCTTGATTGCAGTCTTTCAAAAGACTGTTATTCGGGGCATTCAGGAAAGTCATGTTTGAATTTTTGACCCACGGAAACTTTGAGATAATAAGTGTTGCTTTATTATTTATTTTTAAGCCACCAAATCACAGAGTAATTTGTTACACAGAAATAGAAAGTACATCCGGGAATGTGACTGTTGGGTTGTAGGATGCATATGTAGGTGGAAAATAACTCCCATACGTTTGTAATCGGAAAAGATCCCCGTTACAAAAGACAGATTAACAAGAGAAAAACAAGTTTATTAACATGTGTATTTCATATGTACAAAGGAGATACCAATGATTAGTTCTCAAAGAAGTAGCTTTGAATTCTAGCTTTTATTTTATTTTCAACAAAGAAGAGTAAATTTTTAGAGAAGTGACAGCACAAAGGAAAAGGACTTGGAGTCTTTACAAGCAGCAACTTGTGGGGAAGGCAAACAAATGGCAGATAAAGGTTAGTAAAGCTTGTGAAAATAAATTTCCTCTGGCATCATTTCAAGGCTGATGAGGGTCTAAAGCTGTCTTCAGTGATTAACTTTTGTTGTCTGTGGTAAAGAAGAAGTGGCAGGATACCTTTTTTCTTATAAATCTATGTCCTGCTTTCAGGCAGATAGAGGGAGGGCAGAAAGCTCTCCTGCATCTGCTCCTTCTTCTTCTTCTTTTTTTTTTTTCTGGAGCCAGAGTCTTGCTCTGTCACCTAGGCTGGAGTGCAGTGGTGCCATCTCGGCTCACTGCAACTTCTGCCTCCCGGGTTCAAGTGATTCTCATGCCTCAGCCTCCCAAGTAGCTGGGATTACAGGCACCCGCCACCACACCTGGCTAATTTTTGTGTATTTAGTAGAGATAGGGTTTCACCATGTTGGCCAGGCTGGTCTCAAACTCCTGACCTCAAGTGATCCACCTGCCTCGGCCTCCCAAAGTCCTGGAATTACAGGCTTGAGCCACCTTGCCCGGCCCATCTATTGCTTCTTAATAATCTTTAGCTCAACAATCTTTTATTTAGGGGAAGCATATTCTGGTCTCCCACAGGTAGCTAACTATAAGGACTGTCAAATTTCTTTCCTACCAGCAGTACATGAAGGTTTCTGTTTCCTCATAGTTTCACTAACATTTGATAATATCAGGCTTTTTCTCCCTAATTTTTGATAGGCATAAAGTGATACTCTAATTATATTTATTTCATTACATGCTGAGTATCCTTGGTTATTTAGGATTTCCATCCTGGTTAGTATTTCTTCACATTCTTTGATTTTCCTTTCATGTTGATTTGAAGAAATTTCTTATATAATAGCCTTTGTTGGTTTTAGACATGGAAAGTATATTGTTTGTTAAGTTTGTATATGATGTCCTTTGCTAAACAAATATTTAACTTTGATGTAGTTATAGCCGTAAATTTCTTTCTTTTTTTCTTTTTTTGAGGCAGGTTCTCATTGTCACGTAGGCTGGAGTATAGTGGCACCATCACAGATTACTGTAACCTTGACCTCCTGGGCTTTAGCGATCCTCCTGCCTCAGCCTTTTGAGTAGCTGGGATAACAGGTGTGTGCCACCATGCCTGGTGAATTTTATTTTTATTTTTTGTAGAGACGGGGTCCCACCATGTTGCCCAGGCTAGTCTTGAACTCCTGGGCTCAAGCCATCCTCCTGCCTCGGCCTCCCAAAGTGGGATTACAGGTGTGAGCCACCATGTCCGGCCCATAAATTCTTTTTCTTTAAGGTTTATGCTTCCCTGAGTCTTGTTTAGGAAGGACCAATTGTTTAGGATGCCATAATTTAGATTTTTTTAAATAAGTAAAGGCCTTTGCTTTAAAAACTGTTGAACGAAGTGCCTTTAAAAATATGAATGAGGGTTGGGCGTGGTGGCTCATGCCTGTAATCCCAACACTTTGGGAGGTCGAGGCGGGAGGATCACGAAGTCAGGAGATTGAGACCATCCTGGCCAACATGGAGAAACCTCGTCTCTACTAAAAATACAAAAAATTAGACGGGCGTGGTAGCACGTGCTTGTAGTCCCAACTACTTGGGAGGCTGAGGCAGGAGAATCCCTTGAACCCAGTAGGCAGAGGTTGCAGTGAGCCAAAATCGTGCAACTGCACTCCAGCCTGGGCAACAGAGCGAGACTCCATCTCAGAAAAAACAAAAAAAAAATATGATCGAACACTGATGATCTTTTATTGCTCATCTCATCAGAATTTTCTTTGCATTACCACTATTAAGTACTTATTTTACAAATAATATGGTAACTGTTAACCTATTCACAAATCTGGATAAAGATGAGATATGGCCGTTTAGTAAGTGACCCGAGTCAGGTTGACTGGAGCATCTAGTAAGAGTGAATTGATATATTGGTCCCCAAATTTCAGAAACTGTAAAATAAATATGTTGCAAAATGATAAAAATGTGTTTTCCTAATAATTTTTTCCCCCAGTGAGGGGGGAAAAGCTTCCAATTCTTTTAAACAATAATTTTAGGTTTAATTAAAATGGCCACCAGGTGGCACCAATGCCTGATAAGTACTTCTGAAAATCATAAGCATTATTCTCATACTTAAAATCTGTTAAAATTGACAGTATAATTAAGGAGATAATTCTGGTCCCCTCCTAATTAGTCTTCAGGAATCTCTTTTTAGGCTCCAAGTTGGATGAAGTATCTTGTCTCTGTGATCCTATGGCTAATAGTACTCACCAATTACTCTGTAATTGTTTACTTGAGTCTGTTTCTACTCGAGGTAGAGATCAGGACATTTTCACCCTCACTATGCCCCGAATAACGTGGCTTTTATTCATTTTTCTGGTAAACATTTGGTTATGAGTTAAAGCCAGGTTTGGGAGAAGTACAATCTAAAATGTAGACTTTCCAATTTAAATAGGTCTTTCAATACTTATAAAATCTACAGGCTTAGGAAAATAGTGAAAATAAACATTTCATTGTTTAAATTTTATATTTTGAATTGATAATGAAAAAAATAGTCAAAATTCTCTTCCTCATTCACTGGGCTGATCCACAAGTCCCCTTTCATTTTGGGAAATGGGCCTACAGACACTTACGGCCCTTGAAAAATAAGTTTTATGAATGAATATGTCTAAGGACTACAAGGCCGACTTCAAAGCAACATTCTGGACTCCAAGTACGAAACTTTAAAAAAATCACTTATTCTAAATGGCACTAATGAGACTCAGGCTGTGTCTGTATCTGAGTATACTAGAAAGTCTCTATCAGCTCCTTTCCTTTTATCTTCTTAGAGATGACATCTTTTCTGTATGGTTGGTGCATACAGAACGCCCTAGGGGACGTTTTGTAAATTTGTGGGAGTGTTTTTGTTGTCACAATAATTGGCCAGAAGTCATGGATACATGCTAGGTAACATTTGGCGCATCTAACAATGCTATAGAAGCAAGAATTGTCCTTCAACCCCTGGGACTTTCATTTGACCTGACAATCATGTAGCTAAAAATCTGTATCTAATTAAGCCTACTACTAATTGTATTTAACATAGCAATACAAAGTTATTAGGATTTTATAGTAGACACTTGAATGTCTTAGGGATACAGTGACAATATAAATCAACGAAAGATTGTATCAAAAATAATTTTTTAAAAAGACATGGTCTTGAGGCCTGCAGGGGAAAATGGTGAATAGGAGGCAGGACTAACTTGTAGCTCCCACTTGGACCAACAGAACAGCATGTGGAGACCACATCGTGAACTTTTGCTCCAAGAACTACCACAGCAACATACCAGGAAAACAGAAATAATTCACAGACCCTTTGAAATAAGCAGCTTGCCACTGCAAACTCCAAGAAACAGCCAAAAAACTGTGAGTGCCCGAAGTGTGAGAGGGTGAAAGTCCGCCTCTGAACACACATCCTCACCGGGGAGCTCGAAAATCTGGATCACGGGAGAGGGATTTAACCTTACCTAGAGCTGAAATGAATTTAGAGAGTGGAGAGAAATATAAAAGTAGAAGAGGCAGCAGGAAAGGCCTGTAGGCACTTCCGGCGTCCCAGGAAGCCCAGGGAACCCATTTCTGACTTTATTTCACAGGGATCTTTGGGGAGGGCTGCCAGTGGAATTGTGGAAAGACCACAGGAAGAAGGAAACTTCCAGCTGAACTTTGTAGTAATTTCGACCAAGTGTGAATTTTCCAGGGCAGAATCCAGGGTTGGGGGCAAACAGGAAGCGCAGACATAGGCACAGAAGCCACAGCAGGAGGGGCGAAGCCTGAAAGCCCTGCTTGCTTTCTCAGAGGAGAGGCTTGTAGCCTGGGGCCAGTTCCAAGCCCTGCTCAGCAGCTGCCTGGTTATAAACTCCATGTTGGGGGAGCACAATGGGAGTGAGACTGGCCTTTCTGGCTACCTGGGAACTGGGTGAAGCCTGTCACAGCCGGCTTTCCCTCACTGACTTGGAGATTTGTATGATGCAGCACAGACAACCATAATCCCTTTGGCATGAGAAACACACCCATATCTCCCACAGCAGGTGCAGCAAGCCCCACCCAAGGAGAGTCTGAGCTCAGACACGCCTAACCTTGCTCCCACCTTATGGTTTTTCTCCACCTGCCCTGGTAGCTGAAGACAAAAGACATAATCTCATGGGAGCTCTACGGCCCTGCCCACCCCCTGAGAAACCTGAATACTTATCCAGGTGACCCTAGGACAATCTTGTATCCTCCCTATGCTACCACAGCTGATGCTGTTTTGAAAGTGCCACTTCCCGGCTGGAGGCCAACCAACACAGCAACTCATAAAATAACAACTCTGCCCCCCCATAAGGAAAAAACAACAGCTAACTCCACTGCCTGTAACATCTTGGCTAACCAGAGGTCCTAAGTCTGTCCATGTGACAACTTTACTGCCAGCACAACTAGCATTCGTGAAAAGTCACACACTAAACAAAACTACAACCAAGGTCCCACACAGAGCCCACCTTATTCCCCTGCTGCCTTCACCAGAACAGGTGCTGGTATCCACTGCTGAGAGACCTGAAGACAGATGACATCACAGGACTCTTTGCAGATACTCTCCAGTACCAGCCTGGAGCCTGGTACCTCTGCTGGGTAGATCGACCCAGAAGAGAAATAACGATCACTGCAGTCCAGCTCTCAGGAACCCCCATCCTTAGGGAAAGGGGGAGAGCACCATATTAAGGGAGCACTCCATGGGACAAAAGGATCTGAAGAGCAGCCCTTGGGCCCCAGATATTTCTCTGATATAGTTTACCCAAATGAGAAGGAACCAACAAAATAATTCTGGTAATATGACAAAACAAGGTTCTTTAATACCCCCAAAAGATCACACTAGCTCACCAGCAATGGATCCAAACCAAGAAGAAATCTTTCAATTGCCAGAGAAAGAATTCAGAAAGTCAATTAGTAAGCTACTCAAGGAGGTACCAGAGAAAGGTGAATAGGAATTTAAAGAAATTTAAAAAATTTTACAGGATATGGATGGGAAAATCTCCAGAGAAATAGATAGCACAAATCAAAAACAATCACAACTTCTGGAAATGAAAGACACACTTAGAGAAATGCAAAATACATTGGAAAGTCCAACAATAGAATCGAACAAGTTGAAGAAAGAACTTCAGAGCTTGACACAAGGATTTTGAATTAACCCAATCTGACAAAGACAAAGAAAAAAAGAGTTTAAAAAAATGAACAAAGCCTCCAAGAAGTCTGGTATTACGTTAAATGACCAAACCTAAGAATAATTGGTGTTCCTGAGGAAGAAGGGAAATCTAAAAGTTTGGAAAACGTATTTGAGGGAATAATTGAGGAAAATTTCCCTGACCTTGCTAGAGATCTGTGGGAGTTAAGGCAGGCTGGTGGGAAAAATTTTAAGGATAGTTATAAGAAATAGACACAAACCTTCTTGGAAGGCCGAGGGGTTTGCATAACTTCAGTAATAGATCTGGCTGAAGGCAGCCTAATCCTCTTTCTTTAAGTAAATAGCTTAAAGTAGCTACAAAGGAATGTAAGGGAGTTTACCTAAATAACTTGTTTACTCATGTGGTCCTAAAACTAACTTTTGATCATTCGAGGGCAGGATGGCTCTCTCGGAGGGGAGGGGACCAGATTAGTTACCCTCTAGTGGTGTTGACTCAAAGCCTTTGTCATTTAATGTATGCTGAATAAATTCCAGCAGGGCCAGTTAATCAGGGCCTCGGCTGCTACAACTCTTTTGGTCAGTGGCCTCACCCCCTAAGCCCAGTCTTTCACTGAATATCAGTGTCTGAGTACGTTATTCATCTGTGGTGCAGCAGGGGTCTGTGGGATGGACCCTGGCAGAGATCTGGACATCCAAATTCAAGAAGCCCAAAGAACACTCAGGAAGTTCATCACAAAAAGATCATTACCTAGGCACATAGTCATCGGATTATCTAAAGTCAAAATGAAGGAAAGAGTCATAAGAGCTGTGAGGCAAAAGCATCAGGTAACCTATAAAGGAAAATCTATCAGATTAACAGCAGATTTCTCAGCAGGAACCCTCCAAGCTAGAAGGGATTGTGTTCCTATCTTTAGCCTCCTTAAACAAAACAATCATTAGCCAAGAATTTCGTATCTAGCAAAACTAAGCCTCATAAATGAAGGAAAGATACAGTCCTTTTCAGGCAAACAAATGCTGAGAGAATTTGCCACTACCAAGCTAGCACTACAAGAACTGCTAAAAGGAGCTCTACATCTCTTCATCTTGAAACAAATCCTCAAAATACACCAAAATAGAATGTTCTTAGAGGATAATTCTCACATGACCTATAAAACAATAACACTATTACAAAAAAAAAAAGGTATTTGGGCAACCGCTAGCACAATGAACAGAATGGTACCTCACATCTCAAGACTAATGCTGGATGGAAATGGCCTAAATGCTCCACTTTTTTTTGAGATAGAATTTCACTCTTGTCGCCCAGGCTGGAGTGCAATGGCACAATTTCAGCTCACTGCAACCTCCACCTCCCTGGTTCAAGCGATTCTCCTGCCTCTGCCTCCCAAGTAGCTGGGATTACAGGCATGCACCACTAATGGCTGGCTAATTTTGTATTTTTAGAAGAGACGGGGTTTCTCCATGTTAGGCTAGTCTCGAACTCCTGACCTCAGGTGATCTGACCACCTCGGCCTCCCAAAGTGCTGGGATTACAGGCATCAGCCACCGCACCTGGCCAAATTCTCCATTTAAAAGATACAGAATGGCAGAATGGATAAGAATTCACCAACTAAGTATCTGCTATCTTCAAGACACTCTCCTAACACACAAGGACTCACACAAACTTAAGGTAAAGAGGTAGGAATAGATATTCCATGCAAATGAACACCAAAAGTGAACAGGAGTAGCTATTCTTATATCAGACAAAACATTTAAAGTGGTAATAGCTCAAAAAGACAAAGAGGGACATTATATAATGATAAGAGTCCAATAGGGATATATGACAATCCTAAATATATATGCACCTAACACTGGAGCTCCCAAATTTATAAAACAATTACTACTAGCCCTAAGAAATGAGATAGATGGCAACACAATAATAGTGGGGGACTTTAACACTCTACTGACAGTACTAGACAGGTAATCAAGACACTAGGTCAATGAAGGAACAATAGACTTAAACTATACCCTAGAACAAATGGACTTAACAGATATTTACAGAACATTCTACCCAACAACTGCAGAATATACATTCTATTTATAAGCACATGGAACATTCTCCAAGATTGACCATATGATAGGCCACAAGAAAAGTCTCAATAAATTTAAGAAAATTGAAATTATATGAAGTACTTTTTCAGACCGCAGTGGAATAAAATTGAAAATCAGCTCTGAAAGGAACCTGCAAAACCATGCAAATATATGGAAATTAAATAATTTGCTCCTGAATGATCATTGGGTCAACAATAAAATCAAGATGGAAATTAAGAAGTTTCTTTGAATTAATTGATAATAGTGATACAACCTATTAAAACCTCTGGGATACAGCAAAAGCAGTGATAAGAGGAAAATTCATAGCATTAAATGCCTACATCAAAAAGTCTGAAAGAGCACAAATGGACAATCCAAGGTCACACCTCAAGGAACTAGAGAAACAAGAATAAACCAAACCCAAACCCAGAAGAAGAGAAGAAATAACAAAGATCAGAGCAGAGCTAAATGAAATTGAAACAAAAAAAATACAAAAGGTAAATGAAACAAAAAGCTAGTTCTTTGAAAAGATAAACAAAATTGATAGACCATTACAAGATTAACCAAGAAAAGAAAAGAGAAGATCCAAATAAACTCAATTAGAAATGAAATGGAAGGTGTTACAACTGATACCACAGAAATACAAAAGATCATTCAAGGCTACTATGAACTCTTTTATGCACACAAACTAGGAAACCTAGAGGAGACTGATAAACTCCTAGAAATATACAACCCTCCTAGATTAAACCAGAAAGAAATAGAGACTCTAAAACTCTGTTCAGAGTTGAAAAAAATTGCCAACAATTTTTTTTTTTAATTTTTTGAGACAGGGTCTTTCTGTGTCATCCAGGCTGGAGTGAATTGGTGCAGCCTGGCTCACTGCAACCTCTGCATCCCAAGTTCAAGCGATTCTCATGCCTCAGCCTTCCAAGTAGGTGGGATTGCAGGTGCATACCACCATGCCCTGCTAATTTTTGTATTTTTAGTAGAGATGGGGTTTCACCATGTTGGCCAGGCTGGTCTCAAACTCCTGACCTCAGGTGATCTGCCTGCCTTGGCCTTCCAAAGTGCTGGGATTACAGGCGTGAGCCACTGCACCCGGCCATGCCAACAATTTTATTTTATTTTATTTTCAAGATGGAGTCTTGCTCTGTCGCCCAGACTGGAGTGCAGTGGTGCAATCTTAGCTCACTGCAACCTCTGCCTCCTGGGTTAAAGTGATTCTTCTGCCTCAGCCTCCTGAGTAGCTAGGATTACAGTCACACACCACCACGCCTGGCAAATTTGTTGTATTTTTAGTAGACATGGAGTTTCACTATGTTGGCCAGGCTGGTCTCGAACTTCTGACCTCGCGATCCACCTGCCTCAACCTCCCATAGTGCTAGGATTACAGGTGTGAGCCTGGCTGACAACAAGTTTTTTAGCAAAAATTTGCTTAGAATTTTTTAGTAAAAAATTTTTTTGCAGCAAGATTGAAATGGCAATTTAAAAAAACGCCAACAAGAAAAAAAGTCCAGGATTAGCAGATTCATAGATGAATTCTATCAGACATTCAAAGAAGAATGAGTACTAATCTTGTTGACACTGTTCCAAAAGATAAAGAGGGAATCTTCCCCAAATCAATCTAGGAAGCCAGTATCACCCTAATACCAAAATGATGAAAGGACATAACCAAAAAAGAAAACTACAGACCAATATCCCTGATCAACATAGATGCAAAAAATCTCAACAAAATACTAGCTAACCAAATCCAGCAGCATAAAGATAATCTACCATGATCAAGTGGGTTTCATACAAGGCATGCAGGGATGGTTTAACATATGCAAGCCAATGAATGTGATACACCACATAAACAGAATTAAAAATTACATGATCATCTCAATAGATGCAGAAAAAGCATTTGACAAAATCCAGCATCCCTTTATGATTAAAAACCTCAGCAAAATCGGCACAGAAAGGGCACACCTTAAAGTAATAAAAACCACCTATGACAAACCCACAGCCAACATTATACTGAATGGGGAAGAGTTGAGCGCATTCCCCCTGAGAATTAGAACAAGACAAGGATGCTCATTTTCACTACTTCTATTTAACATAGTACTGGAAGTCCTAGCCAGAGAAATCATACAAAAGAAAGAAATAAAGGGCATCCAAATCAGTAAAGAGGAAATCAAACTGTCAATGTTCATGGATGATATGATCATGTACCTAGAAAACCCAAAAGACTCATCCAAAAAGCTTCTGGAACTGATAGATGAATTCAGTAAGGTTTCAGGATACAAAATCAATGTACACAAATCAGTAGCACTGCTATACACCAATAGCTACCAAGCTGAGAATCAAATCAAGAACTCAACCCCTTTTGTAATAGCTGCAAAACAAACAAACAAACAAACAAAGACCTAGGCATATACCTAACCAAGGAAGTGAAAGATCTGTATAAGGTAAACTACAAACCACTGCTGAAAGAAATTTTAGATAACACAAACAAATGGAAACACATCCCATGCTCGTGAATGGGTAGAGTCAATATTATGAAAATGACCATACTGCCAAAAGCAATTTACAAATTCAATGCAATTTCCATGAAAATACTGTCATCATTCTTCACAAAACTAGAAAACACAATCTTAAAGTTCATATGGACCAAAAAAGACCCTGCATAGCCAAAGGAAGACTAAGCAAAAAGAACAAATCTGGAGGCATCACATTATCCAACTTCAAACTATACTTGTAAGGCTATAGTCACCAAAACAGCATAGGTACTGACACAAAAATAGGCACATAGACCAATTAAACAGACTAGAGAATCCAGAAATAAAGCCAAATACTTACCGCCAACTAATCTTCAACAAAGCAAACAAAAACATAAATTGGGGGAAGGACACCCTGTATTAGTCAGGGTTCTCTAGAGGGACAGAACTAGTAGGATATATGTATATATGAAAGGGAGTTTATTAAGGAGAGTTGACTCACATCATCACAAGGTGAAGTCCCACTATAGGCTGTCTACAAGTTGAGAAGCTAGGAAGCCACTCCGAGTCCCAAAGCCTCAAAAGTAAGGAAGCTGACAGTGCAGCCTTCAGTCTGTGGCTGAAGGCCCAAGAGCCCCTGACAAACCACTGGTGTAAGTCCAAAAGTCCAAAAGCTGAAGAACTTGGAGTCTGATGTACAAGGGCAAGAAGCATCCAGCAAGGGAGAAAGGTGAAAATTGGAAGACTCAGCAAGTCTGTTCATTCCACCTTCTTCTGCCTGCTTTATCTTGCTGTGCAGGCAGCCGGGGGGATGGTGCCCATCCAGATTAAGGGTGAGTCTGCCTCTCCCAGTCCACTGACTCAAATGTTAATCTCCTCTAGCAACACCCTCACAGACACACCCAGAAACAACTTTGCATCCTTCAATCCAATCAAGTTGACACTTAATATTAACCAACACAACATCCTATTCAACAAATAGTGTTGGGATAATTGGCAAGCTACGTGTACAGGAATGAAATTGGATCCTCATATCTCACTTTATACAAAAATCAACTCAAGATGCATCAAAGACTCAAATCTAAGACCTGAAACCATAAAAATTCTAGAGGATAATGTCAGAAAAACCGTTCTAGACATAGGCTTAGGCAAAGAGTTAATGACCAAGAACCCAAAAGCAAATGCAGCAAAAACAAAGATAAATTGATGTGACTTAATTAAACTAAAAACCTTCTGTACAGCAAAAGAAATAATCAGCATAGTAAACAGAAAACCTACAGAGTGGGGGAAAATCTTTGCAAACTGCATCTGACAAAGGACTAATATCCAGAATCTACAAGGAACTCAAGTCAGCAAGAAAAAAAGCAAACAATCCCATCAAAAAGTGGGCTAAGGACATGAATAGACAATTCTCAAAAGAAGATATACAATGGCCAACAAACATGTACAAAATGCTCAACATCACTAATTATCAAGGAAATGCAAATCAAAACCACAATGAGATACCACCTTACACCTGCAAGAATGGCCATAATTAAAAAATAAAAAAAATAGATGTTGGCATGGATGTGGTGAAAGGGGAACACTTTTACACTGCTGGTGGCAACATAAACTAGTACAACCACTATGGGAAACAGTATGGAGACTGGCTGGGCATGGTGGCTCACGCCTGTAATCTCAGCACTTTGGAAGGCCGAGACAGCCAGATCACTTGAGGTTATGAGTTTGAGACCAGCCTGACCAACATGGTGAAACTCCATCTCTACTAAAAATACAAAAATTAGCCGGGCATGATGGTGTGCACCTGTAATCCCAGCTACTCAGGAGGCTGAGGCAGGAGAATCACTTGAACCTGGGAGGTGGAGGTTGCAGTGAGCCAAGATCACACCACTGTACTCTAGTCTGGGTGACACAGCGAGATGCTACCAAAAAAAAAAAAAAAGAAAGTAGATCAGCCATCCCACTACTGGGTATCTACCCAGAGGAAAAGAAGCGATTATATGAAAAAGACACTTGAACATACACGTTTATAGTAGCACAATTCACAACTGCAAAAATATGGAACCAGCTCAAATGCCTATCAATCAAATGGATAAAGAAAATGTGGTATGTATGTATACCATGGAATACTACTCAGCCAAAAAAAAAAAAAGTCATTTGCATTCTAGACCATTATTCTAAGTGAAGTAACTCAGGAATAACAAACATTGTTATGTTCTCACTTATAAGTGGGAGCTAAGCTATGAGGACACAAAGGCTTAAGAATGATACAGTGGAGTTTGGGGACTCGGGGGAAAGGTGGGGGTGAGATGAAAGACTACACATTGGGTACAGTGTACATTAGTTGGGTGGTGGGTGCACCAAAATCTCAGAAACCACCACTAAAGAACTTATCCATGTAACCAAACACCACCTGTTCCCCCCAAACTATTGAAATAATAATAATAATAATAATAATAATAATAATAATAATAATAATAATAAAAGACATGATTGTGTTATGGGATCTAGGCTGAATTGCAATGGTTATTCTCAGGTGTAATCATAGTGCACTGTGGCCTCAAACTCCTGACTTCAAGTGATCCTCCTGCCTCAGCCTCCCAAGTAGCTGGGTGTATTTCGTTTGGAGCTTTGCCAAAAATTGTTTCTTATTTCAGAAAGGCATATCATGAACAGACACCACTGGTTGTATTTGAGTAGCTGATACAGCACAACTGTGTAGCCTGTGTTTCTAAGCTGTCACATTCACAGTTATTCTGCATACAGATGCAAGCATATGACTACTTGTTTTTTGGTTTATATATGACCAAGCATTTGCATATTAAAATGCACATTATGTTGTTGTTGTCAGCCTTTCTGGAAATTACGTTCATATAGGACATATCTATGAATTTTGTTTTAGGATGGTAAAGGAGGTGGTGTAACATTTCTGTACTGCTGGTGCATTGAGACACCGAAGCAAGCAAATATCAGGCTTTCCATCCGTGGAACACATGTTCCAGAACCTTCTAGCTGTTCACTTGTGATGGATACTCTGTTTGCCTTCACTATTGAATACACTTTTAAAAATGATCAAAACCAACATTTCCCACAGTGTGAAATGTTTACAAAAAAGATATGTTGGGTTTGTTAGGGCTAGAAATTGTTATTCTAAGTACAGAAGCCTGGAGAATTTTCCTAACCCAGCTAAATTTATTCGACAACAGAACAGTTTTATTTGGTGCCTGCTGCTAAGTTTAATTAAGTTATTTGCTGGGTTTTCCATTTGTCCCTCTGATTTTAGTGTAAACTTATTACCCATCCAAGATGTGGGCCAATGCTTCTTTTCAAGCTTGTGCTAACTAATAACAGAGACCAGAGCTGCAACTTAGTCAAGGCAAAGCTACAAGCCAAACAGTGGTGGAGAAGGGTGGAACATGTCATGGCTTGAGGTAATGATGAGCATGGGGGTGAAGTGAGGGGCAGTGAGACCATACGGGGAACGCTGAGGCCAAGTGGGTGTGTGTCAGGGGAGGGCATGCATGCATAGGGTTGGGCACTGGTCACTCCCTATGTAACCACTAACAGATTAAAAACTCTGGTATTTTTCCTGATTCCTTAAAATAAGGGAATATATGGAATTTTGTATAAGTCTCAGTTGTGATGAATTGTTCCTCAGTTGTGATGAATTGTTTCTACAGTTAACCAAATTGGGATTTGAAACATTTAAAAGCCTGATATACAATGTACAAAATTCAGTAGCACTTCTATACTTCTTCTTTTTTTTTTTTTTTTTTGAGTCGGGGTCTCACTCTGTCACCAGGCTGGAGTGTAGTGGTGCGATCTCAGCTCACGGCAACCTTTGCCTCCCAGGCTCATGTGATACTCCCAACTCAGCCTCCCAAGTAGCTGGGACTATAGGCATGCATCACCGTGCCCAGCTAATTTCTGTATCTTTTGGTAGAGATGGGGGTTTCACTATGTTGCCTAGGCTGGTCTTGAACTCCTGAGCTCAGGTGATCCGCCTGTGTCGGCCTCCCAAGGTGCTTGGATTACAGGTGAGAGCCACTGTGCCCTGCCAAAAATCAGTAGCACTTCTAGATACCAACAACATCTAAGCTAAGAACCAAATCAAGAATTCAGTCTCATTCACAATAGCCACAAAAAGAATGAAATACCCAGGAATACAGCTAACTAGAGAGTGAAAGATTTGTACAATGAGAATTACAAAACACTGCTGAAAGAAATCAGAGATGACACAAACAAATGGAAAAATGTTTCATGCTCATGAATAGGAAGAATCAATATTGTTAAAATGGACATATTGCCTGAAGTGATTTACAGATTCAGTATGATTCCTATCAAACTACCAATGACATTCTTTACAGAATTAGAAAAAGTTTTTTCTAATTTAAAATTCATATAGAACCAAAAAAGAGCTCGAATAGCCAAAGCAATTCTAAACAAAGAGAACAAAGCTGGAAGCATCACATTATCCGACTTCAAACTACATTACAAGTCTACAGTGACCAAAACAGCATGGTACTGTACAAAAACAGACACATAGACCAATGGAACCAAATAGAGTGCCCAGAAATAAAGCTGCACGCCTGCAACCATCTGATCTTTGACAAAGTCAACAAAAACAAGCAATAGGGAAAGGACTCCCTATTTAATGAATCATGCTGGGATACCTTGCTTGCCATATGCAGAAGATTGAAACTGGACCCCCACCTTTCACCATATACAAAAATTAACTCAAGATGGATTAAAGACTTATATGTAAAACCTAAAACTATAAAAACTCTTGAAGAAACCTAGGAAATACCATTCCAGATGTAGGCCCTGGCAAAGATTTCATGATGAAGATGCCAAAAGCAATTGCAACAAAAACAAAAATTGGCAAATGGGACCTTGTTATACTAAAGAGCTTCTGCACAGCAAAAGAAACAATTAACAGAATAAACAGATAATCCACAGAATGGGAGAAAATATTTGCAAACTATGAATCTGACAAAGGTCTGATATTCAGGATCTAAAAGGAGCTTAAACAAATTAACAAGCAAAAACCAAGCAACTCCATTAAACAGTGGGCAAAGGGCATGAACATTTTTCAAAAGAAGACATAACAAATGGCCAAAAAGCATATGAAAAAATGTCCAACATCACTAATCACTAGAGAAATGCAAATCAAGACCACAATGAGATAGATATCATTTTCCACCAGTCAGAATGCCTATTATTAAAAGATCAAAAAATAACAGATGCTGGTGAGGTTGTAGGAAAAAGGGAACGCTTATACACTACTGGTGGGAATGTAAATTAGTTCAGCCCTCATGGAAAGCAGTTTGGTGATTTCTCAAAGAACTTAAAACAGAACTACCATTCAACCCAACAATCCCATTATTGGGTATATACCCAAAGGAATATAAATCATTCTACCATAAAGACACATGCATGCATATGTTCATTGCAGCACTATTCACAATGGCAAAGACATGGAATCAACCTAGATGCCCATCAACAGTAGACTGGATAAAGAAAATGTGGTACATATACATATGGAATACTATGCAGCCATAAAAGTGAATAAGATCATGTCCTTTACAGCAACATAGTTGGAGCTGAAGACGATTATTCTAAGAAAACTAACATAGGAACCCAAAACCAAATGGTGCTGTGTGTTCTCACTTATAAGTGGGTGCTAAACATTGAGTACATATGGACACAAAGAAAGGAACAATAGGCACTGGGACCTACTTGAGGGTGGAGGGTGGGAAGCAGGTGAAGACCAAAAAACTACCTTGGATACCATGCTGATTACTAGGTGATGAAATAATCTGTACATCAAACTCCTGCAACAAGCAATTTACGTATATTACAAACCTGCACATATACTCCTGAAACTAAGTGTTTTTCTTAATATAAAGATAGTTTGCTTTACATTTCTCTTACTACACACAACAGGGAACATGCATCATAAAGAAAAGAAATAGGCCGGGTGCAGTGGCTCATGTGTGTAATCCTGGCACTTTGGGAGGCTGAGATGGGCAGATCGTTTGAGCCCGGGAGTTTGAGATCAGCCCGGGCAACATGGTGAAACGCAGTCTCAACCAAAGAAAATAAAAAAATTAGCCAGGTGCTATTGCATGCACCTATAATCCCAGCTGCTTGGAAGGCTGGGGCAAGAGAATTGCTTGGACTTGGGAGGTGGAGGCTGCAGTGAGCCTGCATCGCTCCACTGCTCTCCAGCCTGGGTGACAGAGCAAGACTTTGTCTAAAAAAAAAAAAAAAGTTAAGTGCTTTAAATACTAAACAGTCAGCTATAGGATTTTGTTACCGAAAAAAGTCAAATGGAAGCACCTGACAGATGAAATCTGGAGATGGCTAAATAAAAGCAGTGACTGTAGAGATCTTCCCAGTGACCATACTTGACCAGGATTAGAAAACCTCAGGATCGGGAATCAGGCTTTCTTGGTCTTGCCTTCTGCTTTGCTGTGAAACCTAGGAATGTAGTTAGCCTCTCTGTCTTACCTGTTTTTCTGTCTACCTCAATAGGGATTATGAATATCATATACAATGACAAATGGTAAAGTATCTTGAAAATGGAAACTTCTGTACTATTTAAGATGTTGTAGTTACTAATTAATTCTGGTTTATGATGCAGTTTAAATGAGGTTCTTTTTTTATTGCAAATTGATAATTTCCTCTGTTATGATAGTATTCTTTTTATTATTATTATTATTATTATTATTATACTTTAAGTTTTAGGGTACATGTGCACAATGTGCAGGTTTGTTACATATGTATCCATGTGCCATGTTGATGTGCTCCACCCATTAACTCATCATTCAGCATTAGGTATATCTCCTAATGCTGTCCCTCCCCGTTCCCCCCACCCCACAACAGTTTCCAGAGTGTGATGTTCCCCTTCCTGTGTCCATGAGTTCTCATTGTTCAATTCCCACCTATGAGTGAGAACATGTGGTGTTTGGTTTTTTGTCCTTGCGATAGTTTACTGAGAATGATGTTTTCCAGT
This sequence comes from Hylobates moloch, assembly GCF_009828535.3. Taxonomy (NCBI): domain Eukaryota; kingdom Metazoa; phylum Chordata; class Mammalia; order Primates; family Hylobatidae; genus Hylobates; species Hylobates moloch. Next base: position 72,190,229 of record NW_026652288.1, read on the forward strand.
TTCATCCATGTCCCTACAAAGGACATGAACTCATCGTTTTTTATGGCTGCATAGTATTCCATGGTGTATATGTGCCACATTTTCTTAATCCAGTCTATCGTTGTTGGACATTTGGGTTGGTTCCAACTCTTTGCTATTGTGAATAGTGCCACAGTAAACATATGTGTGCATGTGTCTTTATAGCAGCATGATTTATAGTCCTTTGGGTATATATCCAGTAATGGGATGGCTGGGTCAAATGGTATTTCTAGTTCTAGATCCCTGAGGAATTGCCACACTGACTTCCACAATGGTAGAACTAGTTTACAGTACCACCAACAGTGTAAAAGTGTTCCTATTTCTCCACATCCTCTCCAGCACCTGTTGTTTCCTGACTTTTTAATGATGGCCATTCTAACTGGTGTGAGATGGTATCTCATTGTGGTTTTGATTTGCATTTCTCTGATGGCCAGTGATGATGAGCATTTTTTCATGTGTTTTTTGGCTGCATAAATGTCTTCTTTTGAGAAGTGTCTGTTCATGTCCTTCGCCCACTTTTTGATGGGGTTGTTTGTTTTTTTCTTGTAAATTTGTTTGAGTTCATTGCAGATTCTGGATATTAGCCCTTTGTCAGATGAGTAGGTTGCCAAAATTTTCTCCCATTTTGTAGGTTGCCTATTCACTCTGATGGTAGTTTCTTTTGCTGTGCAGAAGCTCTTTAGTTTAATTAGATCCCATTTGTCAATTTTGGCTTTTGTTGCCATTGCTTTTGGTGTTTTAGACATGAAGTCCTTGCCCACGCCTATGTGCTGAATGGTATTGCCTAGGTTTTCTTCTAGGGTTTTTATGGTTTTAGGTCTAACATGTTAAGTCTTTAATCCATCTTGAATTAATTTTTGTATAAGGTCCACAGCCAGTATCATAGTGAATGGGCAAAAACTGGAAGCATTCCCTTTGAAAACTGGCACAAGACAGGGATGCCCTCTCTCACCACTCCTATTCAACATAGTGCTGGAAGTTCTGGCCAGGGCAATCAGGCAGGAGAAGGAAATAAAGGGTATTCAATTAAGAAAAGAGGAAGTCAAATTGTCCCTGTTTGCAGATGATATGATTGTATATCTAGAAAACCCCATTGTCTCAGCCCCAAATCTCCTTAAGCTGATAAGCAACTTCAGCAAAGTCTCAGGATACCAAATCAATGTGAAAAATCACAAGCATTCTTGTACACCAATCACAGACAAACAGAGCCAAATCATGAGTGAACTCCCATTCACAATTGCTTCAAAGAGAATAAAATACCTAGGAATCCAACTTACAAGGGATGTGAAAGACCTCTTCAAGGAGAACTACAAACCACTGTTCAATGAAATAAAAGAGGATAAAAACAAATGGAAGAACATTCCATGCTCATGGGTTGGAAGAATCAATATCGTGAAAATGGCCATACTGCCCAAGGTAATTTATAGATTCAATGCCATCCCCATCAAGCTACCAATGACTTTCTTCACAGAATTGGAAAAAACTACTTTAAAGTTCACATGGAACCAAAAAAGAGCCCACATTGCCAAGTCAATCCTAAGCCAAAAGAACAAAGCTGGATGCATCACGCTACCTGACTTCAAACTATACTACAAGGCTACAGTAACCAAAACAGCGTGGTACTTGTACCACAACAGAGACATAGATCAATGGATCAGAACAGAGCCCTCAGAAATAATGCCACATATCTACAACTATCTGATCTTTGACAAACCTGACAAAAACAAGCAATGGGAAAAGGATTCCCTATTTAATAAATGGTGCTGGGAAAATTGGCTAGCCATATGTAGAAAGCTGAAACTGGATCCCTTCCTTACACCTTATACAAAAATTGATTCAAGATGTTATGATAGTATTCTATTGATAATATTTATTTAATCAAAACATCATTATTTGTCCACAGACAAATAGTAACAGTGCTGCCACTGGGGTCTAGGCAACCTGATTCACAACCTGGGGTACTTCCCCAGGGTCTTCAGGTCAACTGGCTTTAGTGCTGCCCGGAACCTCACTTCCTCTTTAATTTTGCATAACTAGACTCTTGCCTAGTAGTGTTGCTATTATCTCTTCGAAATAGTGGAGAGACATGACTTATGGCTCTAATGTATTCTCATAGCTTCCTTACTGGTCATGGACTTTTTCTTCCCATATGGGCATAAGTATCTGGGTCTCAGCCTATATCCTAGAGATTATATAGATGGCTGCAGGTAAGTGGGTGTTCCCTAGTTAATGTCTACAACCATTTGTGTAGAATAGCCTGGATCTCCAGGGAAGCTCTCTTCTCTGGTGGCCTTGGGAGCTGGCAAAGTTACCATGGAGATCCTTGCCTGGAGTGACCATGAGAGCCAGCCACACCAGAGGCTCAGGTGGTTCCAGGTTTTTTTTTTTTTTGAGAATGGAGCCTCGCTCTGTTGCCCAGGCTGGAGTACAGTGGTGGTATCTCAGCTCACCACAACCTCCACGTCTCAGGTTCAAGTGATTCTCATGCCTCAGCCTCCTGAGTAGCTGGAACGACAGACACGTGCCACCACACTTGGCTACTTTGGGTATTTTTAGTACAGATAGGGTTTTGCCCTGTTGCCCAGGCTGGTCTGGAACTCCTGGCCTCAAGTGATTCACACAAAGTGCTGGGATTACATGTGTGAACAACCACACCCAGCTGGTTCCAGGCCCTTTCTAAGGCACCAGACTTTTTCATCTGCATTCTGACTCACATAATCAGACTTAAATCCCCAGGGCCCACCAAGAATAGCCCAGAACTCCTTGAGGGAGCCCTAGAACTGACCAGTGTTTTGAGGCATCTTCCAGGCTGAGCTACATGAGCCATTAGCAGACCTTGGGGGAGAGCTGAAATTATCATAAGCCATGTGCTCCCCATTTATGTCCCCGGGGTTCCTCTCAGGCATCTCTGGTGTGTTCTGGAGCATCTGTGATAGAGGACTGTTGTCAGCAATCAGCTCTGGCTGCCAGAGGGGCACCAGCAGCTCTTTTCTGAGGAGGAGGCTGTCCCTCAAAGAGTCTTAATTGTGAGGCCAATTTCATTCTCATCATCATACTTTCCTTTGAAATGCTGTTTCCTATTTCAAGGCCCAGCTCAAATGTCACTTTTTCCCCTGTAGGCTCCCAATTTGAACAGAATAATTGACTCCATAAAGTGCTGTCTGTGTGCCATAGCATTTTTTTTTAAATTTTGATATGGAGTTTCGCTTTTGTTGCCCAGGCTGGAGTGCAAGTGCCATAGAATTTTATCTATATCAATAGTGAAACTAGCATTTTATCTACATCAATAATGAAACTTAACACACAAGTATCTAAAATGTGTCTGCCTATGTGAATAACACATGTTTATTGACTTAATTCCCTCAAAAAAACAGTATGATGGAGATAAAAGACAGACACTCTAATTATTTCCACAAATTTATTGAGAACCTACTAACAGGTTAGACACTGGCATGACCTGAAGATGCAATTATGAATAAGACACACATAATTCTTGCCTTCAGGGAGCTTTCAGTCTTTTCCACTTTCATGTCTTGGTTCCTCAATTCACTTATGCTTTCCCTGATAAATGTTGCTTCAGGTGGTGGTGAGCCAAGTCAGACTATTCCTTCTTGCTTACCCGAGAGGTGAATGAACATCCAGGGAAGGGGCTGCTGCTGCTGGTGGTGGCAGAAGCAGCAGGTGGCTTGGCAGAATTATGTCCTCCTCCTGACTGCACTCATGATGATTGTAGCATGTCCAGTTTCTTCAGTTCTCTCCAACAGGAACCACAGACGATCTCAGTGGTGACCTTGTGCATCTGGTTAATCACAGGTTGGGTCTTGTGAGTGTAGGCTTGATCTCCTGGAGTAGGTACCCAGAATGGATAGAGCCAGGGGGCGAAAGGAGGCCACACCAAAAAAGCCAAATCCATTTCAGATCCAATGGGATGAATAGTGAGGGGCAAATTTCTAAGTTTAGAGGTAATATTGGATAAGGATGAAGCTTGGGGTTGTAGGAGAAGCTGGAGATTAAGAGTTAGGTAGTTAGTGGATCCAAGAGTTTTGTGGTAAAAAGAACTGGGGTGTCCAGAGCTCTCTGTTCTTGAATTGCTGTCTGTTCTTGAATTGTTCTTGTTTAGAGGTAATATTGGACAAGGATGAAGCTTGGAGTTGTAGGAGAAGCTGGAGATTAAGAGTTAGGTAGTTAGTGGATCCAAGAGTTTTGTGGTGAAAAGAACTGGGGTGTCTAGAGCTCTCTGTTCTTGATTACTTAAAGAGACAGGGCTATGGTCAGGCACGGTGGCTTGTGCCTGTAATCCCAGCACTTTGGAAGGCTGAGGCAGGAGAATCGCTTGTGCTCAGGAGTTCAAGCCCAGCCTGGGCAGCATAGCAAGACCTGGCCTCCACAAATAATTTAAAAAATTAGCTGGGCATGATGGCATGCACCTGTGGTTCCAGCTACTCAGAAGGCTGAGGCAGAAGAATTTCTTGAGCACTGGAGGTCAAGGCAGCAGTGGGTTAATATTGTGCCACTGCACTTCAGCCTGGGTGACAGAGCAAGACTGTGTCTAAAAGAAAAAAATACAAGGCTAGATCAGACAGTGGTGTGTAGTTCTGTGGGCACAAACAATCATAAAATGTAGTCCTTGCCCCTTAAGGAACCTATATTCTAGCTGTGAAAGAATAATCACACTTTTAAAAAAAGAATGGAGTAAGATGAGATTACATTTAATCAAAGACTAGAGTACTAGAGTACAGGTGTTTGTAGAAGAGGGTTGGGTCAATGTGAGCTAAAGGCTTGGGAAGGTCTTGTGGGCCTCAGGGCACAGGCAGGGTTCAGAGATCCTGGCTCATTCACAGCCAGCAATCCGTGCCATATAGTCGCCTCCCATGCCAGAAACCGCAGTGAAGTCTGTGCCCAGCCTATAATTAATGTGAACAAAGCTAAGGACAACAGTAGAATGCTCAGAAGAATGCCATCTTGGCCTTAGTCAATTCAACTTCCTCTTTCTGAATACCGTATGAATAAATCTCATTTATCATGAAAATATTCCCAGCTCTCATAGTTGAGTATGGGAAAGCCAAGAGCTCCCCAAACCCTATTGTGTGGCGAGGAGTGGTGGACAAAAATGGTTGCCTCAGATGCAAGGTTGGCATTTTGCCACATTTGGATGGCACAGGTGGATAGGCCTTTGGGTCTGGGCAAGTTTCCCAGCTCCACCTGGGGTCTGACTCACGCTGCCTGCCTGCAATGCCCTTTCTGTGGCATGTTTTCTGTTCTGCTAGATTACCTTTCACTGGTTGAAAAGACAACCTCTCATTACTGAGATTGAAATGTTTAAAAAGACGGCATCTCACCACTGAGACTGCAGGCATGCATCTCTTGGTACTAGATGGAGCCCTGTGTCTCCTGGTGTCTCTCCTCAGAGCACACACCTCCCCCGGTTCTGCACATTTCATTCTTGCACTTGTGTTAGGAGGCATGGAATTTTGAGTTTCTTGAGGCATGAAGGAAGATGTGCTCATCAATAACTGTCTTTCCTGCCTTTGCTTTGCAGTAGGAGAGAGCTGGATGATAAAACTTGTGATTTATTTGGACCAACTGCATTAGGAATTAACAGTGGCGATTTAATTCCAGTAATGCTTTACCTCTTCTTCTGCATTTTGTCTGTTTCTTCAAGCTGTGCACCTGCTATAAGTGACTGATAATCACTAATTCTAAACTTGCTTAAAGAGTATAAAAGGGGCTGGGTGCAGTGGCTCATGCCTGTAATCCCAGCACTTTGGGAGGCTGAGGTGGGTGGATTGAGACCAGCCTAACCAACATAGTGAAACCCCATCTCTTCTAAAAATACAAAATTAGCCTGGTGAGGTGGCGCATGCCTGTAATTCCAGCTACTTGGGAGGCTGAGGCAGGACAATCGCCTGAACCCGGGAGGCAGAGGTTGCAGTACTGGAGATCGCGCCATGGCACTCCAGCCTGGGCAACAAGAGTAAAACTCCATTTCAAAAAAATAAAAAAAGTATAAAAGGGTACATGTCACCTAAAATCTCAATAGAATTATATTTGTCACCACATGATTTTGTAAGACTTTCAAAATATTTCCTGAATTGTTACCAGATGATTGAAAAGTCCAGACAACTGGCTGGCTCATCTTTTGACTGACTGACTTACCTTTACAAGTGTTTTGAGGGGACCTTGCAATTGTAAAGTGATGAGTTTGTGGGTCAATTAATTAATTCATTTAACATGTTTATTGAGTATCTATTCTGTCATGCTCTGTTCTAGCTGTTGGGAATAGAGCAGTGTATAATACGGAAACCTGCCCTCATTTAGGGGAGACAGATAAAGAAAAAACAAAGGAAAGAAAGTAACTGGTGATTTGAGCATGAGAAGTACTGTAGAGAAAAATCAGGGAAGGGGACGTAGGCTGCTTGTTTGGGAAAGCGAGTAGGAAAAACATTTCAGTTTTAAATATTGTTGTATGGAAAGGCATTGCTGAGAAAATGACATTAGAGCTGTCAACCTAAATAACAGAGAGAGGCTCTCTAAGAGAAAACGGTATTTATTTGGGAATAGAGCATTGCAATGGGAATATAACTGCCATGGTAAACTATGTGTGCATTCAGGAGATAAAGGCAGCACGGGTTTTTTTAAAGGAAAAGTGAGGCGGGTTACATAATTTTTTTGTTTGTTTTTTGAGACAGAGTCTCACTCTTTTGCCCAGGCTGGAGTGCAATGGCCCAGTCTATAAAGTAGTTATAACTACCTTATATCCTTTTAGAAATGGGGAGTGATGGATGAATACAAACACAATTTAAAAGAAACCGCAGTGTACTTAGTAGCTTGGAACTGGGAAGAAAGTAGCCTTGGCTTTGGAAAAAGCCACCCTCCAGCTTGACCTTGCAAGATGAGGATTCCCATGTCTTCACTCTCCCTGCCTCAGCCTTTCTCCTCTTGCTTGTATTCAGGGTTCCCTCTGGAGCTGGGGGAGGAGGAAAGAAGCAGGATTCTCTGAATCCTCAGCCCTGACTACTGCAGCCCATGTGGCCACATAGCATGGTGGTTAGGAGCACGGACTGAAATCAGACAAACAGTTCATACCCTGACCACCATCCATCTGGGGTCTGAGTTCTCAGCTCCATCTGTAAAATGAAGATAAAAAATAATAGCTACCTATTAAGAAGGAGGATGATTAAGTAGGATAATGTTCACAGATAAAATGCATAGCACAGAGCTGATACATATAGACACTATGAATATCTTGGCTGATATTGTTATTTTTATTATTTGACATTCTTTAATTTAAAAAGACACACTGGACTTGATTAAGATCTGGCTCTTCATTGTCTCCAGTCAAATGTCCTGTGGGGACTCTCTGTGGTACTGACCCTTCACATCTTGGTTGGATAAGGCTTACTGCAAATAAAACAAAACCAGTATAAATAGTGAATAAATCCAACAACCACAGCCAGCTTTCCACTTCCCAAAAACCTCAGTAATGCTAAGGATGGGGCCACACAGAGATGCAAGAAAGAGAGGACAGTGAGGAGGGAGCTGCATCAGGAACTACCTGTACTTTGTAAGCTCATCCCCCTCCTCCCAATACCTTTGAGCACTTCTTCAGGTTCTGTTAGTAGAAAATGATGTAGCTAAAGAGGATTGAAAAGTCCAATTAAATATATTTTACTTAATTGTGTTAGAATAAAAGAAAGGTTTTTTCAAGTAGCCCACATGTTTGATAATTTTTTTTTCACCATATAAACAGGTTGAACCACTGAACTTTGTGCAGAGAGAGGGTACAGTGGAGGGAGTGTACGGCGGCAGACTCCCAGGTGCAGGCTGTGTAAACTTTGGTGAAGTCTGAAGCTTCCACATTTGTAAAATGGGGAGAACATTTTCCTCACAAGGCTGTTGAGAGGATTGAGGCACGTGGTTTGTGGGAAGGGTCCTAGCCAGAATAGGTTTTTAATGATGTTAGTGTGATTTTTTTGAAGCCTTTTCTTCAATTTTTTCACTTTTTTTGCCACATCATTGGAACTGCTTAATTATTCAGGATTTTTATATTGAGTTTATGGATTATGGAAGCCCTTTGTTAATAGGTTTATCTCCTGATGACTTTTAAAACTGCAATATAACTGCATATCAGCATGTCAATTATGAGAAACAGCAAACAATTCAACATCAATCCTGCTGAATGCCTTGGTAAAATGGTTTTTATAAAAAGGAATTTGAAAGTATAGTTAAAATAAAACTTCATGTTTTTAATGTTTATTTGACCTATGGACATAGTTTGCAAGTTGATAGTTTTTCTCATTTTTAAAGTTATTTTTTTCTGATTATGCACTTATCACAAAAATGTGAAGATCAGAATAAAATCACCCATAATCTTATTGCCCAAAAATAACCACTCGTAAGTTAATTTTTTCCCTTTGATATGCATAGCACTTTATGTGACTTTTTCCATTTAAAAGTATATTGTAAGTATTTTCCCAAATTACTAACATTTAAATTGCTTTCATAATGGATGTACTGTGATCTACATAATTATTTTCCTAATTTAGACAATAAGGTTTGCCTAAGCTTCTTCACAAGAAATGCTTTTGAATGTGAGCTTTTGTCTGCATTTCTAATTAATACCTGAGCATGAATTCCTAGGAGTAAAATTATTGGGGCAATCTTATTTATTTATTGTGGTGTAACAAACCACCTTAAAACTTAGTGACTGAAAACAACAGTAATAATTTATTTGCTCACAATTTTGCCATTTGGGAAGGGCTCTTTGGGGACAATTTGTCTCTGTTCCACGTAATGTTAACTGAGGTGACTTCACTGGGGCTGGAGACCCACTTCCAAGATAGCTCACTGATATAGCTGACAAACTGAAGCTGGTTGGTGGCTGGAGGCATCGAGTGCCGTCCAGATGGGCTTCTCTACTGGGTTCCAGGAGGGAGGAAGCGGAAGCTGTTAGTTCTCTTAAAGGCTAGGCACAGAACTGGCAGAGCGCCTTCCACCATGCTCCATTGCTCAAAGTAGTCACAGGCCAAATTCCAGAGTGTGGTTAAAGTAGGCCACACCTCTTTCCAGGGGATGGGTCAAAGAATCTGTGGCCATAATGAATTTACCACAAAGAGCATATTGTTGAAGGGTCTTTATGCATATTAGCAAATCACTTTCCAGAAAGGTTGTCTATCATTACACTCACCTACATTAAATATTAAAAATTTTAAAAATCTCTACTTATTCAATAGGTGAAATGTGGGATCTCATTGTTTTACTTTGAACTTACGTAGTGCACTTACACAGACTTGATAAAAATTTATATTTCTTCCTTTTTGTAAGAAAGAAATATAAATTTCATTTTTGGAGCCAATTGGTTGAAGTGTTAAACAATCTTATAGAATTACAGGAGTTGTTTATATGTATTATTGACATTAAGAATGTGTCACAGTTGTTGTAAGTATTCCTTTCAGTTTTCTTAATTAAAAATAAAAATCCTTTTCCTCTTAATTGAGAAAAAAGTAGACGAAACAATTTCCTATTAAATTCACATGATCTTATGAGTCTGGCTGCCATGCATTGATCTCAAAACAATGATATATGTTTTACATTTTAATAGAATCTTTTGAGTCAATTTCAGTTTTACTCATCTAACATGTCACCAGAAACCCAGAAATTAGTATGATTTATTAATTATCTTTATTTTGGAGGGACTGAACCCAAAAAGTTTGGATAAGTTTATCAGAATAAAAATGGAGGAACAAAACTGTGTCATCATCCCTTAATTTGCTCTTTGTACCTTAGCTGGTGGGAAAGCCTCTAAACCTCCCTGAGCCTCACATTTGTAAACTGTAAAGTAGGGTAATAGCAGGGACACTGTGAGGCTTAGAGAAGATATTTATGAGGGGCCTCACATGTAATGGTATGTAGTGGGCACCATCATTACTCACCTAACTTCTCCGTTGTGAACCTAGGAAACGCCTTATTTCCAGAATATCAGAGTAAGTTCTACAGATGGCTTTCCAGGCGGGGATTTGGGTTGTGTGAGTGCTGTTATCCAGCCCACCTCAGTTGGTGTCCATTACTCGGTGGTAATTGGCACCACATGGTGTGTTGCACAGGGATGCAAACTCGATGCCTTGTCCTAATGGCACATCACTAATGTCAGGCCACAGCTGGAGCAATTGTCTCTGGGATTGTCTGATACACTCCTTGAGAATGACTCTCGAGGAGCTTCTTGGAAGAATTTGATGTCCAATCTTAATATTCTGAGAGTTCCATGCTAGTATTGTGACTAATTATACCTTATACCACTTGCGTGCCACTTGATAGTTTTCACAGGACTTTATGTGTTTTTGTCTTCTTTGATCTTCACAGCCATCGTGGGAGGCCAGCCATTCAGATATTATTTCCCTGTTTTACCCATGAGCAAGTCAAGGCTTGAATGGGTTATGACTTGCCTAAAGTTACAAAGTGAGGAAGTGCCAGGCCCAACACCAGACGGCTCCCACAGGCCCCATCCAGAGCGTTTCTATTTGATTGTATGCTGCCTAACTCCCCACCAAGGACATAGTAACAGATGGCCCTGAAATGAGGAGGTCTACAGGATGGATTGTTTTTCTCTTTTGCATTAAAATGGGTTTGCAGAGTGTAGTAGTCAGTGTGGATTCTGGAGTCATCTGGAGTCATTGTCTGCATTTGGATGCTGGCTCCGTCACTTAGCTCTGTACCCTTTCTTGCAAAAGGAACTCAGATAAAACAGATGTAACTTTCTGAAGTTTTAAGACAAGAAAGTTCAATTTCTATGTTTATTCAAAAGAAACTTAACCTCTCTATGCCTCAGATTCTCCATCTGTAAAATGAGAATAACACTGGTAGCTAACTCATAGGACAGTTGGGAGATTATGTTAGAACATCTATGCAAAGCAAAAGCACAAGGCCCAGCACCAAAGTAAACACGAAGTAAAGCCTCAGTTCTTTCTTGGTGTGATCTGTGAAACCTTCAAAATGTCTGTGCTACTGGCTTTTCACTGTGCTTTGTATTTCAGGCACTGGCTTCAGGAAGGCTCTGTTGTAAGAGAACCATCCTCCATGAGACGAGAACTGTCCTTTCCATGGAAGAGGCAGTCATTGACAAGTGTCCTCCAACACATTTTCCCAGTTTATCATGCTGGCACTGAAGGAACACTCAGGTAAGTATTAATTGCCTTGAGATTAAAAAAAGAATTCAGCCATTAACCACTCTTAACATTTTGTTGTATTCACTGCCCATTTTATATAACCATTTAAAATTGGAATCATATTATATATAGATTTTTTGTCATTTGTTTTCTTTACTTCGTGTTTATATAATCTTTACATCTTCTTACTAATTAAAAAAACTTGCTTTCACAGTCACATTGGATTCCATATGTGGAGTTACTATTATTTATTACCAATTTGGTATATGGGACAGTTAGTTTTATTTTCCTGTTATAAGTAATGCTATAGTAAACATCCTTCTACACACATCTTTGAGATGTTCTCTCTTTATATCCTTAGAATAAATTTCTAGAAGTGGCATAACTAATTCAAAGAGTATATGCAGTTTGAGAAATATTGCTGAACTGCCTCTTAGAAAGTTTTAATTATTTACTACTCCCACCAACAGTATATGTATCAGAGATCAATTCATTCCAGCCCTTCCACATTCTCTCATAACCAACTGTTCTTCCCACCCTTCATTCTAAATATAGTCCTCTATGAAGTCTCTACTTTAGATCAGTCCTTGGTTCCAGCTACATTGTTTCATTTAGTGTCTCCTAAACATCCTCTGTGGGCACCCTCTCTAGGCCTTTGCCTTTTTTTTTTTTTTTTTTTTCTGGAAATGTCTTCTTCCTCTTACCTCTGCATCATAGATCCTTAATTCAAGTCCTAATTCATACATAAACTTTCCTGATTGTCTGATTTAGTAAATTACCTCACCCCTGAAATCTCTCAACCCTACATTGTACTCTGTCTTCATCAGTCATTTGACGCTCATCACATGCTGCCTTATCTGTGAATTAGCTTTGTATGCATTCCTGTATTGGTTTCTGAAGGACTTGTATAGTACAGAATTACACTTAAAAATTCTTTGTATTGGCCGGGTGCGGTGGCTCACACCTGTAATCCTGGCACTTTGGGAGGCCACCTGAGGTCAGGAGTTTGAGACCAGCCTGACCAACATGGAGAAACCCCATCTCTACTAAAAATACAAAATTAACTAGGTATGGTGGTACATGTCTGTAATCCCAGCTATTCAGGAGGCGGAGGCAGGAGAATCGCTTGAACCCGGTTGGTGGAGGTTGCGGTGAGCCGAGATCACGCCATTGCACTCCAGCCTGGGCAACAAGAGGGAAACTCCTTCTCAAAAAATAAAAAAATCCCTTGTATTGTTACTGAAATGCCAGGGGTTTGTTCTAGGTCCTATTGCTCACTGCACAGAAAGCCAGTCACTGAGACCATGAGTATTGCCAAGGAAGAAGGCTTAATCAGGTGCTGCAGCTGAGGTGATGGGAGATCAGTCTCAAATCCATCTCCTTGACCAACTAAAATCAAGGGTTTATATAGCATGGAAGAAATGTAACTACATGCAGGAAAACATGAACTCAGGAGGCATAAAGAAGAGGAGTTGGTCAAGAGGCAGCAGGTGATCAGTTAGGCTATCATTATGAGTGAAGGGACTGGCTTCTCATTGTTTGGCTGTGTTGATCTGGTAAGTGTCAGTTCCTTGATATCATCCGGGAGGCCTTATGGTTGGTTTCTTGTGAAAGGAACTCAGATAAGACAAATGTAACTTTCTGAAGTTTTAAGACCAGAGTCAATTTTTATGTTTATTCAAAAGAAACCATAAACATCAGTTCTGTGGGGACAATTGGGCCGGTTTCAATATCACTCATAACATACATAAACATGGCTTTGTGTATAAATACACTGTAATATATATGCATGTATAATGTGTATAATAGAACTCCAATGAGGGATAATAATGAAAACTTAAATTGCCTTTTTGTTAACTGCCCTACCAGATCAGACCCTTTCCATTGTTGCAGTCATCAACAAAAAACAGGTATCCTTGTTAGACCTGTCCCAGACATCTAGGAGGCTTAGATACTCAGTCTTCTTGAACTGAAACCTCCAATGTATTATGCTTATCTAAATAAAAAATGATAGGGACTCTTTTTCACATAGCACTTAGGGAATAGCTAGATTCAATTTTAAATCATAAAATTGTAATAAGATTAATCTGGTCAATATCTAGAATCAGGAATCAAAGCCAATTTGACAAAGGACGTGTGTACACAAACAATGAAACTAAATATCAATCTTAAAAAATATTTAACCTGAAAGATGTAGGAAATCTTAATACTGTTAGTGACCAAAAATGATAGCTCTTTCAAGAAATGCTGAGACTGGGCCAGGTGTGGTAGCTCACGTCTGTAATCCCAGCACTTTGGGAGGCCTAGGAGAGTGAATAACCTGAGGTCAGGAGTTCAACACTAGCCTGGCCAACATGGTGAAACCCTGTCTCTACTAAAAATACAAAAAATTAGCTGGTGGCATGTGCCAGTAATCCCAGCTACTTGGGAGGCTGAGGCAAGAGAATTGCTTGAACACGGGAGGCGGAGGTTGTAGTGAACCGAGATCACACCGTTGCACTCCAGCCTGGGCAACAAGAGTGAAACTCTGTCTCAAAAAAAAAGGAGATGCTGAGATTGAACAAATGTTCAAGAAGTCACATTATATAAATAAGTAGGTACATAATGCAAACATACAAAAAGAAGCTAAAAATTCCATAATTCCATTAATTCTACATTGCATTTAGAGATAACAATTGCTCTTCATCGTTGGTTTTAAATGATCTAGTTAATACTACCGTCAATCTTAGAAGATAAGGCATACGAAAAGGTAGTTATGTGACATTTACAATCTTACAGTTTATAGAGCACAGTTTATAGAGCACAGTTTATAGAGTACATCATCCCACGGGAGTATCATGACCATGCTTTCAGCTAGGCATTAATTGTACAAATAAATAATTGGAAATTCAAGGTGGTTAAAAACTTGGCTAAAGCCATACAACCAATAAGTGGGGTCCCCAAGTCTTGCACTGGGTTTGTTTGGTTCTCAGTGTAGTGTGCACCCCACTGTAACCTGTGCTTCTACTGCATATTAAGAGCAAGTTTCAGGTTCAGAAGCTTTGCCCTGCGTCAGGGTCTTTACAGTGGTAGTTCTCTCTGCCCGGACTGTTCAGCATGCAGATGTATACATACTTGTCTCACTCCCTTACGTCCTTAGTTCTCTGCTCAAATGTTGCTTTATTTGTGAGTTCTTTCTTAACTAGTTACAATACTAATAATCCCCATCTCTCCACACATACTTAAGAATTTCTTCACTTTTTTTCTTGCTTTATTTTTTCTCAAAGCACCTATCACCATATGACATATTATATATTTACTTGCTAACAATAGCATGTGAGATCCATAAGGACAGGACTTTTTATTCTGTGCCCTACTGTATCTCAGCCCTAGAGCAGTGTGGGCACCTAGCAGGCATTCAGTAAATATCTGTAGGAAATAAACAAGTTAAAAATAAATCCATGTACTTTCAAGTTTGAATTTGTAGCAGAACATTGGTATGGGTATTGTAGTTAGTCAGGTGTGAATTCACAAATAAAGCAGCAATTGAGCAGGGAGCTAAGGAAGTTGAGGAAGTGAGACAAGACGTAGATGTCTGCATGATGAACAGTCCAGGCAGAGAGAACTGGAAGTGTAGAGATGCTGAGCCGGGATGAGGCTTCTAGGGCAGTGTAGTCTGAAATGCCTGATTTCTAGCTCTGAGTTCTTCATCCATCCATTTATTCATTCACCATGCTTTGCTTTTCTTCATACCCCTTATCACCACCCAAAACTTGATTATATGTGTGTGTGTGTGTATATATATATATATATATATAAAATGTATTTATATATCATATATATATGTATTCTTATTTGTCTTTCTCCTTACTTCATTCTAATATAAGCTCCAAGAGGGCAGGGGCTTTGCCTTGTAAAATGCCACATCTTCACATTGAGAACAGTGGCATAAAATGGGAGTCCAATAAATATCTTTTATTAAATAAATAATTAATATATTAATTTAAAAACATTTGTTGAGCACCTACTATATGCCTGGCATAAGCTTTGTCTTTAATCTCACGAGAGAGGAAAACAAGTCAACAGAAAATTGCAGCACAGGCGATATCTGCCATGGAAGGGGGAACACCTCTATAGGGACTCCTAAGCCAGCTGTGAAGGGTCAGGAGAACTTTAAAGGCAGGATTATCCTGAGCTAAGCTTGAAGAATGACAGCACTTGCAAAGGGGCCGGGCCAAGCAAGGACAGGCAAAGTCCTAGAAGTGGAAACATTTTGATATGGTGGCAGGCTGGGACTCAGGGTTGGAGGAGAAGTGTCCAGAGGAAGCCGGAAAGCCAAGGGGTTCAGATGACATGCAGGCCCGTGGGACTTTATTCTGAGCTCAATGGAGAAATCTAAGCAGGGATTTGACATGAGCAGATTTTCTTTATTATCCCACTGTTAGCATTTGAAAGGAAGGACAAGGCAGCAAAAATCAATCTTCATATCAGATCCACAAAGTCAGTAAATTGTAGGTTTGACACAACAAATGAGCTCTTCAGTTGGTTAGGCACAGGCATGAGATGGGACTTTACTTCCCAATTAACCTTTAGCCTGGCTGGCGAAGAAACCCACTCCTAGGCCCAGCCTTCCATAAATGGAGACTGAAATGCCCTATGATCAGGTGGAGACAGCCTAACTGCTGTAGAAGCTCTTGATGACAGTTTGTGGGTGTCTTTGAAATGCTTGACAGAAGCTTTCTCTCTAATGTAAAAAATGAAGTGAAGCTGTGAAATTGAAATATCTTGAAAAGCTAGTAATTCATACTCTAGATAATTCTAGAGTAATAGAAAGATAAAACTCCTTTCTTTACTTAAATTATGCATAGGATTTAAAATAATACATGCAAATATTACATTTAATACTTAGAAGATGTTTTTTTTTTTTTCTTGAGAGCCCTCCGTTGCCAGGCTGTGGTGCAGTAGCACAGTCTCGGCTCACTGCTACCTCCGCCTCCCAGCCATTCTCCTGTCTCAGCCTCCAGAGTAGCTGGGACTACAGACGCCCGCCACCATGGCCAGCTAATGTTTGTATTTTTTGTAGACAAGGGGTTTCACCATGTTGGCTAGGATGATCTCCATCTCTTGATTTCGTGATCTGCCCACCTTGGCCTCCCAAAGTGCTGGGACTGCAGGCGTGAGCCACTGCACCTGGCCAGAAGATTTTTTTAAGCAATAAGGTGGGTAAGCAGAAAATGAAAGTGGTAATGTAAATTGACTTTCACCAAATGTCTAGTTTCTTGAGACCTTATGCCAACATGTGTCAGCAAAGTCGACCTCTACTTGAGTATAATAGAGAGGGAAATATTAGGGGGCCTGTGAATGTGTGTTAGAGCAGGGAGATATGTGCCTATGGGGGAAAACTCCAGCACAGTGAGAGAAAAGGCCTGGTGAAGAGTAGGTATCCATTTATTCAGCTCACCTGTGGTTGGATGTTGCCCTATGTGTGAAAAGTACAGTGTTAACTACATACCTACCAAGATAAAGGGTATGTAGTTGAATGGTTGCATATATTTGTACATTAAACTATTTTTTTTACATTCAACTATTTTTTTTGATTGAGTGCAACTCACATAACATAAAATTAACTATTTTAAAGTGAATAATTCAGTGGCATTTAGAGCATTCACAATGTTGTAAAACTGACATCTCTATTTCCAAACACTTTTATTGCCCCAAAGGAAATCCTGTATCTGTTAAGCAGTTGCTCCCTATTCCACCTTCTTACCTGGCCCTGGTAATCATCAATCATCATTCTATCTTTATGAATTTACCTACTCTGGATATTGGTTTGCCTCTGTGTCTCCACCCAAATATCACCTTGAATTGTAATAATCCCCACATGTCAAGGGCAGGGCCTGGTGGAGGTAATTGAATCATGGGGCAGCTTCCCCCATGATGTTCTTGTGGTAGTGAGTGAATTCTCACAAGATCTGATGGCTTTATAAGGGGCTTCCCCCTTCAATTGGCACTCATTTTTCTCTCCTGCTGCCCTGTGAAGAGGTGCCTTCTGCTGTGATTGTAAGTTTCCTGCGGCCTCTCCAGCCTTGCAGAACTGGGAGTCAGTTAAACCCCCTTTCTTTATTCCACTGAATGGAATAATTCAGTGGCATTTAGTACATTCACAATGTTGTACAACTGCCATCTCTATTTCCAAACACATTTACTGCCCCAAAGGAAATCCTATATTTGTTAAGCAGTTGCTCCCTATTCCTTCTTCTCTCCCGGCCCTGGTAACCACCAATCATCATTCCATCTCTATGAATTTACCTATTCTGGATATTTCAGACAAATGGAATTACATAATATGTCGCCTTTTGTGTCTGGCTTCTTTCTCTTAACATAATGATTTTCAGGTTCATTTACCTTGTAGCATGTATTAGTACTTCATTCCTTTTTAAGGTTGAAAATATTGCATTGTATGTGTATACCACAATTTGTTTTTGCATTCACCTGTTGATGGACATACATGCTGTTTCTACTTTTTGGGTATTGTGAATGGTGCTGCTATGAACATATGTGTACATGCACTTGAGTACCTGTTTTCAATTCTTGCCAGTATCTACTGCCTAACTGATTTTTTTTGACAAAGAAGTGAAGCAATGGAGAAAGTGTAGTCTTTTCAACTAATGGTGCTAGAGCAATTGGGCATCTATAGGCAAAAAAATAAACCATGACCTAACCATGATACCTCATATTAATATTAATCCAAAATGGATCATGAATTTAAACATAAAATGTAAAACTATACAAACTCCTAAAAGAAAACATAGGGAAAAATCTTCTAGACCTAGGGCTAGGTGAACAGTTCTTAGATATGACACTAAATAGACCATCCATAAAAGGCAAAGTTAGTAAATGGGTCTGTAAAAAATTTAAAATGTTTGTGCAGCAAAATAATCTGTTAAGAGTAAGAAAAGACAAGTTACATAGAAAACATTTACAAACCACAAATTTGACAAATTTATATATCTATATGTATCTATATCTAGACCGTACAAAGAACTTTCAAACTCAACAGGGAAAAACCAAACAGTCCAATTGGAAAATGCACAAAAGACTAGAACAGCTACTTCACCCAAGAAGAGATATAGATGATAAATAAGCTCATAAAAAGATGTTCAACATTACTAGCTGTTAGGAGAAGGCAAATTAAAACCACAAGAAGATATCACTACTCATCTGTCAGATGAGGCAAAATAGTGATCCTACCAAATGCTGGAGAGAATGCAGAGAAGCTAGATTTCTCATACATTGTTAAGAATGTCTAATGGCACAGCTACTGTGGAAAGATATTTGGCAGTTTCTTGAAAATCAAAACATGTACTTACCATAATGACCCAGCAATTGCACTCTTGAGCATTTATCCCAGAAAGATGAAAACTTAGGTTCACACAAACATCTGTAAACAAAAGTTTCTAGCAGCTGTGCAATAGTCCCAAACTGGAAACAGCCAAACTCTAGTACATCTATACAGTAGAATATTACTCAGCAATAAAAAGAAATGAACTGTTGATACATGCAACAATCTTGATGAATCTCAAGGGCATTATGCTGAGTGAAAAAAGCCAATTGCAAAAGGTTATTTACATACTGTATAATTCCATTTCTATAACATTTTCAAAATGACAAAACTACAGTGACAGGCATGGGGAGTGGGTGTGAAGATAAAAGGAGAATATGGGGGGTTTCTTTGTGGTGATGGAACAGTTCTGAGTCCTGATTGTGGTGACCACATAAATATATACATGGGATAAAATTGCACAGAAATAAACACACACACACACACACATACAAGTAAGTGAGCACAGTAAAAACTGGTGAAATTAAACAAGGTCTATGGTCTAGTTAACAGAATTATACCAAAGTCAGTTTCATGTTTTGATATTGTATATCGGCTGTCACCACTAGGGGGATGCTGGGGAAAGAGTGCAATGACTATTTTGCAACTTCCTGAGAATCTATAATTATTTCAAAATAAAGAGTTAAAAAGAAACTAAGTGGGCCGGGCGCGGTGGCTCACGCTTGTAATCCCAGCACTTTGGGAGGCCGAGGCGGGCGGATCACGAGGTTAGGAGATCGAGACCACGGTGAAACGCCGTCTCTACTAAAAATACAAAAAAAAAAAAAAAAATTAGCCAGGCGTGGTGGCAGGCGCCTGTAGTCCCAGCTACTCGTAGGAGAGGATGAGGCAGGAGAATGGCGTGAACCCGGGAGGCGGAGCTTGCAGTGAGCCAAGATTGCGCCACTGCACTCCAGCCTGGGTGACAGAGCGAGACTCCGTCTCAAAAAAAAAAACAAAAAACCAACAAAAAAACTAAGCGGTGCTTGGGGATGATGGCTCACACTTGTAATCCCAGCATTTGAGGAGGCTGAGGTAGGAGCATTGCTTGAGGCCATGAGTTCGAAACTAGCCTGGGCAATATAGTGAGGCCCGTCTTTACAAAAACAAACAAACAAAAAACCAAAACAAACAAACCAACAAACAAAATAACAAAGCCAGGTGTGATGGGGGCACACCTGTAGTCCTAGCTGCTTGAGAGAATGAGGCAGTAGGATTACTTGAGCCTAGGGTTTTTTTTTTCTTCTTCTTTTTTTTTTTTTTTTTTTTTTTTGTAGAGATGGGGTTTCATCATATTGGCCAGGCTGGTCTCGAACTCCTCATCTCAAGTTATTCACCCGCCTTCACCTCCCAAAGTGTTGGGATTACAGGCGTGAGCCATCGCACCCAGCTGAGCCCAGGGGTTTGAACCTGCAGTGAGCCATGATTGCACCATTGAACTCCAGCCTGAGCAACGGAATGAGTTCCCGTCTCAAAACAAAACAAACTAGAAATTAAGTGGCGAGTTAAAAATGCTCATGAGGCTGGGCGTGGTGACTCATATCTGTAATCCCAGCACTTTGGGAGGCCGAGGCGGGCAGGTCATTTGAGGTCAGGAGTTGGAGACCAGCCTGACCAACATAGTGAAACGCTGTCTCTACTAAAAATACAAAAAAAAAAAAAAAATTAACCGGGCATGGTAGCAGATGCCTGTAGTTCCAGCTACTTGGGAGGCTGAGGCTGAGGCAGAAGAATCGCTTGAACCTGAAGGCCGAGGTTGTAGTGAGCTGAGATTGCAGCACTGCACTCCAGCCTAGGTAACAGCAAGACTCCATCTCAACAGCAACAACAACAACAACAAATGCTCATGAAAGTACTAGGACATATCTGTATTTTATTAATACTTTGAATAAAGGCAACAATGATTTTGAACATAAAAACAGAAGTGTGATATTAGGTTTTGCTGAGCTTTCTCGGTAAGAGGAAGTCCTTGTCTTTTGAGTGCCTGGTGGAGTAGGGAAGATAGTTTGGTAAATGGCACATTGTCTACTGGGAGGTAAGCAGATATAAGCAACCACTTACGATCCCTGAATCAAATGAATTGAGTAATTCCAAGCAAAGTGTGGCAGGAATTTAGAGGAAGGAGATTTTATAGTGGCCTGAATGGCCGGAAAAATATTTCCTGGAGGAGGCGACTTTTAAAGTGACCCTTGAAAAATGGATTTGATTTAGAAGATGAGAAAGAGAATAGGGAAAGCTTCCGTGGATGTCTTAGATATTTTTTGGTTACTATTTTCTTAATCAAACTTCTACTTTATCTCAAAGCTTATTCTTTTATGCCTTTAGCCTCTGAAGCCGGATGTGTCTAGGCATCCAGCTTCAGAGGAGGTGTGCAGGCACACCTTGTTTTATTGCACTTCACGGACATTGTGTTTTTTACAAATTGAAGTTTTATGGCAAACCTCCATTGAGCAAGTCTATTGGTGCCATTTTCCCAACAGTATGTGCTCACTTTGTGTCTCTGTGTCAAATTTTGGCAATTCTCTACATATTTCAAACTTTAAAATTATTATTGTATCTGTTATGCTAATCTGTGATCAGTGATCTTAGATGTTCCTATTATAACGATTTGGGGCACCATGAACTATGACCATATAAGACAGTGAACATAATTGATAAATATTATGTGTGCTCTGACTGCTCCATTGACTGGCCCTTCTCCTATCTCTCTTCCTTTCCTCAGGCTTCCCTATTTTCTGAGACAAAACAATAATGAAATTACGGCTGTTAGTAGCCTTACAGTGGCTGCTAAGTGTTCAAGTAAAAGGAGAGTCCCATCTGTCACTTTAAATCAAAAGCTAGAAATGATTACACTTAGTGAGAAAGGCAGGTTGAAAGCCAAGACAGGCCAAAAGCTAAGCCTCTTGAGCCAAACAGTTAGCTGACTTGTAAATGCAAAGGAAAAGTTCTTGGGAATCAGAAGTGCCACTCCAATGAACACAAACGATAAGAAAATATAATGCCTGATTGTTGATATGGGGAAAGTTTCGGTTGTTTGGATAGAAGATCAAACTGGCCACATTTCCTTAAGTCAAAACCTAATTCAGAGCAAGGCTCAAACTCTCTTCAATTCTATGAAGGCTGAGAGAGGTGAGGAAGCTGCAGAAGGAAGGTTTGAAGCTAACAGAGGTTTGTTCAGGAGGTTTAAGGAAAGATGCCATCTACAAGGTGAAGTAGCAAGTGCTGATGTAGAAGCTGCAGCAAATTACCCAGAAGATCTAGCTAAGATCACTGACGAAGGTGGTTGCACTGAACAACAGATTTTCAATGTAGACAAAATAGCCTTCCATTGGAAAAAGATGCTATCTGGGACTTTTACAACTAGACAAGAGAAGTCAATGACTGGCTTCAAAGCTTCAAAAGACAGGCTGACCCTTGTTAGGGGCTAATGCAGCTGGTGACTTTTTTTTTTTTTATTATTATACTTCAGGTTTTAGGGTACATGTGCACAATGTGCAGGTTTGTTACATATGTATCCATGTGCCATGTTGATTTCCTGCACCCATTAACTCGTCATTTAGCATTAGGTATATCTCCTAATGCTGTCCCTCCCCCATCCCCCCACCCCACAACAGTCCCCGGAGTGTGGTGTTCCCCTTCCTGTGTCCATGAGTTCTCATTGTTCAATTCCCACCTATGAGTGAGAACATGTGGTGTTTGGTTTTTTGTCCTTGCGATAGTTTACTGAGAATGATGTTTTCCAGTTTCATCCATGTCCCTACAAAGGACACGAACTCATCATTTTTTATGGCTGCATAGTATTCCATGGTGTGTATGTGCCACATTTTCTTAATCCAGTCTATTGTTGTTGGACATTTGGGTTGGTTCCAAGTCTTTGCTATTGTGAATAGTGCCGCAATAAACATACGTGTGCATGTGTCTTTATAGCAGCATGATTTATAGTCCTTTGGGTATATACCCAGTAATGGGATGGCTGGGTCAAAGGTGACTTTAAGTTGAAGCCAATGCTCATTTACCATCTGAAAAACCTAGACCATTAAGAATTATGCTAAGCCTACTCTGCCTGTGCTCTATAAATAGAACAACAAAGCCTGGATGAGAGCACATCTGTTTACAGTGTGATTTACTACATATTTTAAGTCCATTGTTGAGACCTACTGCTCAGAAAAGAAGATTCCTTTCAGTATACCTGGTCATCTAAGATCTCTGATTAAGATACACAAGGAGATGAATGTTGTTTTCATGCCTGCTAATATATTTATTCTTCAGTCCATGGATCAAGGACTAATTCAACTTTCAAGTCTTATTATTTAGGAAATACATTTTGTAAGACTATAGCTGCCATAGATAATGATTCATCTGGTGGATCTGGGAAAAATACACTGAAAAGCTTCTGGAAAGGATTCACCATTCTAGATGCCATTAACAACATTTGTGATTCATGGGAGGAAGTGAAAACATCATTAACAGGAGTGTGAAAGGCATACATTCCAACCCTCATAGATGACTTTGCAGAGTTCAAGATTTCAGTGAAGGAAGTAACTGCTGATATGGTGGAACTAGCAAAAGAACCAGAATTAGAAGTGTAGCCTGAAGGTGTGACTGAATGGCTATAATCTCATGATCAAATTTTAGCGGATGAAAAGTTGCCTCTTACAGATGGGCAAAAAAAGTGTTTTTTTGAAATGAACTCTACTACTGGTGAAGATGCTGTGAGCATTGTTGAAATAACAACAAAGAATTTAGAATATTACATAAACTTGGTTGATAAAGCAGTGGAGGGGCTTGAGAGGACTGACTCCAATTTTGAAAGGAGCTCTATGTGAGCAAAATGCTATAAATGGCATCACATGTTACAGCGAAATCTTTCATGAAAGGAAGAATCAATCGAAGTGGCAAGCTTCGTTGTTGTCTTATTTTATGAAATTTCCAAAGCCACACCAACCTTTAGAAACCATCACCCGGATTGGTCAGCAGTCATCAACATTGAGGCAAGACCCTTCCCCAGCAAAAAGATTGCTACTCAATGGAGGCTCAGATGATCATTAACTTATTTTTAGCAATAAAGTATCTTTTAATAAAGTATGTACATTGTTATTTTAGACATGGTACTATTGCACATTTAGTAGACTATAATATAATGTAAACATAGCTTTTATGTGCTCTGGAAAACACAAAATTTATGTGGCTAATTTTATGACAATATTCACCTTATTGCTGTGGTCTGGAACCAGACTTGCAATATCTTTGGGGTATGCCTGTATGATAAAAATGGACCATGGGGACTGGCACGAAATGTGCTTGCTTTGAAGCTTAAAGAGAGTTTAGACTTAGTTTGTAGTTCTTCCAAGGGAACTTTTCTTTGGAATGGGAAAGTATGACTTTAAGTTTTGAGTCCTACTGCCATTTCCTGGGAGGCAGTAAGCTGAAGTCATACAGCTGGAAACTCTGCCAAAATAAGATTATTTCTTCCACTATAGTGTTTTGTCAGGAAGAACTTGAAAAATGAAACTGAAAATCAAGTACAACTGACAATAAAGAATATTGTCCCATTAGGAACACAACAAACCATTTGCAGTTAATAGAGTCTTGATTCTGTATTTTCTTGTGTTTAATTATTGGGCTCTAGCCCAGAGAAGCCAAATTCAAAAAAAGCTAAGTGCCAGATATGAATAGCCCCTTGATCACAAGCAATTTATTTCAACATTTGTTGTAATGATGGACTTACATTTTACTTGGTCCTCTTTACTTAATTGGCAATTATTAACTCTCACATATTATTAATAAAGTTATACGATCTTTGCAGTAACTAATTCATACTTTAGGAGAAGACTGAAATAGCCATTTAAACTGTCTGTGAAGAAAAGATGGCCTCACTGAACCAACTACTTGAGTACCGTTTCAATTACAGCAAGAATCCCAGCCATTTAGGCTAAAAAGAGCTCTGGAGATTCCCTTATTCAATAGCCTCATTTCACAGGTGAGGAAAACAAGACCAGAAGAAGATGCTTCTCTTTCAGGGAATAAGTGGTTTTCAAGCTGTTCATTCATTCAATTGTTTGTTACTTGTTCAATCTGAGCACCTATGAGCCAGATATGTATTGTTCTGAGTGCTGGGGATATTGGGACCTGCTCCTAGGGGGCTTACATAGTGTGTATGTGGAAGAGGAATTAGAAAAGACTACACTTTTGGATTAACTAGCAATTTCATCACAGTGATAAGTGCACTAAAGAAAAGAAGAACAAAGAAGAGAATTCTGATTGGGAGGAAGGGGGTGTTCAGGGAGAACTTTTTCAAGGAGATGACATTTAGGCTGAGGCCTGAATGATGAAAAGTCCTCATCATCTTTGTTATGATAATGGAGGAGGTTCTCACAGGTCGAGGAAGAGCCAAGCCCTGAGGTAGGAGGATGACTAGTCAGTTCAGAGTAGAACACAGCTCAGTGTAAGGTGAGGGCTTGGCATGGCAGAGCCTGCAGGCCTTGTGGGCTGAGTGAAGACCCTCAGTCTATGAAAGGTCTACAGAGGAGCTGAGGGATACAATTTATATTTTTAAAATGTTTTGTTGAATGTGATGTGGAACGGTGTGGAAAAGGTGGCTAGTTATGGGGCCACCACAGCCAGCCCATATGAGAAGGATATGGTCTAGAGTAGGGTTTGTGGCAGGGCTGAGCAAGAGGAGTGAATGTGTGTTTAGGACATATTTTAAAGACAGAACTGGCAGGACTGTGGTTGGATTGGATGTGGGGGTGAGGGTAAATGAGAGAGTGATTAGAAGGACTGAAGCTTTTGGTTTAAGCACATAGTTAGGGCCATTTCCTGAAATGGGAAAGTCTTGAGAGGCACAGGTTGGAGAGGGTACAGTGAAGAATCAAGGGTAATGAAGAAATAAATTGGTACTGTACAGAGACTGGAAAAAAGAAGAGTAGGTTTATTTTGATAGGGCAGTCGATGAAGGCCTCACTCAGGAGTTGACATTTAAGTTGAGAACTGAAAGGTGTGAAAAGCCAGAGAAGAACATTTCAGATAGAGGGAACTGCAGGTGCAGAGGCTCAGGGGAGGAAGTGGCTTCACAACTCAGAGGGAACCCAAGGGAGAGAGGTAATCAAAGGAGTGGTTTCCATGTTTCATATTATAGCTTAGATGTGATGGAAGAAATGTTCCTTTTTTCTCTTTTTAGCTGACCTGATTTTTCTCATAGGAGTTGAGATTGAAAGAAGGTACCAGGGCTTTAAACCTGCCAATGAATCCACCTCTTTCAGGTGACTCTATCACCTTTACACCCATGGCTTCCTTTATCTGGAATATTTGGATGAATTGAAAGTCTGTCTCTTAGATGTATTCAATCTAAGAGTTTGTCCCTGGATATTTGTACTAAAATATACTAAAACCAAAAGTCAAAACATCATATTAGTTAATAGAAAATTGTTCTGATATGTGAAGTAAAAGGGAATTGAAAGCATTTTCAAATTAACTGTGGCACATACATTTGGCCAAACATGAGTCCAGCACATCTCAACCAACTCCAGTCATTGTCTTGCAATTTGCTTTACATTTGTTCCAATAGGATTAGATGCTTTGGGTGTGGATGCCAAGAAGTGACAAAAAATGGAAGTTGTGATCATTATGGTTAACCCAAGCATGTTGGAAACCAGAGAGAGGCTAAATGTGCTCATACACACACCCATGAATCAGAGTAAGTTTGAAGCATTGACAATAATGGGTTGCAGTGTATTTTGAAATAAATTTCTATCCATTGGGAGAGGTGAAATGAAATAAAAAATTTATCAAAAATAAAACTATTAAAAAGATTCAATTTGAATTTGACCTACAGGGATTGATCATAATTGAGGAATTTGACCCATAGGGATAAATTGTTCAACTGAAGAAAGAATTAAAGAATTTGATTGACATGAACATATTGGTCAATTAATCTGAATGTTCTTTCCTGGCTCTTCACACATTTTAGATTTCACCCTAAATATCAACTCCTGAGTGAGGACTTCATTTAGCGCTGTATCAAAATGTCTTTGGTTTTTTTTTTTTTTTTTAGACAAGGTCTCACTCTGTCACCCAGGCTGAGAGTGCAGTGGTGCAATCACGACTGACTGTAACCTGCACTTCCTAGGCTCAAGCGATCCTCCTTCCTCAGTTTCCCAAGTAGCTGGGACTACAGGCACATGCTGCCATGCCCGGCTAATTAAATTTTCTTTCTTTTTTTTTGGTAGAGATGATGTCTTCCTGTGTTGCCCAGGCTGGTTTCAAACTCCTGGGCTCAAGTGTTCCTCATGCCTTGGCCTCCCAAAGTGCTGGGATTACAGATGTGAACCACCACATCAGGCAGGATTTTTTTTTCCTGATCTCCATATCTATTTATTTTTTCTTTCCGTTTTGAGACATGGTCTCACTCTGTTGTTGCCCAGGCTGGAATGCAGTGGAGCTATCATGGCTCACTGCAGCCTCGACCTCCTGGGCCCAGGCGATCCTCCTGCTTCACTCTGTAACGTAGCTGGGACCAAAGGCATGTGCCACCACATCTGGCTAAGTTTTTAAATTTTTTGCAGAGATAGGGTCTCACTTTATTGCTCAGACTGGTCTTGAACTCCTGGCCTCAAGCATTCCTCCTGCCTCAGCCTCCCAAAGTGCTGAGATTATGGGTGTGAGCCACCATGCCAGGCCTATTTTGTCTAATAAATAAATCTCACCCTACCTGTACTCTCCCCAACCTGTTCCTCTCCAGACTTCCCATCCTAGGAAATGGTCCTACCTAGTTGCTCAATTTCCCTCCTTGGTCGTCTCTTCCTTAGAGAACTTTCAGATTTTTATCTCTTCACCTGCTTCTCTCCTAGATGGATTGGGAGGCTCATGTGACCTCAAGGTGGCAGAGAAGAGAGGCCAAGTTGTTCTATTGCACTCCAGCCCCACCTGTCTCCATGGCGATGCTGTTTGTCTATCTAGTCAGGTGGTGGAGTTCGGGGGTGCTTTGCTGCCCTGCCTTTGGAGAACTTAGTCTGTTCTCTGGGCTCAGTCGGCCTGGACTTCCTTTCTGTAGACTCACTCTCTCTTCAGTTTTCTTGGTGCTGCTGTTCTTTCTTTCTAAGGTCTGAGGGGCCCTGGGACCCCCAGCTTAAGATTCTTCAGGGTCACCTCACTAATGATGTGTGGCATCTTTGCCCACAGAAATATCAGCTTCTTTTCACCACCTTCATGAGGCAGGCAGGAACCTCTAGGTCTCTTCCATGACACCCGAGAGCCAAAGAAAACTCTGGGTAAGCAAGCCCTCTTACTATCTACCCATACTGTGTTGCCTATTTTTTACTTTGCTGTGGCCATTCGTTGTTGTCCCTCTATGTGATGACATCTTTCCAAAGTGAATCTGAAAGTGGCAACAGCACCTTTACTCTTGGCTTTCCTCTTGGCCCTTGTCCCACTTGATATTTCTTTGATCTTATGAGCTAGGGAGGTTTGGTAGTGATCCATAATACATACACATCTGACAGTTTGCTTTCTCTAAATCTCCTTTCTCTCTTTCTAGCAAACTCCCTGAGCTGGAAGGGGTAGATTCTCCTCTTTCTCTTTATGGTGGTTTTAAAACAAGTCTGAAAATTTTTTGAAACTAAAAAAGGTGCAGTCCATGTCACTTCCCTTGATCCTGGGTGGGCCTTTGTGACTTTCTTGATGAAAGGAATATGGCAGAAGTGATGTTGCATGCTATGCTTTGAGTTTGTCCCCACCGAAACTTATGTTGAAATTTGGTCCACAAAGGCCAGGTGTGGTGGCTCATGCCTGTAATCCCAGCACTTTGGGAGGCTGAGGCGGGCGGATCATGAGGTCAAGAGATAGAGACCATCCTGGCTAACACGGTGAAACCCCGTCTCTACTAAAAATACAAAAAAGTAGCCGGGCATGGTGGCGGGTACCTGTAGTCCCAGCTACTCAGGAGGCTGAGGCAGGAGAATGGCGTGAACCCGGGAGGTGGAGCTTGCAGTGAGCCGAGATCATGCCACTGCACTCCAGCCTGGGCGACAGAGCAAGAGTCCATCTCAAAAAAAAAAAAAAAAAAAAGTAAAAAGAAATTTGGTCCCCGATGTGGTGGTACTGGGAAGTAGGGCCTAGTGGGAGGTGTTTGGGTCATGGGGGAAGATCCCTTATGAATGTCTTGGTGCTACCTCAATGTAGTGAGTTCTTGCTGTGGTGATATTAGATTAGTTGCTGTAAGAGTGGGTTGTTATACAGCCAGGATATTTCTTAGATTGTGCCTTTTCACTCATACCCACTTCCCCTTTGACCTTCCATCATGTTTTGACCTAGCTCAAAAGTCCTCACCAGAAACTGAACAGATGCTGGGACCATAATTCTTGAACTTCCCAGCCTACAGAACAATGAGCTAAATAAACCCTTTTTCTTTATAAATTATCTAGCTTCTGATATTTTGTCACAGCAACACAAAACAGACTAAGATACTGTGTGATGTCAGGTTGAACTAGGAAAGGCCCTGCCGTTTCCACCAGTTTCTCTTAGGACTTGCTCTCAGAGCTTTCCGATCCCATGTAAGGAGTCCAGCTATCCTGAGACCTCCATTTGGGGAGACCATGTGGAGAAAGAATGAGACCTGAGGAGTGTGTGCTATCAGCTGTTCAGTTGCATCCAGCTCAGGAGCTGATGTGAGCTAAGAATCCTTAAAGAAGATGCCAGCTCAGCCACTGTCTGATGGCAACAACAAGAGATACTCTGAGTGAGAACCACCTGTCTAAGCCATTCAATGCCCAGATTCATGAGCAAAATAAATGCTTGCCCTTGTTTTAAGTCATTCATTTGGGATAGTTTGCCAATAGGTGACTGAAGCATCCACTCTCCCTACAGCTCACATTCTTACCATCCTGCTTCCTTTCTTAAGTTGTCACTATGCTATGACTCATCATTAAACCTCCAAGTAGGGTGACCAGTCACCTGATTTGCATGGGACTGAGGGTGTTCTCAAAATTTGAGACTTTCATTGATAAAACTGAGAAAGTCCTGGGCAAATCAAGATGAGGTGGCCACTCCAACTCCAAGATTTGCTTTTTTTAAAAATAAAAAGGTAGCTGAAAAAATTTAGAGATTTCAGAATTATTACTTCACTATAAATTTTTAAAAGAGGTAGTGTTGGGCATAGAGGCTGACCCTTTTTTCTAAGTGGTATCTGCCCTCCTAAAGGAATAGATGCTATGTCAATGTGTGGATTAGCAGAGTCAAAGAAAATTATAGGATGTGAAAATATACTTGAAAGTATTTCAAAAATATATCATAACACAGAGATAGGGAAATGATCCAGAGAGGGTCACTGACTTGCCAAGGACAAACAGTGACAAGGTCATGATTTGGAATGCAGACATTGGAACTTCAGTCTGGGGTACTTACCTCCAAATTATATCAGTTCTCAGTCTTACCAATATTCACCATGTAAGTAAGGTGTAATATTCAACCCTAGAGAATATTTAGACTGAGGGAGAGATGTCTTTGCTGTAAGATAGTTCACCATCTTCCCATCTAGGTAGCACAGGTTAGGCTGAAATCCAATCTCAAACAAGACTGAGTAAACTAAGAACAAGCAAATACATCTTACTTAAAAACCCAAACCAACTTCAGGTCTATTTTTGAAATGGACGGTTTGATAATTTCATTATAAATGTTGGTGCAAAATTGTAGGCTCTGGTACTGCTGTGTCAGAAGAAGCCAAGTTAACTGTGGGTTAACTTAGGACTCTTCAAGGAAGTGAAGGATAGGGAGGCTTCCAACAAGCAGCAGGGCTGGTATAACTGGATACAGGCAAAGGAGCCTTCCTGGGTGTGGTTTTTTGGCAAAGAAACCAGACTGCCTTGGCAAATGAATAGGAGACTGGAAATTAGTTGGGGGAGTGGGAGGAGATGGGTGGAAAGGAGGGTGGGGAAGGAGAACATTACCTTGAGGTCTGATGTGGCAGGAAAGTCTTCTACTACCTGCTTGCCCCACCTCTGTTCAGAAAATGTGTGTGGTGTGTTTGCGTGTGGGTTCTGGGTGTACCTAACAAATAGAGTAGAACTTTTTTCAAAGAAGGCAAATTGCTTACTACTATAACTCCAGTGCCATGGCTACCCAATCACCAAGCCCATCTTTTCCAAGAAGGCCAGGAGGAAACTGTCTGACCAGCACAGCTAATATGATGGTGAGGCCATGAGTCAGACACTGATTAGATTCAGCTGATATGTGAACAGCTGTGAGTTGCATTTCATATTATGACTAAATAAAAATTTCTATAATTTTACACAACCTTAGGACTCATTCACGCAAAGCTGAAAGTTAAAAAAACAATGAATGAAAACTCTTGGGGTGGGATAACATTTCAAAGTTTTAAACATTTACTTTTATTCTGTATTTCCTCCTTTCCTTTCCTTCCACTCAAATAGGTAGTTAAGTCTGTTCTTTGCTTCCATGGAGGAATATATGTTGGGGCAAAAAGGTGAAATAGTCTATATGTTTTCCTGGCATTGGAAGAATAGGTAAGGCCAACATATTGGCCAGGAACCCACAAGGGAAAAGACTCCTCTGAGACCAGGGCTGGAAGATTTCCTGGGGCTGGAAGGAGGAAACATAGAAGAACAGACAGCTCTGAAGTTCTGGAGCAGAGAAGAAACAAGCCCTTGTGAAAGTCGTCAGACTCAAAATGGAGTCACTAATGTTAAAACAGCAATAGCAACAATAACAACCCTGACAAACAGAGGTGGGCAAGGCTGTGAGGAGAAGGTATTCTATCTTGTATGCCTGATAACAAAAGTATCACAAAAGAGTGCAAAAACCTCGCACAAAGGTCATTGCAACCTTACACACACAAAAATATTTTTGCAAGGACATCTGCCCAGCAACTGCCTGTTTAACCTTGGGTTGGTATCACCTTTTTGTTTGTTTGTTTGTGTTTTAGAGATAGGGTCTCACTATGTTGCTCAGGCTGGTCTCGAAATCCTGGGCTTAAGCTACTCTCCTGCCTCAGCCTCCTGAGTAGCTGGGACTGCAGGTGTGCACTACTGAGCCCAACTAATCCTTTGTGATTGATCTTTGTAGACAAGGATAATTTTTTTTCAAAACAATTATGTAATCCTCCTAATTTTTTCCTTTAAAAATCTTTGTCTTCCTTTACCTCCCTGAATATACACGTAGTTTACTATGGCAGACGTATTCCCATTGCAATTCTCTGTTCTCAAATAAACATCATTTTTTCTTTTCTTTTTTATTTTTTTAATTTTTTTAATTTTTATTATTATACTTTAGGTTTTAGGGTACATGTGCATAATGTGCAGGTTTGTTACATATGTATCCATGTGCCATGTTGATTTCCTGCACCCATTAACTCGTCATTTAGCATTAGGTATATCTCCTAATGCTATCCCTCCCCCCTCCCCCAACCCCACAACAGTCCCCGGAGTGTGATGTTCCCCTTCCTGTGTCCATGAGTTCTCGTTGTTCAATTCCCACCTATGAGTGAGAACATGCAGTGTTTGGTTTTTTGTCCTTGCGATAGTTTACTGAGAATGATGTTTTCCAGTTTCCTCCATGTCCTTACAAAGGACATGAACTCATCATTTTTTATG
The DNA here is from genome assembly GCF_009828535.3 of Hylobates moloch. Lineage (NCBI taxonomy): Eukaryota > Metazoa > Chordata > Mammalia > Primates > Hylobatidae > Hylobates > Hylobates moloch. The sequence goes on from NW_026652288.1 coordinate 72,222,373, forward strand.
GCTGCATAGTATTTCATGGTGTATATGTGCCACATTTTCTTAATCCAGTCTATCGTTGTTGGACATTTGGGTTGGTTCCAAGTCTTTGCTATTGTGAATAGTGCCACAATAAACATACGTGTGCATGTGTCTTTATAGCAGCATGATTTATAGTCCTTTGGGTATATACCCAGTAATGGGATGGCTGGGTCAAATGGTATTTCTAGTTCTAGATCCCTGAGGAATTGCCACACTGACTTCCACAATGGGTGAACTAGTTTACAGTCCCATCAACAGTGTAAAAGTGTTCCTATTTCTCCACAACCTCTCCAACACCTGTTGTTTCCTGCTTTTTTAATGATGGCCATTCTAACTGGTGTGAGATGGTATCTCACTGTGGTTTTGATTTGCATTTCTCTGATGGCCAGTGATGATGAGCATTTCTTCATGTGTTTTTTGGTTGCATAAATGTCTTCTTTTGAGAAGTGTCTGTTCATGTCCTTTGCCCACTTTTTGATGGGGTTGTTTGTTTTTTTCTTGTAAATTTGTTTGTGTTCATTGTAGATTCTGGATATTAGCCCTTTGTCAGATGAGTAGGTTGCAAAAATTTTCTCCCATTTTGTAGGTTGCCTATTCACTCTGATGGTAGTTTCTTTTGCTGTGCAGAAGCTCTTTAGTTTAATTAGATCCCATTTGTCAATTTTGGATTTTGTTGCCATTGCTTTTGGTGTTTTAGATATGAAGTCCTTGCCCACGCCTATGTCCTGAATGGTATTGCTTAGGCTTTCTTGTAGGATTTTAATGGTTGTAGGTCTAACATTTAAGTCTTTAATCCATCTTGAATTAATTTTTGTATAAGGTGTAAGGAAGGGATCCAGTTTCATGAAGCCAGCATCGTCCTGATACCAAAGCCTGGCAGAGACATAACCAAAAAAGAGAATTTCAGACCAATATCCTTGATGAACATTGATGCAAAAATCCTCAATAAAATACTGGCAAACCGAATCCAGCAGCACATCAAAAAGCTTATCCACCATAATCAAGTGGGCTTCATCCCTGGGATGCAAGGCTGGTTCAACATACGCAAATCAATAAATGTAATCCAGCATATAAACAGAACCAAAGACAAAAACCACATGATTCTCTCAATAGATGCAGAAAAGGCCTTTGACAAAATTCAACAACCCTTCATGCCAAAAACTCTCAATAAATTAGGTATTGATGGGACGTATCTCAAAATAGTAAGAGCTATCTACGACAAACCCACAGCCAATATCATACTGAATGGGCAAAAACTAGAAGCATTCCCTCTGAAAACTGGCACAAGACAGGGATGCCCTCTCTCACCACTCCTATTCAACATATTGCTGGAAGTTCTGGCCAGAGCAATCAGGCAGGAGAAGGAAATAAACAGTATTGAATTAGGAAAAGAGGAAGTCAAATTGTCCCTGTTTGCAGATGACATGATTGTATATCTAGAAAACCCCATTGTCTCAGCCCAAAATCTCCTTAAGCTGATTAGCAACTTCAGCAAAGTCTCAGGATACAAAATTAATGTACAAAAATCACAAGCATTCTTGTACACCAATCACAGACAAACAGAGAGCCAAATCATGAGTGAACTCCCATTCACAATTGCTTCAAAGAGAATAAAATACCTAGGAATCCAACTTACAAGGGATGTGAAGGACCTCTTCAAGGAGAACTACAAACCACTGCTCAATGAAATAAAAGAGGATACAAACAAATGGAAGAACATTCCATGCTCATGGGTTGGAAGAATCAATATCGTGAAAATGGCCATACTGCCCAAGGTAATTTATAGATTCAATGCCATCCCCATCAAGCTACCAATGACTTTCCTCACAGAATTGGAAAAAACTACTTTAAAGTTCATATGGAACCAAAAAAGAGCCCGCATCGCCAAGTCAATCCTAAGCCAAAAGAACAAAGCTGGATGCATCACGCTACCTGACTTCAAACTATACTACAAGGCTACAGTAACCAAAACAGCATGGTACTGGTACCACAACAGAGACAGGGATAGATCAATGGAACAGAACAGAGCCCTCAGAAATGATGCCGCATATCTACAACTATCTGATCTTTGACAAACCTGACAAAAACAAGAAATGGGGAAAGGATTCCCTATTTAATAAATGGTGCTGGGAAAACTGGCTAGCCATATGTAGAAAACATCATTTTTTCTAATAGAGCCTCTCTTAATTTGTTATTTAGGTTGACATTCTGAATCTTTCAACATTCATTCATTCAACTTTTTTTACACCAGGCACTGTTTCGAGAGCAGTGAACAAATAGATAAAATTAGAACAAATGCCTTCATGAAGCTTACATTTTAGTGAATATCAAAACGTACGAGATTCTCATGTCAGACATTATTCTAAATGCTTGGTATGTTTTCTTCTCATAACAACCCCTTGAGTTAGATACTATATTCCCAGCTTACAAATGAAGAAAGTGAGACAGAAAAGGAAGATATAATTTGCTGATCTCACAGCTAGTAAGTAGCAGGGCTGGAATTAGAACCCAGATAAACCGGCTTCATTTCTTTTAACTGCTATGATACTCTTGCTAAACTTTTAGGCAGGGTTTTGGGAGGGTGGCAAGACACTAGAGTTGTGAAGGCTGCTTGGGGCATTTTTACAGAGACTTTCATGCCCCAGATAGGTCAGGGTAGGAGTGGAAAGACCCTGAAATTCCAGGGTCCTCCACTGTGGATGATAAATGTCTCAGAGGCAGTCTATCCCTGAATGTCTTCCAGTGCCTGAGTCTGAGACAGCAGCTTGACCAGAGGGGAAGAGCCCTGAGGTATGGGGTTGTGTTTCCTCCCTGCTTGGCAGGATGTACACTCAAAATAGAAATTAAACTTTGTTAAAATAATAGAGATAATAAAATAGAAATAATGTTAAAATAAGATGAAATTGCGGGGCACAGTGACACATACCTGTAGTTGCAGCTACTCAGGAGGCAGAGGCAGGAGGAACACTTGAGCCCGGAAATTCGAGTCCAGCCAGGGCAACATAGTGTGAGACCCCATGTCTCTTAACAAAAAAAAGAAAAAAAAAGATAAAACAGAATAATTTCTTTTTTCAACTCTGAGTTTGCTGACTAAGATCCTCTGGGAAGCATGGGATTAGAGAGCTATGTGTGGATGGTCCCAATCTCAATCTCACATTTCTCCCTCCAGTATTAGGGTATTGTTAAAGGAGGATCTAGGATTTCAATGTTGCTAAAGATGACAGCTTAATCAAATAAGACTATTAACTCCTTTTTACAGAGAAATTAGTTTGAATTTACAGGACTGTGGCAGACTATGTAACTATGAACATTTTGCTAAAAAATAAATGTACACTAAATGGATGTGGACCAAGATGGTGGACTAGAAAGCCCCACTAATCGCTCCCCCTGCAAGGATACCTAATTAACAACTATCTGCATGGAAAAATCACTTTAATGAGAACCAAAAATTAGATGAGCACTCGCAGTACCTAGTTTTAACTTCATGTCTCTGAAAAAGGCACTGAAGAGGTAGAAAAAACAGCCTTGAATTGCCAACACCAGGCCTGCCCCATCCCCTAGCAGTGGCAGCATTGTACTGAGAGCCTTTCTGTGAGCTAGGGAAGGGAGAACACAGAAATTGTGAGGCACTAAACTCAGTCTCACCCTGTTATAGCAGAAAGAAAAACTGTACCAAACTCACTTGATGCCTGCCCATGGAGGAAGCATTTGAATCTGCCATAGCCAGAGGGGAATCACTGATTCCAGTGGCTAGAACTTGAGTTCCACAAGCCTTACCACTGTGGGCTAAAGTGTTCCATGGCTCTACATAAGCTTGAAAGGCAGTCTAGGACATGAGGACTGCAACACCTAGGGAAGTCCTAGGACTGAACTGAGCCCAGGTCAGTGGACCGGATGGGTGAAGTAGGCTGGGGGGGGGAGGCATGTGACATACTGAGATACCAGCTGGAACAGCCAAAGGAGTGCTGGCATCACCCTTCCCATAAAGCCACGCTGCACAACTTGCAGCTCCAAAATAAACACCTTTCTTCCACTTGAGGAGAGGAGTGGGAAGAGTGAGGAAGACTTTGTCTTGCGTCTTGGATACCAGCTCAGCCACAGCAGGATAGGGCACCGGTTAGAGGTGTGAGGTCCCTTTTCCAGGCCCTACCTGCCTGATGACATTTCTAGACACACCCTGGGCCAGAAGGGAATCCCCTGCCTTGAAGGGAAGGACTCAGCCATCGCAGGATTCACCACCTGCTAACTGAAGAGCCTATGGGCCCTGAATAACCATCAGCAATACGCAGGTAATATTAATACATCCAGGGCCTTGAGTGAGCCTCCGAGACTTGCTGGCTTCAGGTGATACTCAGCACATTTCCAACTGTGGTGCCTGTTGGGTGAGACTCCTTCTGCTTGAGAAAATAGAAGGAAATGTAAAGGGGACTTTGCCTTGCACTTTAAATACCAGTTTGGCCACAGCAGGGTAGAGTAGCCAGAGGGGTCTTGAGGTCCCTGATTCTGGGATTTGCCTATTGGATGGCATTTCTGGACCTGCCCTGGGCAGAGGGGAGCCCACTACCCTGAAAGGTGAGTCTGATGCCAGGCAGCATTCACCACAGGCTGACTGACGAGCCCTTGGGCCTTAAGGAAACATCAGTGGTAATCTGGCTGTACTCTCTGTGGGCCTGTGGTGGTAGTAGCTATGAGGTAAGGCTCCTCTGCCTTTGCAAAGGTGAAGGAAAAGTGGGAAAAACTGTGTCTTGTGGTTTGAGTGCCAGCTTAGCTGCAGTACAATAGAACACCAGTTATATTTCTAAGATTTTTGACTGTGGTCCCTGGCTCCTGAATGGCACATCTGGACCTTCCCAGGGACTAGGGGAACTTGCTGCCCTGAAGGGAAGGATACAGGCTTGGCAGGCTTTGCCATTATGGATTGTAGAGCCCAAGGGCCTTGAGCGAACATAGACAGTAACCAGGGAGTGGCTAGAGTAGGCCTTGAGTGAAACCCAATGCTGTGCTGTTTAAAGTCTGACGAGGCACAGTTTTAGTGGTGGTGGCCACAAGGGTGCCTGTGTCACTTCACCTCCAGTTCCAAGTGGATCAGAACAGAGAGAGAGACCCAGTGTCTTTGGGAGAAAGTAAGAGAAAAGAGCAAGAGTCTCTGCCTGATGATCTAGAAAATTATTCTGGATCTTTTCCAAGACCAGCAAGTTGGTACCTCGAAAAATCTGCAAGAACCACAGCATTACTGGGCTTGGGGTGCCCCCTAAAACAGATACAGCTTAGTTCACAACACTCAAGTCCTTTCAAATATCTGGAAAGCCTTCCCAAGAAGGGTGGGTACAAACAAGCCCAGGCTGTGAAGACTACAGTAAACACCTAACTCTTCAATACCCAGCCACAGATGGACATCTACAAGTATCAAAACCATCCAGGAAAACATGACCTCACCAAATGAACTAAATAAAGCACCAGGGAATCAGTCCTGGAGAGAAAGATATATGACCCTTCAGATAGAGAATTCAAAATAGCTGCGTTGAGGAAACTCAAAGAAATTCAAGATAACATAGAGAAGGAATTTAGAATTTTATTAGATAAATTTAACAAAAATATTGAAATAATTAAAAAGAATCAGGCAGAAATTCTGGAGTTGAAAAATGCATTGGGCATACTGAAGAATGCATCAGAATTCTTTAATAACATAATTTGTCAAGCAGAAGAAAGAATTTGTGAGCTTGAAGACATGCTAAATAAAAATACACAGACTGAGGAGGCAAAAGAAAAAATATTAACAAACAATAAAGCACCCCTACAAGATCTAGAAAATGGCCTTAAAACAAAATCTAAGAGTTATCTCCTTAAAGAGGAGGTAGAGAAAGAGATAAGCGTAGCAAGTTTCTTCAAAGGGATAATAACAGATAACTTCCCAAACCTAGATAAAGATGTCAATATCCAAGTACAAGAAGGTTATAGAACACCAAGTAGATTTAACCCAGAGAAGACTACCTCAAGGCTTTTAATAATCAAACTCCCAAAAGGTCAAGGATAAAGAAAGGATCCTAAAAGCAGCAAGAGAAAAGAAACAAATAACATACAAGGAGCTCCAATACATCTGGCAACAGACTTTTTAGTGGAAACCTTAAAGAATAGGAGAGAGTGAAATGACATATTTAAAGTGCTGAAGGTATAAACATTTTTATGTAGAATAGTATATCCAGTAAAAATATCCTTCAAACATGAAGAAATACAGACTTTCCCAGACAAACAAAAGCTGTGGGATTTCATCAACACCAAATCTGTCCTACAAGAAATGCTAAAGGGAGCACTCCAATCAAAGAAAGGATGTTAATGAGCAATAAGAAATCACTGGAAGGTACAAAACTCGCTGATAATAGTAAGTACAAAGAAAAACACAGAATGTTATAACACTGTAACAGTGGTGTAAACTACCCTCATCTTAAGTAGAAAGGCTAAACAGTGAATCAATCAAAAATAATAACTAAAATAACATTTCAAGACATAGATAGTACAATAAGATACAAATAGAAACAACAAAAAGTTAAAAAGTGGGGGAATAAAGTTATAGCATATAGCTTTTATTAGCTTTCTTTTTGCTTGCTTTTTTATGCAACCAGTGTTGTTATCAGGTTAAAATAATGGGTTATAAGATAGTATTTGCCAGCCTTATGATAAACTCAAGCCAGAAAACACACAAGGATTATACAAAAAAATAAAAAAGCAAGAGAAACTAAATTATGTAGCCAGAGAAAATCACCTTCGCTAAAAGGAAAACAGAAAGAAAAAGAAAGAAGGAAGAAAAGATCACAAAACAATGAGAATACAAACAACAAAATGGCAGGAGTAAGTCCTTATTTATCAGTAACAACATTGAATGCAAATGGACTAAACTCTCCAATCAAAAGACATGGAGTGGCCGAATGGATAAAAAAACAACAGCAACAACAACAACAAACAACCACCACCAAAAAATAAGACCTAATTACCTGTTGCCTTCAAGAAATACACATCACCTATAAAGAGACACAGACTGAAAATAAAGGGATGGAAAGAGCTATTCCATGCCAGTGGAAGCCAAAAAAACAGCAGAAGTAGCTATACTTGTATCAGACAAAATAGAATGAAAGAGAAAAACTATAAGAGGCAAAGAAGGTTACTATATTATGATAAAGGGGTTAATTCAGCAAGAAGATATAACAATTATAAATATATATGCACCCAACACTGGAGCACCCAGGTATATAAAGCAAATTTTACTAGAGCTAAAGACAGAGATAGACCCTAATACAATAATAACTTGAGACTTCAATACCCCACTTTCAGTACTGGACTGATCTGCATACAGAAAATCAACAAAGAAACATTGGACTTACTCTGTACTATAGACATAATTGATATTTATAGGACATTTTATCCAGTGGCTACAGAATACACATTCTTTTCCTCAGCACGTGGCACATGCTTCTCCTCAGGAGAGGTAACTACTTCCGACTCCAAGTAAGTGTTTCAATAACACCCTGTGCAGATTTCAAGCACTAAATTTAATTCATGTTATTGTCATTATCTATATGTCTGTTTACCAAACTGGATGTTGGGCTTTTCATGTCATTTTAGTATCTTCTGTCTTTGTATCCACACAGTAAGTGTAGTGTCTGAGGCGTTGTGAGTCCTTCACAAATATTTGTTACAGACATTCATTTATTGAGGAAAGAACTCATGTGGTTTATTTGATCACATAATGAGAGCTTTGTACTACTTTATGTTTTCCCTGGCTTGCCAAAAAAGTTCAAGCCAAATTTTATGCGCTGTGACAATAGCTATCTTATCCTAACTCTAAAAGATATTTTTAACATTTTTTTTATTTTAATTAAGCTAACTACATATTTTCGTCTAAATGATCTTAAATGCATTTTGGAACTATAAGGAATATAAATTATAAATAAATACACTTAGCAAATTTTGGCTCATCTCTACGTTGAAGGAATATCCAATCAATGCCTCTCACCGTGATGAAACATTAAGAAACATCAAGCAGTAATAACTGTTAAACAGGCAAAGGTATTATGTATTATGCTTATGAATAGAAAAGGCAAATAGAGATTACTCAAAGAGTAGACTGGAGATTTATAAACTATAAACAGATACATTTACATGGCTAGAGTTGCTGAGATGATATTATGCAGTGAGGAGAATTATGTATTGAAAAAATTCGTTTTACTTTTAGTTATGTATTGGTTGTTTTGCTACTTAGGAGAAAGACAAAAGGATCCTCAGAGGAGAAGGATATTATAAACCTGGTGAGACAGCTGTGTAGTCGCCCAGTTACGAGAAAGGCAGAGGTCAGATGCAGGTACCAAGGTCAGGCAACAGAATCCAAAAGGTACACTTCTATCACTATGAGAGAAAAAGAGTATTAGATTTGAGATTGGAGAATCTCAGTGATCCAAGGAAATTATCAGTTGCCTTGGATAGTTACAGTGACATAAATCCATAGGAATATTATTTTGTGAAGTAAGGAACATATTCATTGTTAAATTACTCTTGGTTTTGCTACAGGCTTACCAAAAGGCTGAAGGTTAGAGTGAAATGGGAAGACAGAAAACAACAGGAGGAAAAAGGAAAATCAAAATGCATGATGATAAGGCAGAGCTTTATCTATTAAAGTTATACTTTGGAAAATTTGAGAAAGTAAAGGAGTTGATCATTTTCCTGAACTGTAAACAGACCATTGGTATTTCTTGTAAAGTAAATAGCACTTTCTAGATGAAAACAAACTACTGAAAGAATGAACAAAGAAGCAGTCATTTCACCATCAAGTGAGTCAATATTTGCTTTTTATGGTAACCAGAAATAGCTGGGTTTGTTTTTTAATCTTAATGGTATAAATTTTAATGACAAAGATTATTTAGCCTTTAGTAAAAAATTGGAAATTCCTACAGTGAAGTTTGCTCTTAGAAATGGACTCCAGTTTTAGAATGAAAAGTGCCCTAACTTAACACTTATTTGTTTGTCAAGGTGGATGAGACTATCTAGACATTGTGAAGTGGGAAAGGAATATGCCCACAGAGAAGGCTGGCATCTGCACTGGGAAAGGAAACTTAGAGGCAGTTGCTGGGCTTGGCCTGTGGTAATTGTTCTTTCTTGTCTTTGACACCTGCTTTCAGAGGTCAAAAAACTTTTAACCTTCCTGAGGCCATTTGGTGAGTCTGAAACTTCCAAATTCATTATTAATATTGAATTGTGAGATTTCATATAAAAATCCACATTTCTGATTTCTTTTAAAAAATCAGATAACATTTCAGCATAGCAACTATCAATAGGAACTGAATAGAAGCTGCTCATTTGGGACAGAGCCAGGTCATAATTGTCCCTTCCCTAACCCCACTATTTTTGCCAGACATGGAGGCTGAGTTGCCATTTATCAAAATGATTGCACAGCTGTTTGCTTTATTATAGAATTAATAAAATATTGAAGCATTTCTTTTTTCTCAATGTTCGGTTTTCTTTAATGACCCTCATCTCCCTGAAGCGCAGGTTCAGGTAACTGGGTGATAGCAAGAGATGTTCACTTGGAAGATTTTGCCCTGATAGAATGCTTTGCCCACAGGCTGGAAGGCTCTATCCCAGGAAAAGTACTCTTGAACCTGCATCTGGGTCTCATTACTGCCAGGATCCAGTTTCTGCTATGTATATGACTCGTAGTCCACCTGCCAATCTGGACTCAGGGGAAAGGCAAGCTCCTGGCCTCTGAAGACCCAGATTCCAGAAATGGAGCTACTATTGTTGGTTCCAAAGAGGAAGACACTGGCAAAGGAGTTCTTCCTCAGCTTGTCTAGTCACTGGAACATTTCAGTGATGAGGTTGCAACTCATGAAGGTCTGGGTGAGCTCTTCAGGGAAGTGATACTCAGAGTACCATAGGTACCAGCCATCCTTAACAGAGTGCTTCCAAAAATATGGCAGTGACACAGTGTGTCCTCACTGGAGCATTTGGGTGTAAATTCACCCAACACAAAGGTATCTTTGGGCAGCTGAGCAAAGAGGTCCTTGGCCTTGGGCTCAGCAGCCGGTGCCTGCTCACATTCATCCATCTCCTCCTCAGAAGCAGGGGAAGCCACATTTTTTCCTCTCTCTGCTCAGCCCGAGGTGTCTGCTTCTCTTTTAATGAACCTTTCCCTTTCCATGGGTGTCGTTTTTAGTCGGGCTCTCTGTAGAATTTTTAGCATCAAACTGGGCCGTCTTCTCACACAGTTTCACTTATTCCAAGACAGCCCGAAACTGGGTCTGGTTAATGCAGGTGAGGAGCCAAGGGTTGATACTGAGAAAGGCTTGGTGGAAAGAAGGCTCCAGCACCTGCTTATAGAGCCACAACAAGGTGCAGAGAACTGTGATGTCAGCCAGTTACTCATTCACCCACCAGAAAAGTCCTTATCTTCAAGTGAGCATCCAGCAGCTCCAGAATTCACATCACGTCCTCTTTTGCATTCTTAGTGGGCTATTGGTTGTGGTGCATGATGCCCAAGGTAGGGAACAACCAAGTACTGGCTAAGGGCACTATGTTGCTATCAGCAAAGCCCACCCACTGCACTACCTGGGCTTCTGCTTCTGGAGTACTTTCCTGCAGCTCCTCATTGCTCACACAGTAGGTAATGACATTACTCTTAAACACACAGACTCCACTGTCACTATCAAATGCTGGAATCTTGCCAGCAGGAAATTTGCAAAGAAATTTAGGGGTGTGGTTGGTTTGGCCAAAGTGGAAGTGGGGATGGTGCAGAGAGCATGCAGACCCGAGCCCTGCTGTACTGAGCAGTGATGAGGGCTTTGAAGGCCCTCCAGTTTTCAGGATATGTGTACAGGATCTAAGCCATCATGGTGATTCTTCAGAGAAAGAGATGGGAAGAAAAACAAATCAAGAATGCATTTGGCTGCAAGTAACAGAAAAGCTGACCAACATGACTTAAACATGAAGGGTTTATTTTTCTCATATTATCAAACCTATGCAATTACTGGCATTTGGTTTAGCTACACAACTGGACCCAAGGGTCCAGACTCTTGCTTTACTTTCTGCTAAGCATCCTTCACAAGCTGGCTTTTGTCTTTGTGGCTATCCACTCACAAGTACAAAATGGCGTTTGCATCTCCAGATAATTTGTCCACTTCAAAGCAGGAAGAAAGGGGAAAGATCAAGGGCCAAACCAATTGTATGTCCCTTCTACAGAGAAATTTAAAATTCCTCAAGTCAGCAGCATGTTCTGCCTACATCTTGTTGGTCAGAACTGGGTTACATGGCTAGAAACAAAGGAAACTGAGAAATAAGAAAACGTGAGTAAAAATTTTGGCATAGACCTGGTTCTAGGCACATTGCCACCATAAAAAGCTCAGTTTCACTGAAAAAAAATAGAAAGAAAGAAAATAAGACTGTCTCTTGAGGTGGGAAATATTTTATTTAAGCCTCAGTGATCTGTACCCAAGGATGAAACTATAGATATAAAAACTAAGCCAGGAATCTTAAACCCAAAGTCCACAAGGGGATAAATGACTAAAATAGGCAAGTGACTTGTGTACATCTATATCTTCTATGCATAATTATTTCTAAGATATTCTTCACAAGAAATATGACTTTTCCAATTGTTCTGGAATCATGTGGCATCTTGGTCAATTTTTTTCACACTTTTATATTTTGCATATCAGTCTCCTGTCAGATGATGGTTTGCAAATATTTTCTCACATTCTATAGGTTGTCACTCCATTTACTGTTTCCTTTGCTATGCAGGAGCTTTCTAATTTAATATAGTCCAGTTTGTTTATTTTTGTTTTCATTGTCTGTGCTTTTGGAGTCTTAGCTGTCAAGTTTTTGCCTAGGCCAGTGTCCTGAACAGTTTCCCTTTGTTTTCTTGTAGTAAGTTTATAGTTTGGGGTCTTATATTTAAGTGTTTAATCCATTTCTTTGTACATGGTGAGAGATAGGGGTCCAGTTTCATTCTTCTTCATATGGTTGTCTAGTTTTCCTAGCACCATTTATTGAAGAGATTGTACTTTCCCCAGTGTATGTTGTTAATGGCTTTGTCAAAGATCAGTTGGCTGTGAATATGTAGATTTATTTCTGGGTTGTCTATTCTGTTCCATTGGCCTATGTGCCTATTTTTATTTTATTTTTTATTTTTTTTATTATACTTTAGGTTTTAGGGTACATGTGCACAATGTGCAGGTTTGTTACATATGTATCCATGTGCCATGT
>NW_026652288.1:72244633-72321654 GCF_009828535.3 Hylobates moloch
ATTGGAATAGTTTCAGAAGGAATGGTACCAGTTCCTCCTTGTACCTCTGGTAGAATTCAGCTGTGAATCCATCAGGTCCTGGACTCTTTTTGGTTGGTAAGCTGTTGATTATTGCCACAATTTCAGAACCTGTTATTGGTCTATTGAGAGATTCAACTTCTTCCTGGTTTAGTCTTGGGAGGGTGTATTTGTCAAGGAATTTATCCATTTCTTCTAGATTTTCTAGTTTATTTGCATAGAGGTGTTTGTAGTATTCTCTGATGGTAGATTGTATTTCTGTGGGATCGGTGGTGATATCCCCTTTTTCGTTTTTTATTACATCTATTTGATTCTTCTCTCTTTTCTTCTTTATTAGTCTTGCTAGTGGTCCATCAATTTTGTTGATCTTTTCAAAAAACCAGCTCCTAGATTCATTAATTTTTTGAAGGGTTTTTTGTGTCTCTATGTCCTTCAGTTCTGCTCTGATTTTAGTTATTTCTAGCCTTCTGCTAGCTTTTGAATGTGTTTGCTCTTGCTTTTCTAGTTCTTTTAATTGTGATGTTAGGGTGTCAATTTTGGATCTTTCCTGCTTTCTCTTGTGGGCATTTAGTGCTATAAATTTCCCTCTACACACTGCTTTGAATGTGTCCCAGAGATTCTGGTATGTTGTGTCTTTGTTCTCGTTGGTTTCAAAGAACATCTTTATTTCTGCCTTCATTTCATTATGTACCCAATAGTCATTCAGGAGCAGGTTGTTCAGTTTCCATGTAGTTGAGTGGTTTTGGGTGAGTTTCTTAATCCTTAGTTCTAGTTTGATTGCACTGTGGTCTGAGAGACAGTTTGTTATAATTTCTGTTCCTATGTGCCTATTTTTATACCAATACCAAGCTATTTGGGTTACTCTATCCTTGTAATATATTTTGAAGTCCGATAGTGTGGTGCCTTTAGCTTCGTTCTTTTTGCTCAGGGTTGCTTTGACTATTCAGGCTCTTTAGTTGTTCCACAAGAATTTTAGGACTGCTTTTCCTATTTCTGAGAAAAATGGCATGGGTATTTTGATAGGGTTGTATGGAATCTGCAGATTGCTTTGGTTAGTAGAAAAAAATTTTAATGTGTAGATTTTATTGAAAATATTTATATTCAAAAATAGTTTGGATTCTAAACACTTAGATTTTACCTGATTAAAATCAGAAGTGTTGATTTTATTGTTAGAAGAAGGTTTGGTTATCTTATCTTAACAGACGATTTCTACATAAACAACTATTTGATTATATAAAATATCACATGTAAATAGAAATAGACCAAGAAGCAACAGACATAAATAATTATTTAACCAGTAGCAATCATTTGGATCACCTTTTAAAGGAATTTTTGGATACATGAAAAATGGAAAGATACTGTAATAAGATAATGCAGCACACAAAGACGTTTGATCCTAACTCATCACTGTTACTACACTTCTATTTTTCAGTATTGGTGAACCCTTATTATTGCCCATCAGTCATTCGGTTTATTATATAAACCATAATGCAGGACCATGTGTTCTGCAGGCAGGACAGGTCTTAGAATGCCAACATCTGTCATGGGTTGTAAGACAGAAGACTTAAATGTTTATTTCATTCACTACTTTAGACTTTTCTCTTTTTTTAAGTTCCAAGATGGACCAAGTTATCCTGTTGTTTTTTGTCTTCAGGAGGAATAGACAAGCATTTAAGGCAGCAAGTACTGCAACTGGCTGCTTGGAAAGGCAACAACCAAGGAAGGGCAACAAGGAAAGCCATAGTGACATTGTGCCCCAGAGGCTGAAAGTGCTTAGGATCACCAGGGCAGCACCTTCCCTTTTCAGGCCGTGTTCTCTAGCGTGTTACCTCAGTGCCCTTGCTAATAGCAGTCATTGCTGCTCCAAGCCCAGCATTTGCAGCCTCAGTCTTAGCTGGCTTGGCCATGCTGTTGCCTGTGGTTGTGGTTTGTTAATTTTCAGTGCTGTATGTTGTTCCATTATGCAAACCTGCCACAATTCATCCATATTACTGTTAATGGATTTTTCTTTTGTCTTTCTTTCTTTATTTTTTTGGTGAAAGAGCATGCTTTATTGGAAAGCAGAGTTCTGCACAGTGACCAAGAGATGAAGGACGCCCAATGAGCATTTACACATTTTTCTCCAAAAGACACACAGAACATCTTACCAACAAAAATAAACTGGAACAGGGTTTCCTCTGGGTAACTCCCCAGCCTCATCCCTTTCAGGGATTGGAAAATCTCCCAACCATTTTCCTGATGGCAGCTGTGGTTCACTAGAGATAGAGCCCCTTGGGAGTGCCTTCCTGTTTTTTGCAAAGAACATTTTCTTTATATTTTTTGAAGTCTTCATTTGTTACCTTCATTCTGTGGCTCACTTAAGGCCATCAGGAAAGCTTCTGTGCAGATTGCCTTGACGTCAGTATCAAAGAGGTCATCTTTAGTCATTATCAAGTCTTCCAGGGTTACATCATCAGCCAGAGTCATCATGCTTGTATGAATCTGAAAGATGCTCTTCTTAGTATTTTCATTAGGGAGGGGAATCCCGATCTTCCTGTCAGTGCGGCCTGGTCTGCTAAGTGCTGAATCCAAATTTCTGTTTGGTTTGCGGCCATGATAACTTTCACATCTCCCCTAGAATCAAATCCATCCAACTGGTTCCACAGTTCCAACATTGTTCACTGAATTGCTCTCTCACCACCAGAATTTGAGTCATATCTTTTTGTCCCAGTGGCATTAGTATCATCAATAAACACAGTGGATGGTGCGTGTTCTTCTGCAACTTGAAACAATTCCAGTATGAGTTTGAGCCCATCACCCAGGTACTTCTGAATATCAAGTTCAGAGCCAATCACTCTCAAGAAAGTGGCTGAGGTTTGGCTTGCTACCCCTTTGGCTACAAGGTTCTACCTGTGCCAGGTGGACCATAGAGAATGACTCCCCCACCCCGTAGGAAGCTTTATAACCATCTCTTCATAATATTCAGGTTGGGTGAGAGGAGGCTCCACAGATTCCTTAATTTCCTGAATTTGGTTGTCCAACTTTTCCCCGAGTATCAGCATAGGTCTCCTGGGGAGTCTTTTCCACCTTCATCACTGTGACTAGGGGATCCGTGTCATCCATCAGCACCCCTATCACTGCATGCACCTTGTGGCTGAGCAGAACCGAGCAGCCAGGTTCCAGTAGATCCTTGTCTACAAATGAAAGAATGCTGATGTAGTGTTCTGAGCCCACAGATGTAGAATGATGGCATGATTGTGATCTCTTCCAAGGTTCCTACTGCTATTGGGGTCCCTCTTCAGATCATCCACTTTTAATCTTTTCTGTTGCTTTTCTTCTAATGGTTTCATTTATTTCTGATTTCTAATGAATTCTTCCTCCATGAGAAGACAGTCTTCAATTCTCTCTAACTTCAGTAATTTTCATCAGCACTGAGTGTGAGATGTCACCAGTGGCAGTTTGCTGGCAGCATCTGGTCCTTTTGTTTTCTTCTTCTCCACTCTAGTTGGTACAGGAGGTTCATATTTATTTTTCTTGTCCTGTCATCCTTCTTGCAAACTCCAGGACCATAACCCCCACTCTGATTTTCACCCATCTTGCCTTGGCCACTTTAGCTGCCAATTCTTTCTTAATGTCTGTCTTTTCATTAGGCTGTGGCTTCACAAGGTGTTCGTTAGGTTTTTTTTTTGATGAATGGATACTGAGTAGATGGTGTAATGTCATGGTGATGTGAGATAATCCTGGAAAAGGTTAGTTGGGGCCACACTGTGGAGAAATGCAAAGTCTGGTGAGAAGTTTGCACTAATTTGTTAGACAATGAAGCTTCAGAGTGGAGTGATCGAAAGCACAGACTAGGAGCCAGACTATCTATGTGGGTTCCACTGCCAGTCCTGCCACTTACTAGCTGTGTAAACTTGGGGTTGCTTACCTATCTGTGTCTCAGTTTCCTTACCTGAAAAAAAATGGATTTCATAGGAGGATTGTGAAGATTAAATGAATTCATGTTTATAAATTGCTTAGACCAGTACCCAGCACAAGGTAAGTTCTACAACAGTGATTATTACATAAAATGCGTATCCGTCACAGGTTTTTGAACAGGGAAGTGGCATTTTTGGAGCAGAGTGAGAGGCTGTAATAAAGGCAGGGGCAGTGGTCGAGGCTACAGCTACTGTTATGGTCATAAGTCTGATTCTCACTGACCCCTGTTGCCTGTGTAAGACATACTTACGAGCAACTCACAAGCAGAAAATAACTTGACAATAGGGATTGAGAAAATTACATTTTCAAAAATTTTATCCTTTACCTTTGCAGACAAATTCTGAGTAGGCAGTTTGGAATTGCAACCTGTAATTAGAAAACTTTCATCTTTTATATCTACCAGTGAATGAACTGTAGTTACCACAGTGGTGGAATTTCAGACCAGCAGGAGAGGGATTTTTTCCATCCCACTGAAATGGCACAACATAAGTTTCTCCCTATGTTGCCTAAGCACGACGTTGATTTGTTGAAATTTGCAGAAATTTCCACTGGAAGTTTCCTGCAGTGAAGTTGTCTCTGTAGAGCTGGGTCATCTCACTGAAGCCACACTATGGAACAGTGAATATTGGGAGTCTAGGAAGAAACAGATGCTACACTCCAACTGGGTACTTTGAAACATTTAAGAAAAGCATCACTTGCTGCCTAGGGACAACAACAAGGAATGATGCAGAACCCTGAAGCTAGCAACCCTGGGGAAGCCTGATCATCTTAGGTCTGAATTGCATGCTTAATCTTATTTAATCCTCACAGTATCTCCATAGCTATTATTACTAATACTTCTCAGATAAGGAAAATTGAGGCTTAAAGAAGTTAAGTGAGTTGCCCAAGGTTTCACAGCTTGTAAGAATCACCTGAATCAATTTTAGTGCTAGGTTTTCTGAAGCTAAAGTCCATGCTCTTTTCACCACTTCAGTAATCTACTGACCTTTTATTTATGCAATAACTTTATGTTTTACTCTATTAGATGAGTATACTTGTATAAAATTCAAACATTACAGAAATTATGGAGTAAAAATTATAGAGTAAAAAGTTCAATTCAGTTCTTCTGACCTATGTCCCTCAAACCACTTTTTTTCTCAGAAGTTATCATTATTGACAGTGGGATGTGACTTCTTCCAGATACTTTTTCCCCTGTGCGTTTACAAACTTAGCACATATATGACGATTCTTATAGAAAAGGTAAACTGAAGCTTAGAGAAGTTAAAGTGACTTGCCCGTGGTCTGTTCCTGCTGGATATCCACTGTAAATAGGGTCATTTTGTTAATGATTTCCTTTAACTTCTTATTACTTTGTGCTTTTTTTTCTTTCACTTTGGACCCTTCCCTCCCAGAGTGATTTGAATTATTTCATTATACTGTGGCTTAAATTATACGGATATATATCTACATATCTATAGATATATATCTAAATATATATTTAGGTATGAAACTTCCTTGTGTCCTTATAATTATACATAACTATAAAACCTGAATAAATTAAGAAACAATATAATTTAAAAATGAAAGTTAAATCATCAATGTTAAGGCAATGCATTTTAATGTAATTGAAATAAAATTGCCAATGTTTGGGTTAATTATAGGAAGACATTTTATTTCACTTGTTGATTTTTGATTTTGAGCATGATAGTGCATTTTTTTTTTTTTTGCTTTTAAACAATAAATATATACTCTCATTTTATCCTATGGCCAGTCAAAAGGCAATAAAGCAATGTAATAGTGCATGCCCAAACAATACGGAAACATTTTTAAAGGACAATTTACCAAAAATATTTTTCATGTATTTCTACAACTGTAAGTTCTAGTAATGAACTTTTGCAATCTGATTAGTACAGAGGTAGATACACACAAAGAATCCACATTTCCCAACTGGTACTAACTACCATACCACTGTATCGAATTACTGTGTATAAGATGACTCAGTTCTCTCACAAATTGTTCCTTGTTTGAACTATTGGTAAACTTTTGTTTGCATAGTATAAAATGAGGCATTCTGGCCTGCAGTGGACGTTGGTGCCTTGTTTCCTTTCTGAGTCCACCTCAATTTCTTCCTTATTAGCTGCCCCAGTTGGTATATATTACTGCCCCCTGTCATTTTCATGACACCACATGTAAACCTCAGTTTATTCAGTAACTTAAAAAACTAAAGTTTCAGTCCATGAAAATGTCTTGTAATTCTATCCCTAGGAAAAAAAAATTTTCCTTCTGAAAAATCGCAAAAGGAAGAATGTATACTGTTATGGAACTTGTGATCATTCAGAGGGTTGTGCTCAAGTTCACCTTTGTCTTGTAAAAAAGAAAGGTTTGCGAAACAATTAATAGAGGAAAGGTCGTAACATCTTTATGCAAAATGTTCCCATTTACAGAGAAGTGTGTAAATGGGAAAATCTCAAGATTTGTCATATAATTGGTTAAAATAAATTACAAGTACAATAGCAGATACAGAGTGTTGTCATTTAGATACTAGGATGTGCAGGCTCAAATACATTCAGTTATGCATGTTAATACATAGAAATGAAATACTATTCCCTTATAGGATCATTTGGTTATAACCTGATTAAAAATAGCAGTACAAAATTCAGGGATTGCATTTTGTGGGTATTAGTGGTCATTTAGACTGATACAGAATATGCCTATCTTTTTAAAAAAGTATCAATCATATGAGAATAAAAAATTAAGATAATCTCAAGGTATTTGTTATACGGTCACCCACCCTGACCCCAACCACAGCTCTGGATAAGTGAGAAGTTCCCAGTTTGAGAATTGCTGTGCACTGTGTTCTACTTCCCTGCCTGGGGCACAGAGGCCGTAGGCTTGGGGGTGGGGGGAGAACGCTGCTGAAGGAAGTGAACACAGACTTACCTTCAAACTCTTACAGGGTTCTGTCTGCTGCTGGCAAGGAAGTTGGCCGAGTTAAGAATGGGATGTTGTGGTCTGTGTGGTTTTATATCTCCCCAGTGCCCAGGCCAGGGAGATATTTCTCCATTTTGCAGACAGACTTAGATTAAATTCTTTCTGTGGGTGTCCAGACTCTGCCGGATTGATGTCAGCCTTCCATGTTACCCATCTCCTAGTTTGTACTATGGCTTGAAGACCCTCTTTCCTATCCTAAGATATACTTACTCTCTATAAAAAAGAAGAGAAAAAGCCATAATAGAGGTTCTATGGCATGTAATGTCCTCATGAATCTATTACCCTGGTGCATAATACATTTATTATTCTAATTGGCATAAGTACCAGAAGCGTGTTTCTGGATCTTTCCTTGGGATTCAACATGGGTATCCACTCAAAGGAAAGTGTTCCATTAAAATACTTCGTTTCCAAAGTAACTGATAGTTAAGACAAAGACAGAGTTCCTTTTTTCTTCTTTTTCCCTCCTTCCTTCCCTTCTTTAGTTCCTCTTCTTCCTCTCTCTCCTTTTTTTCTGTCAGGTATCCTTTAAGCAGAGCTGTGACTGGACAGGGATCCCCAGACCCCCAGGACTGTACTCCCCACACTAGACACCTGCCGAGAAACATAAATCAACAATATATTGAGAGTAGAATGATAGTTATCAGAGGCTGGGAAGGGTAGTGGGGCAGGGGTAGGGGGTGGGAGCTAGAGAGAAGTGGGGACGGTTAATGGGTACAAAAACATAGTCAGATAGAATGAATAAAATATAGTATTCCATAGCACAACAGGGTGACAAAAGTCAACAATAATTTATTGTAGATTTTAAAATAACTATAAGAGTATAATTGGAATGTTTATAACACAAAGAAATAATAAATGCTTGAGGTGATAGATACCCCATTTGCCCTGATGTGATTGTTATGCATTGTATGCCTGTATCAAAATACCTCATGTACCCCATAAATATTTACACTTACTATGTACCCATAAAAATTAAAAAAAAACAATATATTAAGAAACACAGACTTACAGAAGAATTCCAATTAATAAATGTAAAATAAAAGAGGGAGAATAAAAAGCCATCATTGGGGAAATAGCACAGTAATAACTATTGCAGACAAGATCCAGTGACAGATAAAATTAGTGGGCAAAAGTTTGAGGAGAAATAGGATATCAGCATAGTCTCAAAATATCTCTCCCAAAGCACTTATTCCTTATAAAGGGAAGAATAATACATTTGCAATGGAGAAACCCAACAACACTACAGTAACCAAGTGGCCAAAGTTAATGTCACTGGTATTGAGACATATCAACATTACATACCTGGTGATAGTGTGCACTGGGAAAGACACAGTATCATTTTTGCCATAATCTTTCCAAAAAGGCATAAAGCCTCTATTTAATCGTGAGAAAACATTAGATAAACCCAAATAGAGGGCCAGTCTACAAAATACCTGATGAGCCCTCATTAAAAGTGTCAAGGTCACAAAAGACAAGGAAAGACTGAGAACTGTCACAGATTGGAGCAGACGAGCAGACCAAGGAGACAATCAAATGCGATGTGGGATCCTGAATTGATTGTTGAATAGAAAAAGGACATTCAGGGAAAAACTGAAGAAATTCAAATAAGAGCTGTAGTTCAGTCAATGGTGTTGTAACAATATTAATTTCCTGGTTTTGATAATATACTATGGTTATACAACATGTTATTAAAAATATTAGAAGAAGCTGGGTGAAAGGTATATGGAAAGTCTCTCTCTCTTTTTTTTTTTTACAATTTTTTGGCAAATCTAAAGTTATTTCAAAATAAAAATGTAAATAAATAAAAGAAACACTTAGGACTAGAATGGTCATAATAAGTTTCCTGTGTAAGAAATTATTTGATCTCAGCCTTGAATTGTGGGCAGAATCCCATAGGTGGAATTCTAGATAGGGAAGCTCCCAGATAGGGAAAGAACAAATCACCATTTGATTGACCAGTGGCAAGAACACCGTGGGCCATGGATATTGATGTGAGATTGGATTTGTAGTGGGAAGAGAGAAAACTGGATTATGAGGATTCCTGAAAAACAGGTCAAGCCTATTAGACTGCAAGCATGCAGCAGATAAGAGAGAGTCTTTATATGTCTGAGAATGGGAAGGCTGTTGTGATAATCCGGATGGGACTGGAGGCCTTGCTAAGTTTGTGTGTTGACAGTGAGGTTGGAGAATGGATATGACATCAAATATTATAGGAAATGTTCAAGATTTGATAAATATAAGGTAAATGAAGAAGAGTCAAAGAGGACTTGATTTTAAGCTCAGACAGGTGGATGGTGGTATCATTGACAGTGAGAAATTTGGGAGGCAAGAAAATCTGGGGTGGGGGGAAAGGATATAATATTGGTGTGAAGTTTGAGATATTGCAAGAGATTCAAATGAAAATGTTTTAGTAATAGTTCTAAGGAAATTTCTTTCTTTATTTGTTTAGCAGACATTTATTCCCTACTTTGTGCTAGGACTTGTGCTAGGTGCTGGAGATACAAAATCCCATGATGTGGCTCCTACCCTAAATGAGCCGGGGAGGAGACAGACACTGTATGGAGGGTTGCATACAGGCTGGGATTACAGGGAGTATGAAAAGCTTTAAGAATTTTCCCAGTGTTGGGAATATGGGACTACGGGTCATGCAAATACAGAAGATATGAAAACTTAGGAGTCATTATCCAAAAATGGTAGTGGGAGCCTTGTATGGCTAAGTTAAAATTTAATAGAAGAAAAAAGGCAAAACTTCAAGAGGTAGTCCTGCTGAGACTCATCCTGAGAGTAGGAGAAAGTCAAAAGTCACTCGCAGAAAGGAAGAAAGTGTGGGAAAAGTTGCAACAGAATCTGTAGTCATGGAACCACAGACACAGAAGACAGTTTCAAGGAAGTGGGAGTTTGCCAGTTGTTTGGATTTTGAGGGGATCAGTTCAGTGGAGTGGAAAGGTCAAGAATTGTAGAGAAACTAGAGAGGAAATGAAAGCATGGAGTACTCATTTGAAAAGTATAGTAATGAAAGAAAGCCAAGAAGTAGGAAGGTGCCTGGAGGGGGCACCAAGAGTGTGTGAAGTAGAATCTTCTCCACTCATTCACTCAATTCAACAAATACTGATTTCAGTTGCCAGGCACTGTGATGGGTATTTCATGTATATTTCTCAGTTAGCCCTCACAACTTTTTGAGTGGGTATTATCTCTTCAGCAAACATTTTTTTGGGGAGTCTACTTGGTACCAGAGAGTGTTCCAGTTGATGAGGACACAATAGTGGACAAAAATAGGCAATCCCTGACCTCTTGTCACTATTGACATTAAGCAAATTATGTCACACATCATGAAAAATTGCAAAAGGAAGAAAATATACTATTATGGAGCTTGTGATCATTCATAGAGGGTTGTGCTCAAGTTCACCTTTGTCCTGCAAAAAAGAAAGGTTTGCTAAACAAATTAATAGAGGAAAGGTCATAACATCTTTATGCAAAAAACATTCCCATTTACAGAGAAGTGTGTAAATGGGAACTCTGGGTTTGCTATAACTCTTAGGGCCATTCTAATTGTGGGCACTGACTTTAGGTGACTTCAGATAGAAACTTGTTCTGCTATTCTCTTGAGTCTTTCAACTCACAAATGAACCTTTTCAAAGTCCAGAATGGTTCCAGGAGTGTGCTCTGAAAGTGGTGGAGCTGGCATTTAGCATTGAACCTGGGAAACTGGGTTAGGTTGTCCAAATGCCTCCTCCACCCTAAACCCCAAAAGCAGGCAAGAATTTGGAATCTGCAGATTCTCCTTATCTGGGGTGGAAACCAAGGAGTTTCCAGGCAACATTCTCAATGCAGCCTTTGGAGTTTCTCACTTGGTCTTGAGACCCTATTTCTGTTCTCTGAAGCTCCTGATCATTTTCCTTTTTGCCCAGGCCCTGATCTCTGTTTCTAACTTCATCTGATAAATTGAAATAATCTCTGATCTGTTTCTTTTTTCTAAGTTGGTTTCTTGGAAGGGTAAGGCTTTCATAATTCTGATAAGTTTTATCACTTTTTTCCCTGCCCCTCATTTGGGAGGCAGGTAACTTCAAATTTCCAGTCTATATGATTGTCTTTAGAGCAGAATAATTTTTGAACTTGGTTTGAGCATCTTATTCAGGAATTAATTAACTCAGTCATTCTGGTGCACCTTTGCAGAAATGAGAAGCAGTCATGTCCTCCCTGACATTTGTTTTCTGAGCTTCTCAGTGTTTTCAGGTCTTATAGGTAAATGTGTCTTACAAGGCTAGTACCTTTGTGTGACTATAATATAAAGTCACCATAATGGTTAACTTAAATAATTATTCATCATTACAACAAATGTGAAAAATGTAAAATTAAATAAAAGGCAAGATTATAAAAAATACTAGTCCAATATGGTCCCTTTTTATTCTGTCTGGTCACTGTGCTTTCCTGTTGGTCTAACCACCCCTAAACTAGGTCACAGAGTGTGTAACTAGAGCCAGTTTTAATTTGTCTGGACTCACCAAGATGTGGCATCTATTTCTTCACACCCTCATGAAGTTAGTGGATCATTACCTTTGATTTATTGGAAAGTCTGAAGCTCTCGACTGTGAGAAGGAACTATTTCTCTTACTCTTTTGCCCTGAATTATTTTCTCCTTCCCTAATCAAGAATTTTATTAAATTTTTCTTTACTTTTTTAACTACCCAATAACATCACCTAGAAGTGATATATTAAGACTTTCATATGAAAAGCAAGTTAGTCTAATTATAATAGCACTGAACTGTATTCTTATATATAATGTGAGGTTTTCTTTGAGTTTTGGGGAGGGATGCTTAACTCTGTTTACTGAAAGATATATTTAGAGGTACAAGTAATATAACCAATTGGCAAGTGAGAATGTTTATATTAGAGAATAAACTGATTTTAATTGCTAATTTTAATGTGGCTAATTGCTGTTCATCCTCTAAGGATGTAACTCAGGCATCGCTTCATGTAGGAAGACTTCTCTGAATTTCCTCATCCCCACCCAAAAGCACTAGGTAGGCAAACCAGGATCTATGGTCATCCTATATAATTTTCTGTCTAAATCGCAAAGTGCTTACCACATTGATTGATGTCCTATAATCACACAGAATCAGTGAATGATAGAATGCAGAAAAAAAGTGTGGTATAGTGATAGTTTATGTGGACGTGTAGAAGATGCCATTTTGTCCAATGATTAAACACTTCACCTCTGCAGCCTCAGTTCAAATCTCAGCTCCCTTACTAACTGTGTAACCTTGAGCAAGTCACTTAAACAATCTGTGCCTCAGCTTCACCATCTGTAGAATGATGATAATGATATCTACTTAACAGGATTGTTGTGAGAGTTAAATGAATTACATATGCAAAATGATTAGAAGAGCACCTGATGCATAGTATACGTGCCATGTAAATATTAGCTATTTATTGTTGTGGCATGTAGTTGGCCTAATAGAAGAGGTAGAATTTGAACTGAAGTTGAAGAATAAGTGTATCTGAAGTAGAAGAATAAGTATATAGAGACAAGCTGCCAGTATGTGTGTACACATTTCTATGTGGCTGTAAAGATTAGCAGTTACAGTGTTGTAAGTAGGTGTTTTCATTTTATGTCTATAGGTTTCCAGCCACTACACTGGGTTAGGAAAGTAATTATATGGTTTTTGACCCAGTAGAACTTAAAGTCCACTTCCTTTCTACTGATCTCATGATAGACACTGATATGTTCATAATGGCATTCTTTCCAATGAGCAGGTATAGCTTCAAAGTTCTTCACAACATGACCTTCTAGGGTGGCCCTGCCAGTGATCACAAGAACCAATAAGAGAAAAACATACATGTTATTCCCAGAGGAGTCATTCTTTTCACAGCAGAGAAACTGGATCCCAGAGAAGTGAAGTCACTTGTCCAAGGCCACACACAGGCAGCCAGAGCAAGAAGAACTTGGGTCACTCTACCCTCTGAGGGGTGATTATCTTTCCATCGTCCATATCACTTGTTTATCTCAGTTTCTAACTAAAATTTTCTGCCACAAATATTTGCAAACTATTCATCTGACAAAAGTCTAATATGTAAAATCTCTAAGGAACTTAAACAACTCAACAAGAAAAAAACAAATAACCCCATTAACAAGTGGGCAAATTACATGAACAGACATTTCTCAAAAGAAGACCTACAAGTGACCAATAAAAATATGAAAAAATGCTCATCATCACTAATCATCAGAGAAATGCAGATTAAAACCACAATGAGATACCATCTCACACCAATTGGAATGGCTATTATTAAAAAATCAAAAAATGACAGATGTTGGTCAGAATAAGGAGAAAAGAGAATGTTTACACATTGTTGGTGGGAATGTAAATTAATTCAGCCTCTGTGGAATACAGATTGGAGTATTCTCAAAGACCTAAAAATAGAACTGCCATTTGATCCAGCAATCCCATTACTGGGTATGTACCCAAAGGAAAATGAATCATTCTACCAAAAAGACACATGCACTCATGTATTTATTGCAGCACCATTCACAATTGCAAAGTTATAGAATCAACCTAGATACCCATCAATGGTGGACTGGATAAAGAAGATGTGGTACCTATGCACCAAGGAAAACTAGGAAGCCATAAAAAGTAATGAAATTATGTCCCTTGCAGTAACATGAATGCAGCTGGAGGCCATTATCCTAAATGAATTAATGCAGGAACAGAAAATCAAATACTACATGTTCTCACTTATCTGTGGGAGCTAAACAAGGGGTATACAGAGACATAAAGAGAGAAAAAATAGACACAGGAGACTTCAAAAGAAGGAAAGGAGGGAGAGGGCCAAGAGTTGTAAAACTACCTTTTGGGTACTACGTTTACTGTTTGGGTGATGGGTTCAATACAAGCACAAAAAGCACATTATGCAATATATTCATTATATCTGCATGTCTGTGTAACCAACCTGCATATGTACCCCCTAAATCTTAAACAAACAAACAGCAACAAAAAAAACCCACACCGGTGCTGGAGCCAGGTCTGGGTCCAAAAAAGTTTGTTAAAAAAAAAAGTTCTGCCACCAATTAGATTGGTACAGGCTTAGATGATGGAAGCATATACACATATACATAAATATATATATGTGTATGTATATATGTATGTATATATTAAATTATATATGTGTGTATAGATATATCACATTAAATACGTATAACTGCAAGTAACCAAAAACAAAAGGAAGCAAGGTACACTCATTGATCCATGAGGTGCCCTATTGTGATATTATTGTGAAATGCATAAAGCTTTGCATGCTCTGCAGTAGTGCTGATGGTACTATCTATCTGGCTTAACCAAATATTGTGACACGATCTTGTTCTCAGGTTGCAAATGAAAGCGCTCCACCAAGCTCATCAGCAGCAGACTGAATGTCCTTTAGAGCTTCATGCCTGTAAGCATAATTTGTGATATTTTACTGCTCTTAAATGATGCATGATGAAATGATTGAAGACATCATTATGTGGAACAAAATGCAGTTGGAGGTGTGAAGCTAACTATTAAGCACTTGAAACTTCTATGGGAGTGTTAAGTACTTTCACCGAAAAACAGTAAGGAAGTGCTGTTTGTTATGATCAAGACTGTATCTAGAGAAACAGTAGTTCCTTAATCATGTTATAGACATGTTCAGCAAGCCTGGCAAGTGGGAGGGAGTAAGAGGAGTATCCAGCTTGATGCTGGATTTTAGTGATTTAATCAGCATTCACTAAAAGCCCGTTAAAGTGGTTCTCAATCTTGGCCAAATATTAGAATTATCTGGGGAGTTTTTAAAACTACTATTTGGGCACTCCCTTCTGGGGGTTTCAATTTAGTTTCTCTTGTCAGGGCCAGGTATTGGTAGTTTTTAAAACTCCCAGACGATTCTAATGTACAGCCAGAGCTGAGAACCAATGGTCTAGTACTTGAGGAGAAAACAGTTGCAGATCTTTACAGATGCATCAATGAATTTTTTAAAAAATGTCCTCCCTTTTTAAAAAATGCTCACATGGGGATTGTTGTGAGAATACATATAGGAGCAGGAGAGAAGGAATAATGGGTAAGAGAATACAAGAGAGGGACAAACGTCTCTCAAAACCTTCACCAGATGTTTAAAAACTCACCTTAGGTGAGTGACTTCATAAAAATGCTAGTGACAAATCATGTCTGGAATATGACTCAATGTCTCTACTCTGGAGTTGTAAAAGGGCTTAATTTGTTCATCAATCCATTCGTTTAGTGAGCTTTTATGAGAATACGTGGTGCAAAAAACCATGTGCTGTGTTCTTTGAGCTCTTCAGAAGGAACACCTGCATAATTCTGAGGCAACCAACACCTGAAAGGTACAGAATATGCACATGTGGGTGGTGGACTTCTCTTTTTTCCCTCTTTGGAGCCAAGTACCTTCTCTGGCTCAGGTAAATATAACTCAGGACTGGGAGGAAGGTATTGCATTTGTATGGTAAGGTGCGAGAGATAAGCAGGGTTTCAGGGGGTTACATTTTGACAGTGTAAGGGCCAAGGGAAAATGTCCATTTTGCCCTCTGAAGGTTCACTGAAAAATCAGCTGACAAAAGGCAGATTAATAAGAAATGGCTTACAAATTTATTAATGTGCATGGAGAAGAATCATAGAATGATTACCCCAACACCCCAATGGGGGTACAGTTGCTTATATGCCATCTTGAGGTTACAGAAAGAATGGATAATGGCCCAAAACAGGTTATGGTGGTAAATCGTGCCTCTGTCCCATCCACTCTTACACCACAGCCAGTGCCATCATCTTACAGTATAAATGACATCACATTCCTTCCACATCACCCCCCTGCTCAGAGTCCCTCAATTAGAGATGTTTGAATCTTGCTCTATTGCAGCTGGAAGAACTATGTTCCCTTTGCCCCAAGGGCTTCATCATCCCCAACCACCTGTTGCTGTCTCTCTAGCACACTAGCGTTATTTTTAAAACTTTATCACAATTCATAAATATTTTGCTTGCTTGTATTTTTTGTTGTTGTTGTTATCTTGCCTACCAGATAGTATCATTAATAAATCCAGAGATGCTTCTGCTTCTGTCTCATTCATTTTCATTTTCTAGTACCAAGCCCAAAGACTAGCACATGGTAGGCTTTTATTCCCTATGTTTTTTTAAAAAAATTCAAACGTAATGTTAATAGAATTTTACAGTTAATGCCTGTATACCTAGCATCTAGTTTCTATTGTTATACTTTGTTAATCACATATTTTTTCATTTTTCCATCCTTCTATCTATCCATCAATACATGGTTGACTTTTGATAAATTTATTGAATGAATGAATGAGTGTTACTCTTTTGGTTCATTGTCAGGAGCTGCCCATCTTTTGGTTGGCCCAATACAGACAATGAGCTTCTTTGTTTTTGTGTGGTCACAGGGTAGAAGGAGCTATATAATGTCCTCTTGGGTGGGAATTTGCTAAGCCCTGTATCAGGGGATTCAGAAATAAGGACAAATCTGTCTTCTAGGATCACCCCAGTAAGAGGATCTAAATATATTTGTGATGGAAGAAGAAAAAAATAGAAAATGTGGATGAGTGTTTTTTTTTCCACAAACAACTTAATGAAGATTGGTTAGTCCTATCTTGATATTTAAACTGCCTGATATCTTGACATTTTGTGTTTTTTGCTGCACAAGCAGATAAAAGTAATTGTTGATTTGGCCAATACCAGGGAAAGAACATTTTACAATTTCTCGTTCAGTGAGTGACAAATGCAAGCTTACCGGAACCGTGGAACCTTTGGCCTTTCTTGTTTTTAAAGTTCTGTACACATCATTGAAATATCCAAGTAATGGAAGCAAAGGAAAAACACACGAAAAGTGTTTCTAATCTAGGCAAATTGGGGTCAAGGTAAAGAATGTCTCTGCCATGTCTAGAAAATAAACTTAGCAGGCAGAGAAAGTAATGCTTACTCTTCTTTCCCACTACTTGTTGATAGGTTTTTTTTTTTTCCCAAACTATCTTTGATTATGTTTTTTGGACCCTGTATTTATTATTTTGACTGCTCAGAAGAAACATCTTCGAAGTGACATCCTGAGGTGGTGCTTTGCAATAATCTTTTATTAAGCTTTGCTGTGTCTATTCATGGTTATTTTAACTCTCTTATTTTTAGATGGAGGATTTTTTGAGAAGGTCAATGCAGTATCTTTGTGATTGAATTCCAAGAGTACTTAGCAGGGGTCCATGTATATAAGGGTGTTGAATCATTACGAACTGGGAATGCATCCAAGTTCATGCTTAACTGAGAATTCTCTTTAAATATTTAGAAGTGAAAGCAGTCTTTCAAAATAGTCATGTGGGCCTTGGAAGCATAGAAATGGGTGAACACAGCATCCTAGGTACAGCAGCAAAGGTGACAGCTGGGACCTCAGCTTATCATTCCTCCAACCTTGGCTGTCTCCTAATGCTCTTCCTTTTATTTGATGGAGTTCTACTTTCAAACGTTGGTGACACTCATCCCATCAACTTTCATCTGTTCATTTTGTCCTCCCCTGGGCTTTTGTGTGCAAAATATTTGCAGGGCCCGATGTGGTCCTGACCTGGATTTGCATCCTTGCTATGCTACTAGTAGCTACTAGTAGCTAATCTATCTTGAACAAGAAATGTAACCTTTTCAAGTTCCAGGATCTTTACCTGTAAGTAAGAGACCTTTGTACCTACTCCAACATGGAAAATATGTCCAGCAGGGAGAAGTCCCTTGCTAAATGTTAGGTTTTTGTTACCATTTTAAGACCAGTTACCACACTGGATAAGTAAAAAATGATAAGCTGGGGAGAAATATGCAAGGTAACATCTAGATATTTAGAGCAATATGAATAAAAAGTAAATCTGGAAGTAGATATTTACTTACAAAATTAATTTTATTTTGCAAAACTCAACAAATACATGTTCAGATCTGGTTTCTCTTCAAAACATGTGCTTGTTTTTTTAACAAACATGCAAGTTAATTTGGCATGCCAAACATCTTTCTCTGTAGCTCGCCTTGGAAAAATTTTTATCATAACACAAACCAGGGTGCAAATATTGTTCAAACCTATTTACATTTTTACCCTCTAGAATTACATACATTAATATTTATTGGGAGGAAAGCAAAACTGCAAAACGTAGTCTTTGGCATTCACATTTGCTTCAGCAGTATAATTAAAACCTTATATTTGTTTTAAAGATAAACAGTTTGAAGGAAATTTAATAAATCTTGTTTTGGCTCTGCAAAGGAGCCACTATATCAAAGCACTTAACTGGAGCTGTTGAGTTCCTGCTGGTAGAATATTACTTCCAGCCTATTTATTAGCTTTTCTTCCTGTGGCCCAATACATGCTTTTTTCCCTCTACACTGAATGAAAGTACAAAAAGAAAACCATTTCTTTTCTTTTTCCCCCAGCATCATGCAAGGCAAGGCAACACCACAAATCACAATATCTGAATTTACTTTGATTATACTTTAGTTTCTTACACTTAAAATTATTTTGTATTATAATACTTACTTGGTTATCTAAAATCAACATTGTTGATTTTAAACGGTTATAAAGCCAGATTTTAAGAAGCATTTAAAACAATTCATGAACTATGTATGAAAGGAAATAATTGCCTCCAGCTTATTCTTTTGCATTTGAAGTAAAAGAATTTCCAGTATCATCAGTTTACTAGAAAATAAGACTTAGGGGGTCCATATAATTTATTCACATCTTTTTATACATTGTAAACAAGGATAGGATACTTCTGACAGTAGCCTATAAAGATTTTTTAAAATTTATCCTTCAGTATAGAATAAGTGTTAAGGGAGCACTTTAAGCATGATTCTGGTAGGTCTGTTAGGAGCCTATTTTCCAGAAAAATTTTGTAGGAAATTGTTCTGATTTTAAATAAACTAAATTCATAGATTTGTGTTGAGAGAATATTATTTGTGAGGTAAAGTCACTGTATTATCTACGGTCTGATGCACAATGTAGCATGTGCGAAAGAAACTAAAGAGACATCTATTTCAAACTCCAGGCAGAAAGGCAGAATATAAGAGTGCATAGAGAAGAGAGTGCTTTTCAGGTCAGATAGTGAAGGAAGACACAATAGTTACCTAAATCAATAAGTTGTAAGCAACATATAAATATGCAATGCCATTTCACTGAATGTGAACAAGATCAATTAGAAATTGTACTGTGATATCCACATATTTTTGAGAAAAATTCCCAAGCCAGGCGAATGTGGATTGGAATAAAGACATAGGCAGTGTATACCACCATAGCAATAATGGTTAGTAAGATGGTGTTAAACATAGATCGCTCCCAGGGCTCTAAAACAGCACAGCAGCTAATGATTTGGTATTGATAGTAGAGCCAGGAGAAATATTCCTTCACACGCCTCAAATCCATGGTTGGCTCCTTCAAGCTGCAGTAAGTTTGTCCTGTTAAAGAATGTAACGGATTAGAGGATAAGGAACCAAACATAGAATCTCTTTAAAATTTCATGATCTCAGCATGTTAAAATCTTTCAAAGATTTGTTAAAAATCATTGAATATATTATTAATATATGAATATTCTGTAAAATAATACATACTATATTAACTATAAAAATTAATAATATTGTCACCACTGCTAATAATTACTACTAAAATTGGCAGCAATAATACTATTAGTAACAGTAACACCTATCTAAACATGACAATTGTTAGAAATAACTTTAGTGATAATGGTACCTAAAAATTGAGGTTAGCCTCATTTTCCTGAGCTATGTATACAAAGAGAAATAAAAGTGAACCTAAGCACAACTCTGAGGAAGAGACTTTTGAGATAAGGTCAAAGGGATCATTATGAGTCAAATGGATAGAATAGACAGTGAAGTGGGGAGAACAGCCAAGACAGAGGGAACAATATGTGCAAAGGTTGGAGGTGGGAAGAAGTAGGTTGGTTTCGAGGGGCCATGGAGGGAGAAGGGAGCAGGGAGTGTGATGACACTGAAGAGGTGGGAATGGCCAGAGTGAGGCCAGGAGCTATAGGGCCTAGTTGGATAGGTTAACTGTTCTATCTTCAGCCTCTGAGTTAGAGCAATGCTGTGGTGGGTTTGAGAGGAGGAGGCTTTAAGTTCATGTGGTAATGCTGCATTCTGGAGTCAAGTTGAAATGACTTTGGAGCCCAATTATTTCAGAAAATCTGTACCTCTACTCTTCCCTTGGGCATTACTGTTTCAGAATCAACAGTGTACTGAGAACCTGTTTAAAATATTCTTAAATACTCTTCATTTTTACAAATGAGATAATATTGCTTATTTAGAAATATTATTAACTTTTCTGTATATGTTGTGGCTATTTATTTATTTATTTATTTTTGAGAGAGTCTCGCTCTGCCACTTAGGCTGGAATATAGTGGCACAATCTTCGCTCACTACAACTTACACCTCCCAGGTTCAAGAGATTCTCCTGCCTCAGTCTCCTGAGTAGTTGGGATTACAGGCATGCATACTATGCCCGGCTAATTTTTTTTTTTTTGTATTTTTAGTAGAGATGGGGTTTCACCATGTCGGCCAGGCTGGTCTCGAACTCCTGACCTCAGGTGATCTGCCTGCCTCGGCCTCTCAAAGTGCTGGGATTATAGGCATAAGCCACCGCACCCAGCCTTGTTGTGGCTTTTAGAAATGCACTAATTGTCAGGCTCGGTGGCTCACACCTGTAATCCCAAAACTTTGGGAGGCCAAGACAGGCGGATCACCTGGGGTCTGGAGTTTGAGACCTGCCTGGCCAACATGGTGAAACCCTGTCTGTACTAAAAATACAAAAAATTGGCTGGGCATGGCGGTGGGCACCTGTAATCCCAGCTGCTGGGGAGGCTGAGGCAGGAGAATCACTTGAACCTGGGAGACCTGGGAGGCAGAGGGTGCAGTGAGTCGAGATCTCACCATTGCACTCCAGCCTGGGCAACGAGCACTCCAGCCTGGGCAAAAATTCTGTCTCAAAAAACAAACAAACTGCACTAATTCATGAGTAATGTGGTTAGGAGAATTCATTCATTCATTGAATGAATACATTTTGAGTACTATGTGGCTCCTTCTGAATATTAATGGCTTCGGAAAGACTTTATTCTCAAAGGCATTACAGGCAGGAGATGCTCTTCCAGGAAGCAGCAAACTGGACCACGTAACAAACATGCCATGATCGAGGGCCCAGGAATGAGCACTAAGTGGGAGGAAAGGACATGGAAAAATGCTAAGGCATGGTGGGGCAGGACAATAGTCTCAGGTACTAGAGAGGCTGAGGCCAGGGGGAAGGATCCCTTTGGCCTAGGACTTCAAGTCCAGCCTGAGCAACATAGTGAGATCCTGGCAAAAACAAAACAAAACACTCTAAATTAAAAAAAATACATTGATTAACTTCCTGGCTATTGCTTTCTCTATTAAAATTAGAATTCCTTGCTTGGGCAGCCCTAGCCGACACCTTAATGATGGCCTTGAGAAAGACCCTGAGCCAGAGGCACCCAGCTAATCTGTATCAAGATTCCTGAGCCATAGAAACTTCAAGATAATTAATGTCTATTGTTTTAAACTGCTAAAAGCCAAACAATCAATCATTGAATAAAAGAAACAGCAGATAAAAAGCACACCAACATGTATAGAACCAACAGTGGATACATGGTAAGATCTTGATCACAAATACCCCAAATCTGCAATGACTTTAAATCTGGCTGTTTTAAATATACTTCTGCACTGCTAACCATTTAAGCAGTTAAGATTAAAAAAATTTTTTTTTTGCCAGTTACCACAATCTCAGCCCTCTAAGTAGCCAGAACTGACATGTGAAAAGTGTCTCTTGAAAACACTGATTGTCTCTTTTTCTCTGATTCATTTTCCCCTTATTGATGATAAGCAATTTTAAAGACAGTTTGTGTGTCATTTCTTATCATGAGAAGGTGAGAAGAGGGAGAGTTGGTTATTATTGGTGAACCATCTGCTACAATCTATTGTTAGAATGCACACTATTTTTAGGTTCTAGATTTGCTTAGGTAATATATTTCTACCTTCTGTGAGTCAACTTTCTTATCTCCTGTGGGACTATATACAAAATTAAAAGGAAAAAACCACTTTAGACAATTTGATGAGTAATGTGGTTAGGAGAATTCATTCATTCATTGAATGAATACATTTTGAGTACTACTATGTGGCTCCTTCTGAATATTAATGGCTTCAGAAAGACTTTATTCTCAAAGGCATTACAGGCAGGAGATGCTCTTCCAGGAAGCAGCAAACTGGACCATGTAACAAATATGCAGTGATCGAGGGCCCAGGAATGAGCACTAAGTGGGAGGAAAGGACATGGAAAAATGCTAAGAAGAAAGCTAGAAAAAGAGGCTGCATTTGAGGAAATAAGATGACAGAAATATCATGAAATTAATTATCCACTGATAACCTAGAACTAGATGATAGCAAACATTTTAAAGTCCTAAATTTTCACAATGAAATGTGATATTAATCTGTCCACTTCCTTAGAGACCTAGTGCTATATCTCAGCAAAGCTAAACCAAGAACTTGAAATGCTTACTTTATTCAGGCACACCATGCATCTCCTGTTTTTAATTATGTGCTTTTGAAAAGATGACTTTCGATACATGGAAAAGGAGAGAGTAGTTTATTCTTTTTTAAAAAGAAAAGTTTGCTCTAAACTTGATGACTTTAAAAATGTTCTTAGATCTTTCATGAGATTGTGTATTCAAAGGTGGCACTCCTAAGCAGACTGTGATGTGGCTTCAGGCAGGGGTACAGTGGCCTGGATACAGTTTGACTCTGACATGCTGAGACCGTGATAATACCTGCTGTAGCCTGAATGTTTCCATGTTGGAAGTCCACTAAAAGGTTATTTCATAACTGGGAATGCAGAGTAAATGATTATTTCTTATTTCTGATTGTTACTACTCTTTTATCAATGGGTGATGATTTCCCTCTCATTAGATTTGTGTGCGGTGGAGAAGGAGATGAAGTTACATCTCCTCTCTCAGATACAGAGGGAGAAGATTTGAGACTTACAGCTCATATTACGCAGGGGCAGGACTTTGTTCTGGCTTGGATGGAGAAGAAAGTTAATAAATATAACAATTAAAAAAACACGTGGTAACATGAACACTGCTGTATGAGTCACGGAATGTGAACACAGTTGAGGGGAGCTTGCAAGAAAAGTATTGGCTGGGCTTGCTCAGGGAGCTCTTTGTTGTTGTTTTCTGTTTTGGGGAACAGGACTGGTAGGAAGTTAGGTAACTGCAATGAAAGAGGCATAGCAGTTGATTTGGTACAGTGGCATTTACCTTGGAAATATCGCAGAAGATGTGATCCGTAGCCCTCCCCCTGCCAAAAAAAAATTACCCCAAGTTATTGGATTTTCTCATTAAGGAATTTCCTATTCTAAAGGTAGCTAGCTATTCTCCTGGGGAAAAAAAAGACTTGTACATTTTGGTTTAAATTTACTTCTAGAACATCAGAATCAGGGACTGAACAGTCAGAATGGCCTAAAGTTGATTTTTGGGTTAACTCCTTCTCAACTCACTTTGGAACTCTACATCAATCACTCAGCTTCATTTTTTTTTTGTGCTTCATATTTGGAACCTGAAAATCTGAGAAGTGATAAAAGTGTCCTGCCAGTTGCAGAGAGAGATGCTGTGTCTAAAAAGAGACTCTTTCTGTACTCACAGTAGCTTTCTTTGGAAACAGCTTAATATGACTTACTCAAGTACAAGCCCTCCTTTAACTGAGTAATTCATTTGTTTAAAAAATTAGAAATACAGCGATTTCCTTCCAAAGAACACAGTATAGAAAGGGGGATAAAAATGAGTAACTTTACAGTGGAGAAAACTGAAAAGCCCTGCTTCAGCCAGGTGGTCAAGGCCATCAATCATTATTAATCATGTTGATAATAGGTCTTCATGATATGATGTCAAAAAAGACACTTTACCTCTGTGTTCTTCTTCCCAATAGCCCATAGCTCCAGCCTAATCATGAGAAAGGTATCAGACAAATTCCAATAGAGGGGCATTCTACAAGATACCCGACCAGTACTCCCCAAAACCCCCAAGGTCATCAAAAACAAGCAAAGTGTGAAAAATTGTTATAGCCAAAGGAGGCATTATGACTAATTGTAATGTGGTATACCAGATGGAATCCTGGAACAGAAAAGGGACATTAAGTAATAACTAAGGACATATGAGTAAAGTAAGAACTTTAGTTAATAGTAGTATATCAATATTGGTTCATTAATTGTAATGAATATGTTATACTAATGTAAGATTTTAAAGGGGACACTGGATTCAGGGTATATGGGAACTCCCTGTATTGTCTTCTTGATTTTTCTGTAAATCTACAACTATCCTAAACAATGAAGTCGATCCAAAAGAGAAAAGATTAATTAGGAAAGCCTTCAAAGGTCCAGAGTTATCCCTATTCTAAACTCCAGTGAACTTTGCTGATGCTTTACTTCCTATCTGGAAAATTTTTCCCAATAACTATGTACATAGATGAATAATATCCTTGCAAAAGAGACTGGCTTTTAAAATTTCTTAAACACAATAAAGAGGAAAAATACCTCTTACATTGTGATCCATGGTGTATACACACACGCGCACACACACACACACACACACACACAGAGAGTCATATAACTGAAACGAACATCTCTCAAAAGAATACTTTGCAGAGCATGCTGATATTTTTTATTCTATTCTGTTCCATTATATTTATTCTTATCTATTCTAGCTAATTCTACCTTATTTTGTTACTCTCTTCTTTCATTAAAAACATCATGATTGTTATTTACTACATTGATTTCTTAACCTACTAATTGCACCCTGCAGTTGGAAAAATCCTACTTTAAGGCTTAAGTGTTAGCTTCTCTAAGATGTCTCTGTACTGTCCAATATGGCAGCCACTAGTCACACATGACAATTTAAATGTCTAGTGTTTAATAGCTGCATGTGGCTAGTGGTTACCATATTGGAGAGAAAAGATATAGAGTATTTTCAACATTGCAGAATATTTTGTTGGATAGTGCTGTGGACTCTCCATCTGTTGCTTGCACTAGTGAAATAGCCTACCTACTTGTCTCTTTTTTACCTTACGGTCTTCTAAACTGCTGCTAGAATTAACTGTCCAAACTTAACACATTCGTTTCTCTTCTTGAAAGCCTTCACTGGCTCTCCATTTCCTATGAAATAAAACCTTCGTTTAAGGCCATTCACAGTCTCATTTCTTCACCTCTCCAGTTAAATCTCTCAACTCTCCTGCTAAATGCCATTCATTCTAAAGCTTCTATGTTTTCATTCATGCTCTTTTCTTTTCTTGAAATTTTCTTGTGCCCCTTCTCTGCCAGATAAACTCCTATTTTAAGCTATTACTTAAAGAAGCTATTTTAAGGCATATCTTCTATATCCTTTCTTCTGTGAAACATTCTCAGAAGACCCCTCCCCTGCAAAGGAAAATATTATTACTCTCTTTTATGTGTTACCATTGTAGCAACATTTTTAGTTATGCACAGTCTTTTTCCTCACAAGACTATGAGGGCTTTGGGTACTGAGAATGTACAGCATTCATCTTTTTATCCCCAATGTCTGGTTGGTGAGCTGGCCTGTTGGCTGACTGACTGATACAGTTGTAAGGTGGTTGAGGGCAGGAAGCACACTCGAACTTACGTAATATTTCCACAGCACAATGTGGGGATCATAAAAGGTGCTTCTGAATTCTCATTGTCTGCTTTCAGGCAATGAGTTTTAGACAGATTGTTTTGTGAAAATTCAGTACAATCTGTTTTTTTGAAGCATGGAAGGGAGCTGGTGCTAAATTTTTAAAAATATATATAACAAATGCTTTTTTACTTTCTCATAATGTTAAAAGTTCATGGACTCTGCAGGGGAATAAGAAAGACTTATGAATTAGTTTCAAATCCTATTAAAATGGCTCTTAGAAGTGCTTACTCTAGGTGAGTAATAATTTAAGATTGGTAGGTAGAAAAGTGGTTCTAATGGGAAAAATTCCAGGATGGGAACACCTGGACACTTGAAGACTTGAATTCTATTGCAGCTCTTTTCCTCTCTTTCTATTTATTTATTTTATTTGTGTCTTTGGTAAATTCCAAAATCTTCTTGTGTCACAGTTTCTCCATGTGTAAAACTAAGATAATTGATAATTGTCTCTAAGCCTGTTTGAGTGATGTGGTAAGGAGAGTTGGAATGGGTTTTAGCTCTTGGTAGACGTAATAGTAATATTCACAGCAACTGTAGTGTCTTGTCATTACTTGTGGATTGGTAAAACTTTAAGCCACTTGCAAGATTTCACTAAATTACAGACTCAAAGAGTCTTTGTGGAATATAATAGTTACTTCAACAATGGAGCGATTTGTATATTTGATGGGGAAAAAACTGCCCCTTATTTATATTTGCTAATTGAATCATCTAGTACCTTAAAATAAATAAATAAATACACACGTGTTTCTAGTCATGATTGCTACATGGCTTCACTACTTGAAAGGTATTGGAACCTCTAAACAAATGGCCAAATGTTTCTTGGGCAGGGCCACCACATACTATTGTGTGGGCTGTGCACTGCACAACCAATGTGATGGTTCTTGTCTCGGCGGCCCAATCACAAGCTGCATCTTCATGTGAGCACAATTAGATTCACAGAGATACAAAGACATGCAATTTCTTATTGTATCAGAGACATGAATGTGGTTTAAGTTTATCTGATTAATGGGGCAAAACCTCATATTGCTTCTGTGTAAGAATTAGACATAACCACAGTTTATTGGCTGCTCAGTTTCCGGATATCTTGCTCTACATTCTCTGTGGGTGACCCCAATGTTTTCTGTGCCCTACAGAAAATTTCATCCTTGTTTAAACTTTTGGAGGAGAATTTCCTTTTCATCTTAGGATACTCCCTAGCCTTCCTTTGGCAACCAATTCCTCACGTTGACAGCAGAGTGAATACCAGAAGTCAGACTAGAGGTGAGGATTTGGAGTCCAGGTTTTTAGAGGAAGCTGAAAAAAACAACTTAAAAGTTTATGATGAATCAAAGCTAGGGCAGAAAATCAAACAACCATAGGGCAATTAAGGAACTTTCTCTACACATTCATTAGTTGGATAATTTTATAGACCTTCTAGAGAGTAAGAAACAAACCATTGTAAGTCAAAGCACATTATTGCTTTAGGCAGCAAAGTTATTCTAATTAAATTTTATATTCTTATACTTGGAAGTTTACTGAAATAATATACTAGAAGGAAAAAGTCTCACTAACAGTTTAGTCAAGTTGTTGTTGATGCAGTGTTTTGTGTTATATACAATAACAGAATGTTTTGTGGCTACCCGAACTCACCTTATTTTATTTATGCATTTATTTATTGAGACAAGGTCTCGCTCTGTCACTTAGGCTGGAGTGCAGTGGCATGATCACAGTCATTGCAACCTTGAACTCCGGGGCTCCAGATATCCTCCTGCCTCAGCCTCCCAAGTAGCTGGGACTATTGGCACATGCCACCATGCCCGGCTAATTTTTAGAAAACAGTTTTGTAGAGGCCAGGTTGTACTTTGTTGCCCAAGCTGGTCTCAGACTCTTGGCTTCAAGTGATCCTTCCACCTTGACCTCCAATACTGTTGGGATTACAGGCCTGAGCCACTACACCTGGCCCGAACCAATTTTATAGCCTTCCATTTGTATTAACACTAACAGAAGCAAAACAATTAAAAAAAACATGTATTTCTAGTCCAACTATCAATTGGAGTCATTGTGCAACATGGCATGTGTTGAGTAACTGCAATTTCAAGGCAGTCCTTTTTTTTGGTCATCTTCTGATAGAATACAGAGGAATTTATGAATGAAAAACTTCTGGCTGGGAAAGAAAATTTGGAATTTGACTTTAACAAAAATTCTCATGATAATATAGAAAATACTAAATTCAGATTAGATTAATCTCAATATTGTGTGGCTATCAAAAAGAAGAAACATATTTAGAAAATAAAAAGAGTGCCACATACATTGATGCTGAGTAGATATTAGGAGTAGGAAGAGAAATTTGTAACAAGGGAATGGTCTATCTTGTCTTGCTCCTGGTGTCCTTTCACTTTCTAACATAGAAACAGGGTAAGTATCCCTGTTTATTTCTGGCAATACTGGAAGGGAGAGTAGGGCTTCTAGGTCAAGGTTTAGCTACAATGTCCTTTCTTAGGATGAGCTTCTTTATAACTACTTTATTTAAAAAAGAAAAGAAACTTTGTTGTTATATAAAGAAGGAAAAGGGAAAATATATAGCTTCTGAGTGGCTTTTTCCTTTTGAATATACTGTTGCCAAGGGCTGCCAGGTTGTTTTTAGAAGCAAAAATCGAACAAACTGCAACATTAACAATGGCATTAAAGCCACTAAAAGTTGTTTTCTAAGTCATTAAAGGTGTATCCACATTCATAGAAGCATTATTCACAATAGTCAAAAGGTGGAAGCAATCCAAATGTCCATGGACAAATGGATGGAAAAATAAGATGTGGTGTATACATACAATGGAATATTATTCAGCTTTAGAACAGAAGGAAATTCTGGCACATGCTACAACATGGATGAGCCTTCGTTGTTGAAGTGAAATAAGCCAGTCACAAACACTGTATGATTTCACTTACGTGAGGTATCTAGAGTAGTCAAACCCTAGAAACAGAAAAATGATGGTTATCAGGGGCTGGGGAGATGCGGAAATACAGAGTTGTTGTTTAATGGGTATAGAGTTTCAGTTTTGCAAGATGAGAAAGTTCTAGAGATTGGTTGAAGAACAATGTAAATATACTTAACACCACTTAACTGTACTCTTAAAAATGGCTAAGATGTTAAATTATATGTGTAGTTTACCACAATTAAACATTTTAAGAAATCAATGAATAACCCTAAAAATTATGAAGGACTGAAATTTTAAAATAAACTTTAAAACAGTCTGAACAATATTTTTAAAAAGTTATTAAAAGTCAATAAGAGTCTCAAGTTGGAATGGGGCATTACTAGTCTAGCAAAATCACATCGATGTACCATACAAAACTGAGTAAACAAATAACCCCAAAGGTCTTCAAATAATAATTGTGAGGTCCCAATTGGGGTTCCCTTCTTGGTTGTCAAAATAGAAGGGGAAAACTCGGAAGAGCCAAACCCCCAAGAACCTTCCTGAGATGAGAGCTGACATATTTAGGTTTGCTCTTGGCATCAGTGAAATTCTAATAGCTTAATCTTCTACAGTACTTGTGGGAATTGTGAGTTCTGTGATATGCTTAAAAACTGCCTTAGGAAAGACTTGCTTGATGTTTTTTTCTAAGGCCTTTGTTTTTCTTAAGAGCTAGAAGCCTGACCATGAAAAGTTAAGCCTTTTTCTCTTCCCTACCTATTGTTATTACATTTTATGAATCTTCAGCAACTGAAGACCTTTATCCAGTGAATAATTTGAGGGTGAAAATGGTGAGTTACTGCAATATTGATCTGTCAGGAGTACGTTGTTCTCAGAGTTCTTCCAAAGCAAATCTGGTTGTATAAGGAGCTGGTCAGCCAAGACCTTTCCAATAGTGTTTTCTAATACTAATTGTCTGTTTCCTTTTCACTTTTTGGGGTAACATTGAATAGATATGTTTATACAACTTTTTTAAAAAAACATATTTGTCTGTCTCTCCCACTTCTGCTTATTCTTTATTTCTTATTACATTGTCTGAAAGCTGTGGTGATGAGGTCAGTGTTTTTCTTATTTTGGTGACTGACAACATTGAACTTTCATAGATGTGATTTTGTGACAGTAGTAATCTAGCCTGCTGCCCTTTCATTGCCCTCAGTTGACCTGCTTCTGTATCTCATTTATTAGCGCTTTTACAGAAAAGAGTGGAGGCTGGGTGTGGTAATCCCCGCATTTTGAGGGGCTGAGGTGGGAGGATCGCTTGAGCCCAGGATGTTAAGCCTGCACTGAGCTGTGGTCATGCCACTGCACTTCAGGCTGGGCAACAGAGTAAGACTCTGTCTCAAAAAGAAAAAAAAAATAAAAATAAAAAAGGAAAAGAGTGGAGAACTAGGTGGATCAGGCCATAGAGACAGGCATAGCATTGATAAGGTGCTCTCTTTGCCAACCCCTGAATCAAGGGACATTTCCCTGCTTGGTTGGTTATACTGCTGTATTCCAGGTCAGATGGTTTCAGAGGCAGAGGGGAGGTGAGAAGGGAAAGTAGGAGTTTATAGTCAA
Source organism: Hylobates moloch (assembly GCF_009828535.3). Classification (NCBI taxonomy): domain Eukaryota; kingdom Metazoa; phylum Chordata; class Mammalia; order Primates; family Hylobatidae; genus Hylobates; species Hylobates moloch. The sequence continues at coordinate 72,274,829 of NW_026652288.1, forward strand.
ATTCATGAGTATTCAGTCAAAACATGTTGCTTTAGGCACATAAATTACTTAGATTTTATAATCTTATACTTAGAAGTGAATTATTGCAATGATATACTAAAAGAAAAAACTCTCATTGACAATTTAGCCTAGTGGATTTCTGATTCTCCTGAGAACAGTGTGGATATATTACTGTTGGCTTCATCCTCCTTCACCTGCTCCCAGCCATGCGGCTACCTACATGCTTCCAGTGCAAAGCAGAGGAGTGGTGAGATAAAACGATTTACTCCCTCTGAATAAAGCTGGCTTGTTGTCGGGACGAATGCCAGAGGGAATCTTCCAAAACATAAAAATACTTATATTGGGATATTGTAGTAAGTCGGATATTAGCCGCCCAAACTCTATGTCCATGTCTTGGAAGCAGTGAATATGACCTTTTTGGAAGAAGAGTCTTTGTAGTTCAATTAAGTTAAGGATCTTGAAAAAAGAGCATCCTGTATTACCCAGATTAGCCTTAAATCTAAGGACAACTGTTTTTAAAAGAGAGACACAGAGAAGGCCCTGTGAAGACAGAGGCAAGATCAGTTAGGCAGCCACAAGCCAAAAAAAAATGCCTGAAGCCACCAGAGCTGGAAGAGGTGAGGAAGAATTCTCCCTAGAGCCCTTGGAGGAAGTACAGCACTGCCAACACTTTGATTGCAGACTTCTAGCCTTTGGGAGTATCAGAGAACAAACTTCTGTTGTTTTAAGCTGCTAAATCTGTGGTGGTTTGTTACAAGAGCCCTAGGAAGCAAATACAGATATCTTCCTTAGAAATGGTTGAATCTTATAATGTGATCTCTTTGCAAGGAATAGAAACTTTTTTTTTTTTTTGGAGATAGAGTTTTCCTATGTTGTCCAGGCTGGTCTGGAACTCCTGGAGTCAAGTGATCCTCCTCAATTCAGCTTCCCAAGTAGGTGGGAATATAGGCGTGCACCACTGCGCCCTGCAGAAACAGCAGTTTTCAGTACCAGTGTGGTAGGCAATGGCTAGATGCCTAACTTAAATTATCCCTGTTTTAAAGATGAGGAAACTGAGGCTCAATGTGTCATGAGGGCCATGTGGGGAGCTGGGTGAGAATCCTGCTGACAGGTGGTATGGTGAAGTGGTTACAAGCTTGGGCACTGGTCCTGTCTGGGATTGAATCCCAGCTCTGTTCTTACTAATTTTGTGACCCTGGCCAAGTTACTCAATCACTCTGACCCTCAGTTTCTCCAACTGGAGAATAGGAATAAGATAACTTCATTCACACAGATGCTGGGATGATTAAAAAGTATAAAATATTTAGAATAACACATAGGAAGAGCTAAGTGAATGTCAGCTATTATGATTACTACCACACTATGCTAATATGCTATTGCTAGATTATGACTACCAGGCAAAGAATGAAAGAGAATGGGATCATTTTTAAGGCAGGGCATGTGACTTTTATTGGTTACTAAATTCAAAACCAGTTTTAGAGAGGTTATTCTTCAGACTGGTTTTTAAATTTTGGTGTGGCTGTCATAAAGGAGACAAAGAGGCTTCAGCAACCTCAATGGCACCTGTTCTTTGCTGAATACCGTACAGTGTTCTACAAATGCCAGGCATCCTACAAGTATTTTTGAATTAGTAAAATCAAGACTTGTTATCAATAATGTTAAGGTAATATTGAGGTTTCAAAAATATTTTGAAATGAAGAAACTATTATCAACCATTTCAGAGTTACAAATCTCCTAAAATACTGTAGCAAAAGGGGAAGGATTAGGAAACAATCATTCATAAGATAAATCTATTTCTTTTTATCCACATCCCCTACCCTTGGCTGATAGGTCACTTTTACTATAGGTCACTCACTATAGATTGAATAAAAGTGGACAGGCAGCTAGTAGTATCTAGGTGTTTTTTTTGTAATTCTATTTCCTTTTCTTTCTTTATTAAAAATAAAAGAACCAGAAAAAAATTAATGTTCTATTATAAACATTAGGCATCTTCATTTTAATTGTTAATATTTTTGGAAAGTAGTGTTTTCATTTTACCATATTTTTCTCTTAGTTTGTCTGATCTGGTTAATTAAAGCTTATTAAAACATATATTCCTCTCTTGTACCAAAGGTCTTCAAGGATAAGATGCTGCTCCATTTAAATAAAAGATGAAGGGTGTTGAAACACAAGCAGCCTTTAACCAGTAGACCCATAAATAAGACAGTAGCTGGTGCTATGCAATTCTAACACTGGCACTTGTGCTGGGCTTGGCCTCTTCTAGGCTAGGAGTTCTTAACCTGGAGGTCAAGGACTTGGGGGGAGGGTCCTATGGACCCCTTGCAATGTATGCAGATTTTGCATAAACATTTTTCTGCACATGTTTCAAAGGAGCTTGGAATATCCGTAAGTTGAGACCTCCAAATTACTAGAGCTAATTGCCCCATTTTATTCTTTTGTATCATCTCAAATGCCAATATAATATCTAGTGTATAATAAATGTTTGCTGGCTGCTTAGGAGAGAACTGGATGTGTTAATGACGCCATCTCACAGTGAAAAGGGGCAGATTTCTCAAAGCAAGCCTCCATGATACAATCAGAATTTACTTGCCTAAGAAAGTCCAGGTCTGGGTCTTCAGCCTTGCTCCTTCACGAAATGATCCTGTGTGGGTTACTTCTCCTCTCTGGGTTGCTGTTTCCTCATCTGCAAAATAAAGATTTGAATTAAATAAACCAAAAGATGTCTTCAAATTGTAAAACCATTCTGTCCCATGTAAATGGTCATTAAACAATCTAGATGGATAATCTCTCACGAAAGTCTAGAATGTGTTATAAACACAAGGCACAACAAGCCAGCCTTATTTGAAAAATTATTTTTAGAAAAGGTCACAGTTTGAAGACATGCCATTGGCTAGTGATTCCCCAATCAGGACTATAAAGTGCCACAAGTACCAGGGTTGAGGGGAGGCCCAAGAAGGGACAAAGGGAGGGGCTAAGAACACCCCACCTCACTTCTTTTGGAGCAGACTGCTTTTGATCTGCTCTCTAATTCAGTTTTTGGGTGAGATTTTGTTTGTAGAAAATATTTTTTGACTTTAATTATTAGTTTCTCTTAATATCCATGGGGGGCACAGGGAAGAGATTAGATTAGTCACTATCTATAAAAAATTTGTCTTTAAAATCACATTGGATATAGTCAGAACCACTAAGGCTTATATCTTACTGTGTCATTTATTTGATGTGTCACATCAGGCATGTCATACAGTCTTTCTCAGTCTTTTTCCTCATATATAGAACAGTGCTATTATCTTATGCGTATATTAGGTGTGAGAATTAAATGAGAAAATATCTGTGAAAATGTCTTGGAATTTGTGAAGCATCATAAAGATGGTTAGTGTGTCTTCAGTAGTTAGCCCCAGATTTTTGCACTTTGCCCTGACCATTTGTAGCTTTTTTGTCCATATGAATTAAGTTAAGGAAAGTATGTATGATCAAATTTCCAGATGATCCCACGTTATGGGGTAGGGGGATAAGAGACTTAGCAGATTGCAGATTCTGAGGGTAAAATGGGGAAATAAAAAGGTCCTGTTCTTCCATACAAAAAGACAATTGGTAAAGATAAGATTGGAGAAAATTAGCTTATAAGGAGTTCAGGTAAAAATACTAAGGTTTTTTTATTGGCTTCAAGTTCATTTTAAACCAATAGTTTTGTGATATGACTGCCAAATAAATACATAAGCGGTCCAGTATTCTTACCTATCTATAGAAATATGGTGTCACAGATGAGAAAAAGGGGATATGGCTTCTGGCTTCGATTAGCATTCTTCCTCTAGCTGTTGAAATGGTCACTCCAGCTAGCTAAGCATATCCATAGAAAGCTAGATGGAGAAGTCCTGGAAGGTTTCCTCTGGGAAATGCTGAGAGAAGATTTGGGGGGAGGAATGTGTCACGGAGGTCTTAAAAGATCTAAAAGGTATTAAAGGGTGTTATAGGCTGACGTAGAGGAGAAGATTTGGAACTGTTGTATTGTTTTCAGAGGTGAATCTTAGGAAAAACTTTAAACAATCAGAGCTGTCTAAAAGGGAATGGGTTATGTGGTGAGGTAGTGAGAGCTCCATTAGGAAAATTGTCCAACAGAGGCTAGACAACACCTTCTAAGGGTTGCTATGCGTCAGGAGGCAGGTTTTAAGAAGATATTACTAAAATCTCACCGAATCTAAGATAGTAGTTCTACAGTAGAATTAAATATTCCACTAGAGAATTATTTACTTTGTTAAAATGTTTTTGTCATATTTAAAAAAGTGTGGAGTTTGAAATTGGCAAACTGGAGTTTGCTATTGCATGGTATTTGGATATTGTTTAACCTCTTTGAACATTAGTTATGTCATCAGTAACATGGTGATTATCAATTATTTCTGCATTATTGTGGAGATTAAACAATACAACATTGGTGAAAGATCCTTAGTGATGACTGGTCTTAGTAAGGGCTCAAAGATAGTAACTTTTGTCACAATTATTATTTGTTCCTTCTATTTTCTACATGCATTTTATTTCCTCTTATCTCACAGATTCCTTTTAGGTGATTCTACTGAATCCTTCAGGGACATATGGTATAAGTGGGTGAAATGATAACTCCCATGAGTCTGGTAGAAAGAATTCACCCTGAAGGAAGTTAGCAGATCACAGAGGTACTGTTTTGTATTTGCATTGATGCTTATTTCCTCCTAAATAGAGGTAACTTGTGGAACAGCTTTTCTTTGTTGTTGTTCTAAATTATAACCTGATTTTCCTGCCCATCAAAACCAGAACTAGGCCAGCCTGATTGATTTATTCTTTCTCTGTTCAAAGTTTTAGGCAATAAAACAACCTACTAAAATTTTAAGGCCCAAGCTCTCCATCGCAGAGTAGACATGATATCTGCCGCCTCTAGGCGTAAGAAGGGTTAGTAACTGAACTATTGGGCTCAGTTATGTATGTTTCTATGCCTAATTTTTCTATCAATAAAGTGAACCTAAATCAATTTTACTTAAAATTGCTCTTCAATGGGTGAATTAATAAAGGAGAAGAAGTTTACTATTCTTAGAAAAAGATCAAACACATGAGATCCTGTTCTCTCAAGCATACTGCCAAATATTAAGTAAGAATCTTCCACTTCAAATGCATTGAACTAAGGGACAAATGTATTGCGACTCCACCTCCCCATAACAGACCTTTGGTAAAGAGTTCACATCAAATTTTTTAAGTTGTTAACTTTGTTTCTTAACTACTTTTTGCTTTTCCTTCTAAAAATCAAATTTGTACTCCACAGCATTAACTATTTTAGACTCTTTCCCCACCAAATATGAGAATCAATTTTTTTGATTCTATAAACAAGAAACAAATTAGAATTTATAGCTAATCAAAACTGATAACTGTGAGAGTGGGAATGATCAAGGTACAGCTTGTTATTGCTTAAACAGTTACCTTGTTTATGATGACAAATAATTAGATTAAAAAGCTGCACGAGCAGACTGTGAAATAACTTATTTAAAGGATTGTTAGAGGAACTGGGGCTATTTAACAGATATTATTCATAAAGCCCATGAAAATTGAGTAAGCACTTTCTACAGTATCTAATTTAGTGAGTAGTAGTGACATTATGTTTGATTACAAATGTAGAGTTTAGACAACACTTATAAGAAGTTGTTGAATTTTTCTGTTGCAGCTTTATACAATATGATAGTAATAATAATACGTACAAATGTATGCTTCTTTGTATTATTTACAAATATATATATTTATATCCACTAATATGTATGTATATCATTTGTAAATTTAAAAGTAACCAAATTAATTTATTTTATCATTTCAAAATAAGGTGTCAATTATGTTCTTAAGAGTTTACAATTGCTAAATACTAGATCAGAAAGTTATTTATTTATTTCTAAATTTTATTTCCATTATGTTGGTTCCATTATGTTTAGCTTAAAAGATTTTAGAGAAGACCAAATGTAAACTTTTTAGGAAAAACATTTCTTTATTTTAACTCTTAACCTCACTAGAGAGATTAGGTTCTATGTTATGTGACAAATAATGCTTCTCCATCAATAGTATAATACATTTAAAAAATGCCTCTAGAAATAGTACAGTTAATCAGATTTTCTTGACTATTTGAGTGACAAATACTGACTTTTGTATATTAAATTCAATATTAGTGAAGGTAGATCAGATAAAGATAGTAGCTAAGTCAGAAGACTTTGTTGACAACTTTAAGAGAAATATTGTTGCTATGCTAATAGACTTTGGTTTTTAATCACAAAGAATAAGTTCTTTGTTTATTAATAGTTTTAACTACTGTTAAAACCATACCTGCTCTTATAGAAATAAAGTATCCCCTGAAATATCACAATAAAAATTATAAAATATTATGAAAAATATAGACACCCATAATTTTACCATTTTTAAAAAACTTTGTATATTGTTAACACTTTGGATTTTTTTTCTATGCATGTTTTACTTTCACACTTGGCTGTAATCAAAGTATGTATTTAATTCTGTATTCTGATTTTTTCAATTAATTTTGCTCAAAGGGATTTTGAAACATCTTTACACAGTTTTCTAATCATCTTTCTAATTATTGCATTAGGCTAAATATCAAGGTACCTCAAGATTTATTCCATTCGTGCCACAAACATTTATTGGTCACTACTATAAGCTTGGCATTGTTTTAGGCACTTTACAAAAACTTCTAACCCTGTGCATTCTATGGGAAGATGATACAGGATGTATAGATGGTACATGAAAAAAACCCATAAAATTTCTAATTCAGCGCTATTACTATCCTAGTGTTAAATACTTCAGTTTTTCATTAAGTTGCTGATTATCAGCCAAGGCAGTACAAAATATGTATATATGTTTGTGTAGATCCTATGGCAGGTTTAAATCTATTAAACTTAAACTACTTTTTTTTTTAAATTTCTCTATCTAGATATACAGCAGTCATAGCCTAGTAATAATGCCAGAAAAATTTTGAGACCAAAGGAAAGTTCTGCCTGGATAGTTGATCAGGACAGCTTCTATTTTCAGTGGGCCTGGGCATGTGTGCCAGGCATCACATGCTTTCCTTCATGTGTGATGACTCCCAATTCAGAGATCCCACAGTCATCAAAGGTCCCTATCTGAGTAATTAAAACAAAAATCTTTTTGAGTGAGATTTAAAATTTCCTATGAGGATCCCTTTGGTAGGGGAAGAGCCCAAGCATATTCTCTCAGAATGAAGTAGAAGAAAGCAGCAAAGTTACTGGGTTTCCATATGTTGGACACAGGTTAGCTTTTCATCTCATTTAGTTGGTAATAGATAACTCTATATGAGGAGGCACTATGCTAATTTTGATTAAAGGTCACACACAGAAAAAAGCATTAGATTTTCAAAAGAAACATAATACAACACCCTTAGGTTTAGATAAGACTAAACTTCAAATAAGATACATCCATATATATATATTTTTTTTTTTAATGTTTTTTTGCTTTGTTTTCTACTTCTTCATCAGTGAACATTCATTGGTGCTTATTTCTATGAATAAGTACAATTAGAATGTTCCAGAACATAAACATGAACTGATATTTTGGCTATATATAGGGAATGTAAGTGTGGTATTATTGCCCCAGAAAAGTTGCTTTGGACATGACATCTTGAGCTTTTTTCCTTCTGTTTTTTTTTTAATCATTTTAACTTTCTTGTTCAATAGGCTACTTACATTTATTTCCAAATTCTTTTTTTAGCATTTTTATAGATATTGAACTCAAAGTGATAACTTTAGCTTGGAATTACTAATTGACAACCTTTGATCTTATAATGGAGCTGAAAGAGCAGGGATGCAATACTTAAATAGCAAATTGTCACCTGGAAGCTGCTGTTTTATGCTGGTAATAGTAGTAGATATTTATTGAGCAACTTATGTTTCAGAAGTTTGATAAGCACTTTATATGAATTACTTTATGCAACTCACTTAACAACAATATAAGAGATGCACTACTTCTACACCTGTTTTACCAGTGAGGAAATTGGGGCACTGGGAAATTTTAAAACTGGCCCAAAGTCTCATGGTGAATGCAGAGCACACACTCTTAACCACTCTCTCAGGCTGCCTCTCTGTATAAGGAGTTCTGATCATAGCCTGGCAAATCATTTATCCATCCTTCCAGCCAGCCAGCCACTCAGTCAAGTATTTAGCAAGGTTGTAGCAGGGATATAAACTGTCAATAAGATAGACATGGTCACTGTCCTCAGGCTGCTTTCTAGAGAAGAGGAGGAACAATTAAGCAAGCATCCACACACAGTGTGGTTTATGCTATGATAGGGAAGTGTAAGGTACTCAGGGGCATAGAAGAAGACTCTAATCCAGTCTGGAGGAGGTGTCAGGTCAGCAAATCAGAAAGTTGTTGTCCTTATTCCTGTGTTCTCAGACATTTTGTTGCAAAAGGCATATAACATATCCTCAGAAGGAAAGGCCTTTGAAATAAGGTCCTCTTCAGTCTTGTTACCTGAGTGCCTGCCACATAGTAGCTGCTCAATCAAAATTTGTTGAATGAATGAATGAGAATTCTAATGCTCCATAATAACTCCATTGTGACGGGGTCTTTTGACTTATTTCTAATTTTATCTTTATTCTGAATATTCTTAAACACTTTTCCTCTAAGCCTGAAATAAATGTATCCTTTTGACTTACAAATGCAAGTCTCTGCTCCCTTTTAAGCCATTACTAAAAGCTCTAGTCCAAGAAAGCTGCTGCACCCATTATATTTCACTAGAAAGAGACCTCCTCAGGTCTCCTTTAAACCAAGTGCCCTGAGTAGGAATTCTGGGACAATCTGGTAAAGTGGAGACTGGTTGCTTTTTCCCTCTTTTTTTCAGTTGGTCTGTGGGATTTGATGCTCTGCTCACTTTCCATAGTTCTGAAAGACTTGTTCTCCCTTTACCTGGGCATGATGGCCTGGAAATTTCTCTTACCTTACTTCTCCCCAACACTTTCACTCTTCAAACGGTATTAACTTTGGAGAACTAGTTCTTAATTATTTACCACACAATTCCCTGGAAGACTACAACTCAAAGTGATAACTTTAGCTTGGAATTACTGATTGACAACCTTTGATCTTATAATGGAGCTGAAAGAGCAGGGATGCAATACTTAAATAGCAAATTGTCACCTGGAAGCTGCCGTTTTATGCTGGTAATAGTAGTAGATATTTATTGAGCAACTTATGTTTCAGAAGTTTGATAAGCACTTTATATGAATTACTTTATGCAACTCACTTAACAACAATGTAAGAGAGGCCAAAAGTAAACTGAAAGCCCAGGCTAATGATTTCTCTGAGCAAGAATTTTTGTTATTATAATGCAGTGATTTACATAGGTTGTAATTCATGAGAGCAGGTGTTGGATTATGTCTTCCTTATGCTTACTTAAATGACTTTGTGCTAATATACTATTTTTTTCTGATGAAACAACAGCAAATATAGGCAGCAAAATAACGTTCGTGGTTGAAGCTAATGGCAAGGGTAAACCAAAGCTTCCCAGGGAAAGAGAGAAATTAACTGGGAGCTGGTAATCCTTTTGGCGAGTTACAGTGGCCAGGTTTGTATGTGATTTTACATTTTTCTAATTGCATGATCTTAATTGCTAGTCTGATCTCACTATTTAAAATTGTACCTCATTCTTTTCTCTGTCTTATGTTTCTTCAGAGCCCTTATCTTCATTATGTAATTTATTTATTATTATTAATGTCTGACATCTTGGGAATTTTTGTCTATTTTGTTTATTACTTATCCAGGGCCTGGAAGTGACCTGTTACAGGGTATGTGTGCAATAATTCATTTATCTTTTTTTATCTGTTGAATAAATGAATCATCAATCCTGATGAAAGCAATATTTTAAAAGTAACTATAATCAAGTTTTTTCCTACATGTATTGATTTTATAAACAAATGGCTGGGCCAGGTGCAGTGGCTCACGCCTATAATCCCAGCACTTTAGGAGGCCAAGATGGGTGGATTACCTGATGTCAGGAGTTCGAGACCAGCCTGGCCAACATAGTGAAATCCCGTCTCTACTAAAATACAAAAAAATTTAGCCGGGCATGGTGGCAGACGCCTGTAATCCCAGCTGCTGGGGAGGCTGAGGCAGGACAATCACTTGAACCTGGGAGGCGGAGGTCACAGTGAGCTGAGATCACGCCATTGCAGTCCAGCCTGGGCAAAAAGAGTGAAACTCTGTCTCAAAATAAATAAATCAATAAAAATAAAATAAATAAATTGCTGGACATTAAAAATTATTTTATATAAAACTTGTAATTAGAGAAAATATTACAGTGGACTTCTACAAAACCTTTGATGGTCAAAACCCACACAAATCAGCATGATATGCTCCTCAAAAACATATACATGAAAGAATAAGCCTGTGCTGGTGAGAATGGAAAATCCTGAGGTTTCCTAAAGGCAGTAGACTTGAATCCCTAAGGCTAAGGGGATGGTTTGTTTCAGTGAACTCATAACTGTCTGGCAGCAAGGCTGAGGCTGCTTGCCACCCCCATGACACTCTGAGGCTCACTAGTTTTATATTTCCATTTCTGGACAAAGCATTATCATTTGATTTCATGGTTCTTAGTACAGGATCAGGCAGCTTGTGGGAACTCAAAACATAAAAGATGAATAGAGGAACATATTAATTATTTGGGAGTGTCTCCTGCATTTGAGGTTGTCATAATCACAGCAGATGCTTTCTGACAATGACATGTTAGTATGCTGTGAAGACTTCAGTGGCTGCTCCAGCTTTTCCTCTTCCCAAGACTCTCTGGCTTTTAGGGCTAGTCTAGTGTAGGCAAAACCGGGTTAATCTGAGTAGAAGGCAAGTACACTTTTGGCTGAGATCCAGGTACCTTCCTCTCTCACCCAGTGTGGGCCTGAACAAACTCAACTGCTGGCCTGAATCACTGATAAAGGACTAGACGTATCTAGAAGTAGGAGGAACAAGTGGCCTCACAGGTCCTGGATTAATACAACGAGTTGATGAGTCCAAAAAGATATAGCATTGCAAGCGAATTCTTTGTAGGACTATACTAATGACATCTGACTTAATTCTAAGTGGAGAAAAGTTTGGGCAGGCATGTAAACATATGTGAATCACATAGCTGTGTGACACCTGTGAAATTCTTAAATATTTCATATATTTTAATGTGGTCATTGGGGAAAAGCCTCACATAAACTATTGGTCAAATGGCACATGTGGATTCAGCAACTCTAAGTTTTTAAATCCATTTGTTCTTTTAATACTCTGGAAAATTTTTTAAAAACAGCTTTATTGAGATAAAACCCACCATACAATTTACCTACTTAAAGTACACAATTCAGTGGTTTTTACTATATTTACAGTATTGCAGCCATCATGACAGTCCATTTTAGACCATTTGCATCACCCCAAGAAGACACCTGTACCCTTTAGTCACTCCCATTTTCTCCCTAATCTTACCTTCTACTCCAGCCTCAGGAAACAACTAATCTACTTTCTCTATAGATTTGCCTATTGTGGATATGTTATGTAAATAAATCATATAATATGTGGTCTTCTTTCACTTAACATAATCTCTTCAATGTTCATCCATGTTGTAGTATGTATCAGCCACACGATTTTCACTGCTGAATAATATTTTATCATTTCATTCCATACTACATTTCATTTATCCATTCATCATTCAATAAACAACTTGGGTTGTTTCAATCAGCTTCTTTGGGTGTTATGAGTAATGCCACTATGAACATTTGTGTACAGTTCTTGAACGGACATAAGTTTTCAATTCTCTTGAATGTATGCCTAGGAGTGGAATTGCTTGATTATGTGGTAACTCTATTTTCAACTTTTTGAGGAACTATCAAACTCTCTTCCATAGCGATTGCACCATTTTACATCCCCACTAGCAGTACCAGCAATATATGACAGTTCAATTTTCTCTACATCTTCTCTAACACTTGCTATTATCTTTCTTTCTTTCTTTCTTTTTTCTTTCTTTCTTTCTTTCTTTTTTTCTTTCTTTCTTTTTCTTTCTTCCTTCTCTCTCTCTCTCTTTCTTTCTTTCCTTTTTTTTTTTGTGATAGCCATTCCTGTTGGTGTGAAGTGGGATTGTATTGTGATTTTGATTTGATTTTCATTTCCCCAACCACTAATGGCTAGTAAACACCTTCTCATGTGTAAATTGGCTGTTTCTACCTGCTCTTTGGAGAAATGTCTATTCAAATTTTTTGTTCATTTTTAAATGGGTTGTGTTTTTGTTGTTGAGTTCTTCATTTTCTGCCTTAAAAGTGGAGGATGGTTGGAGGAAGAGAGCCTCAGACCTCTCAGTTGCTCTCATCTAGAATAGAGCTCTGAAACACAAAGCTGGGGATGATGAGTAATGCTGATGGCCTGCTTCTCTCAGGGTATACTGTAGACGAGGATCTAGGTTGAGAGGGGGCCCTGTGTTACTGGCTGCACCCATCCATAGTGGAACATCATCACACTCAACTGGAGAGGGCGGGGAAATATATTGTAGTTCAAGCGTCACAATTGTTTGCAGTTCTTACTGAAATATAAGAGATTGTCTTGAATAAATATTTTCTTCATGCTGTATGTCCTAAGGACAATTTCCAGGAACTTTAAATGGTTATTTATCTATAATTTTCACCAGTTATTGTTGTTTTTAGGGAGTGGATTTGAAAAGCTCTTCACATCACCATTCTGGAGGTGAGTCCCATTTGGATCATTTTTTATAAATATTTTGTTTCTTTTATACTTGGTGGTAAAATAGTGGTAAAACTCTTTATAATTAGCATAGTAGAGATAGAATTGCTATACAATTATGAAAGCCAGTTTTTATGAAAGTATTTGCAAATTTACAGTGAATTAAGAAAACCAATGAGAGTTGAGGACTGGTTGACTTTCAACTTCAAATCGACTTTCAACTTCAAATCTAGTCAAATTCTAGAATGACCATGCTTTGTTTTGACAAATAATTTTTAATTTATTGTCATTAAATAGTTGTAAATAAATATCTGGATAATGAGAGTGACAGTGCATTTCATACTACAGCTTGTTGGTTTTGGTCTAGTTATCTATGTACAAAGCCATCACAGCCATTGAAAAAGTCACTGAAATTACCTGTTTTAAACAGCATAGGAATAATTCAGATGTGGAAATCAAGTTATTAAAAATTCAACACTTTTATGTATACATTTTAGAATTTCACTAGCAGAAATGACCATGTCTTTCTTAATTTTTGTCTAATTCAAAATAAGTACTGCACCACAAAGTCTTTTTGAAAAACAACTTTCCCAACTCCCCTGATGCAGTTATTTGGACTTTGGGGCTAGTTCTTACATTTAACAATTCTTCAAACTCCTTATCTGATTATGGACTGGGCTCATATGTGAATTGCCAACCAGTTGAATGTCACTTTAGTTGAAACAAATCTGGAGTCCAACTCATATTTAAAATGCTTCTCCAAACATTTCCCCACCTTCTCCATCCCCACGGCAAAGTTAACTATTTAGCTAATTTTAGCTGGCTGTCTTTTGGTGAAGAAGTTTGGTTACTTATAAAGGATCACTTAAGTATCTTTGAGAAAATACATACTGCTTAATACTTACAAGAGAATGTTACGATGTATTCCTTGGAAATTCTTCACTTTTTGGCAGGTGACTTGTGTGTACTATTGCCTAAAGTACAGTAGTTTAAGTAGCATATGGGCAGACAGGGATTGTATAAGAGCACGGAACTAGGTAAAGATGAATATTTAAGAAGGAAACCAAGCACATCCCAATGATATTTTCCTGAGTCGTTAATGGACTACACAAAGGTAAATAGTGAAAATAGCAAAGTAATTTTCTCTTCTTTTAGTTTGGAAAGTTTCTGTGTTAAAGTTTGGCTTCTATTGAGTGAAACATCTTAGTTTCCCACATAGTGAAAGGTAAATGGAAAAATCCATCAATTCTGAAAATTGTAATGCAGTTAAATAATAAACTGATAAATTGCATTAAAGCTCAATATTAATTTTTTCCTCCTATAGAGACAGGAATTCTATCCTACTAAAGCTACTTAACAGTTCAAGTAGGTATTTTGGAAGATGCTTACCTCCCAGTTGGGTGTATCTCCCTGCGGCTTAGGTGAGCGCCGAGTCTTTGGCTCCTCCCCAGCTGCTGCGAGCTTCCCACTGCGCCGGGCGCCTGGGAGCCTCCCGGAGTTAGGTGTTCGGCCCCGCCCTCAGGATTATGGCTAAAACTCAAATTCTACCCGGCTAATTCCGGTGATTAATTATTGACAAAAGGAAAACACTCCTACGCAAACTTGTGTCCAACCGCACTGCTCCCAGCGACTCCTTCCAGAAGAGAATGCCTGCTGCAACACTCCCCTCCCCCCCTTGCTCTATGGTCCCAACTTCTCATACGCTGCCACTCTCAGTCCTGGGCGATCAGACTGGTCCTCGGAGGAATGCAGCTCAACGACTTCTACATTTTAAAATTTGGTTTTCTGCAGCTCGTTCTCACTTCTCCAGGGACCAGCCTCTCGAGAGGGGGCGCTTTCCCGGTGCAGGGGAAGCCGGGGCTCCGAGAGCAACAGAGGCGGCTGAGGCGTCGCTGTCACCTCCGGCTGCTGCAGTAAAACCCCGAGCCGAGGCGGGGACGGGGAGGAGGGGATAGGGAGGCGCCCTCCTCCGCGCTGAGGCTGGGATCCCCGACACTACTGAAGGGGCACGTCCTTTGGCGATGGTAGAGGGGCGGGCCGATAAACAGGAGGTGAGAAGGTGGGAGCTCTGGGGCTTTAGCCTAAGCTGCGTTAAAGCTCTCAGGCAAAGCCCGCGCCCAGCATCCATCGGGCTGCAGACTTTGGCAAGGGGGCGAAGAAGCCCGGGTGTAAGCACAGCAGGACTGCGTCTGAAACTCGGCATCCGGCTGCTAAGTGAGCTCAGGGCTCGGGCTGGGGCAGCGGGCGGCCAAGCAAGCATCCCACCCCATTTGTTTGTCAAAAACCGAAGAAAGCAAAGCCTTTTAGCACTGGCAGCTAATTTTGGTGCCTCTGAACGTGTGAAACGCCCCTCCCCGCCCCACTCGCATCCTGCCACCTTGCCCGCGGTAGCTGGGAGGTTAATCGTTAAAAAGGTGGACTCCCCCAGGGAAAGAGATGAAAGGATCGTGTCCGGAGAACTTGTGTGTGCCCACTCACAAGTGCAGAGAATTAATCTCGGCCCGGACTGCGGCAGGAGGGCAAACTGGGGAAAGAGGGCTGGGAGGCGGCCCGGTGGTGCAGAGACGCGCGGCGCCTGCTCCCGCGGCTCCCGGGGCTGGCGTGCCCTGCGCTTACGCTCCGCGTTCGAATATCTTCCCCGGAGGGCTCGGGACCAGCGCGAGCACCTTCCCTGGAAGCTCACATCCGTCACCCAGCGATCTCCTCTCCATCGAGAGCAGGGCTTGCTGAGAGTGGCGGAGGACCTTGAAGGCTCCCCGCTCTGTATCTCCGTGGCCGAGACTCTTTCTGCTCGAGGCCCAGGGGAGTCCGGGAGCGAAAGCCTCTTTTGATGAATGAGCATTTGGGCAGTATCTGCCCATCAGCCCCCACTGCCGAAGGAGGAGACACTGCACATGCTCGGCCAGGGCTGATTGTGCTAAAGCGCGAATTTTAGCTGCTGGCAGGTCTCTGCTCATCCTCACAAGGTGCTTTCAGCGGGTTCCACACTGCCAGGGCTACGAAGAGGGAGGCTCACGTTATTGGGCGATGGTGTCTCCATGCAGGAGGGAGGATGTCCCCTGAGGAAGCTAAAGGTAGATGGGGGCAGGGAAGGGAACCAATAGAAACAGAGCACCTGCTTGGAGCCCGTGTTAGCCATTTTACGTAGTTATCATTTCCTTCTGCTCCCGTGTCTAAATAGCAGCAACCACTGCTAGTGTTATTTATTTCTTTATCACTTTATGTTGGTCACATTCCTTATCTTTTGGCTTCTCCCGACACACCTTGCAATGTTGGCAGGGTAGATACGACCACTCAGGGCATGTAGATCAGGAAATAGAAACCCTAAGAAACGACTTGGCCGGGGCTACCAAGCCCATTTGTGGTGAGGCCAATTCTATTTACACTGGTAAATCTTATTTTTCATTATCTATTTTCCCCCACTTGCTTGTGACACTCCACCCTCCCTACTATGATTGCACATTTGTGGAAATATAGAAATAGACCTTCTTGGCAAAGGTTTGTGAAATGGATATGAGACCTTGCAAGTACTCCAACTGGAGGTTGGGGGAAACTGGCACAGCTGGCAGATGTATTCAGACCATAAAAAATAATCTTAAATGACATACACGTATTATAACCACACACGGGAACATCTTTATGAATATCTTAGCAGCTCCAAATGGAGAATACATATTCCATGTTTTCCATACAACTATAGAACATTCTCGAAACTTAACTAGATCACAAACTATAGGTCAACACTTTTATTTTTATTTTTATATTGGAGACAGGGTCTCACTCTGTCACCCAGGTTGGAGTGCAGAGGCACAGTCAGAGCTCACTGCAGTCTCAGCCTCCTGGGCTCAAGTGATCCTCCTGCCTCAGCCTCCTGTGTAGGTGAGACTACAGGCACGTGCCACCATACCCAGCTATTTTTTAAATTCCTTAGAGACGGGGTCTCATTTTGATGCCCAGGCTTAGGTCAACACATTTTAAAAGGCAGAAGTCATACAGACCACATCATCCATCAAAATACAATAAGGATAAAATTAACAACATTTATCCTGATTGATATACTATCGGGAATTTAAAGATGCTTTGAATCTGTATTAGAAAGCACAAATGGGAAAATTACAAACTCTTTAGGAACAGAAGAAAAACAAAAACCCTACATAACAAAATTGAGAGAATACAGAAAAGCCAAACAATCTATGAAATTATACACTGTGTCTTTATTGCAAAACAATGTACAAAGAGACTTAGAAAAAAATTGCGAAAGAATTATGTTAACTAATAAAGATAACAGCAGAAAATAATAAAGTAGAAAAGTAAAAAAGCAAAAACAAAAATGAAAAAGGAGACTTGATCAAGAAAAGAAAAAAAATTTATTCTCTGGAAAGATCAAGAAATAAATCTAGAAAAGATCAAGAAGCAGAGAAGATACAGATAACATTAGGAAAGAAAGATGGCATACAACCACAGATGAGGAAGAGATTAAAAAATTTAAAAAGCACCTCAATTGATATTTTTTTGCCCATGAGATGGAATCTTCTTTTGTTCTGATTACTGGAACTTGTGAGATAATAATTAGTTAGCATTACAGCTTATGCAGAGATGAATGAAATTTGAAGAACCAGGCAGCATTGTTAAGAATGTAATAGTGTAAGAACATAAAGTAATAATTGTATCATCTGAACATTTTTAACCAGGCCTTTAATCATCAGTATCATAAAGTTTCTATCACATAAATAAAAAACACACTGCTGGAGTAGAATGCTCTCAAAAGTAATCATCACTAGTGTGTATTCCCTTAGGTAACCTGAGATGTTTGGAGACAGATATTATTGGGAGAGGAATGGGTCCACTTTGTAAAACTGTGCTTAGGTTTTTTTGGGATGTCTCTGGAGTCTACAATATCAGGAAGAAGAAAGGAGTTGATGGGAGAATCCACTTAAAATGACCCATAGTCAGCTACCCAATCTTGTATGCATTTGCCGAGAGTGATCTTACTTTTAGCAGATTAAAATTCAAGGATAAAATGTGAGTTTTCTAAAGCTTCCAAACCTGACCATGGTGAAAAGAATATGGACTTTGAAGAAAAACAGCTCTGGATTCAAGTCCTAGCTCCTACTAATCAGTTCTGTAGTCTGAGGCAATTAGCTAGTATCTGCATACTTGGTTTTCCCAATTATCAGGTAGGAATAATATTGATTTTATAGGGTTCTTTTGAAAATTAAATGAAACGGCATTTACAAAGTACTCATCATATGGTTCCTGCTGAACCCCGAACCCCATTCTGCCTTTCCTAAATGCCATCTTTTAGTAACTTCTCTTCCGGCTATTCACATTCCTTCCATTTTGTCACTGGGATGCTATCCTTCTTCCCTTCCTTTCAGTGAACCATGCGCCTGCTCCATGACTTACCAGCAATCAGAGAATTCCAAGTATCATTACTGAGTACCCTTGGGATGCTTTGGAAAGATCCTCTTAAATCTAAAAATAACTTAGCCCCTTTTTTACAAGGTGTAAATGGCAAAAATGAGGACTGCTTCTTCTTTCTTTCCTTCCTTCCTGCCTACTCCCCCCTTTATTTTTACTTACCACATTGTTTTGAGTTCCTATGAAACTATTCATGAGTGACATTCCCCAACTCACTGATTCCTGTTTAACAAGTATGCATACAATTAGACTGAAGTCTTTCGCTGGGGAAAGACCCTAACCTTGAAACACTTGTAAAATTTAATGTTAGAATAAAGACCATATTATTAATGATCAGTAATGAGAGTCAGTAGTTTATTCTAAAAATTGGAAAAACAGCATTCCATTAAGGGACTTAATGTCGATGTCCCCGTTAATCACTAACAAAAATAAGAGATTTATCAGAATAGGCACAAGTTTTGCCCTTAAAAAGCCTGTCCCCATCTACCACTAGAGAGCTGAGGAGTAGCAATAAGACCAGTTTAACAAAAGATTTTCTGCATCATTTATTCTAAAGCAGTATTTTAAAAACATTATTTCTATATTACATTATTATTACATACAACATCCATTTTGGTGTAGCTATATCTATTTGGGCAAGACAAAGAAGACAATGGGAAGTCAACAGAGTTAAGAGAAAAAAGTGAGGCTCCACTTAATCGTATTAGGTAATATCCCGGCTTAGCAACTTTTATCCTCTTTTATTGATCTCATTTTCAGAGGGGAAAAAAGAAATAAAATGAGTAATCCATGAGGATATTTGAAAGTATAAACAGAAATTTGAGGCAAATTTTATTTACTTTTTTTTGGTTTGCTTTCATAAGGTGCAGATTAACCCCTGCTTATTTCTTTTAAACCTTGTTATATCAACACTATTTATTTATTTTTTTGCCCTAAAGATACTACTACTCCCCCAGAGTAGAACTCTTCATAACATTCAGTAGAATTTGAAGGGTATTTGAGGGAATTATCATATGTTAATGGAGTTTACATGTTCTAACAGCAAGTAGCTATGACCCTCTGGTATACTAGCTAACTTCTTAACCATTTTTAAATGTCCAGTGCAGTGGAATTAAATACATTCATAACATTCTGCAAACATTACCATCACCTCTCTCAATAATTCTTTTCATCTTATAAAACTGAAATTCTGTACCCATTAAACAACAACTCCCCATTCTTCCCTCCATGCAGCCCCTGGCAACCACCTATTCTACTTTCTATCTCTACGATTTTAACTATTCTGTTTCATATAAGTGTAATCATACAGTAATTGTGTGGCTGGGTATTTCACTAGAAAACTGTTCTCAAAGTTTATCCATGTTGTACCACTGGGGTCCCCAACCCCTGGCCCTGGACCAGTACCTATCTGTGGCCTGTTAGGAACTGGGCTGCACGGCAGGAGGTGAATGGTGGGCGAGCATTATTACTGGAGCTCTGCCTCCCATCAGATCACCAGCAGCATTCGATTATCATCAGAGTGCAAACCCTATTGTGAACTGTGCATGTGGGGGATCTAGAATGCATACTCCTTATGAGACTCTAATGCCTGATGGTCCGAGGTGGAACAGTTTCATCCTGAAACCATTCCTCCCCTCCCCACCTCCCCGTCTGTGGAAACATTGTCTTCCATGAAACAGGTTCCTTGTGCCAAAAAGGTTAGGGACCGTTGTTACAGCCTATGTCAGAATTTCCTTCCTTTTTAAGGCAATATTCCATTATATGTATACGACATTTGCTTGTCCATTAATCTATTGCTGGGCATTATGTTGCACTCTTTTGCTCAGTGATGCATCAGTAAATGAATTGGTTGCCTGAAGTTAGAGGTTGTTCCAGGTACCTACATAACTGGACCATATCATGGTTAAACCTAAGATCTTGAATAAATTACTGGAATACATTTATCAATAAAGGAACCAATTTCACTTTCCTTCTGGCTGGTATAAGGAAAGCCCCATTAATAATCTTATAGTTATTCTTTTTTTCCCTCAGAATAAGTGGACAATTGTTTCTCTGTAAAATGGAAAATACTTTTCCCTTCACTGCTATATTGTTACAAAGATGCATGTGATATCCCCCATTACTATCAATTCTTTTGCTTTAGTTTCCCTGTACCAAAATAGAATTTTATTTTCTTCATTAATTAGTCCTTTAGATTAAAGGAAACAAAACAGGTGGAGTGCAGTGGCTCACTCCTGTAATCCCAGCATTTTGGGAGGCCGAGGTGGGCGGATCACCTGAGGTTGGGAGTTCAAGACCAGCCTGACCAACATGGAGAAATCTTGTCTCTACTAAAAATACAAAATTAGCCGGGTGTGGTGGTGCATGCCTGTAATCCCAGCTACTTAGAAGGCTGAGGCAGAAGAATTGCTTGAACCTGGGAGACAGAGGTTGTGGTGAGCTGAGATGGTGCCATTGCACTCCAGGCAGGGCAACAAGAGTGAAACTCTGTCTCACAAAAAAAAAAAAAAAATAGGAAAGTGGTAGTGGCTTGAGTGTTTGAACTCTGTCAGGCTCAAAAGAAGATGAATAATAATGATATAGATAATAATAATGATGATAATGACTATCAGTTATTAAACTACTATCACAAAATGTTCACAAATAATCTTACAGCAAGTTTGGAGGGTAGGAGCTTTGTATCTCATTTTGTAGACCAAGAATCAGAGAGGTTGGAACTCTTCTGAAGTGACACAACTTTACAAGTTGGATACCAAAGCCTTTTTTTGTCGTTGTTTTTGCTGTTTTTTTTCTACCCTTTACTCTGTTAACTCACTTTAAATTATTTCTCCATGACTGCTCATATATCACTTCTCCTGATATTTTTCTCAGAGAAGATGGTTGTGCTGTGCTAGTTAAAAGAACAGATGTTGGAGCCAGACCTACCAGATTTAAATCCTTGCTTTATCACTTAACTGTATGAATGAGGGCAACTTACTTAAACTCTCCTCAGCCTCAATTTCCTTATCTGCCATGAAGAATAAAAATAGTATTGAATTATTTTAGTTAATATACCTAAGCCATTTAGAAGAGTAGCTGGCATTGAGTAAATGCCTTGTAAGTATTCACTGCTATTGTTTTGAGAGTTTGAGATAATAACACAGGTAAAGCAGTTAGGGCAGAATCTGGCCCCTAGAAAATGCTTAATGCATCTATTACTTTTTTATTTTTTATTTTTTTATTTTTATTTTTTTTTTTATTATACTATAGGTTTTAGGGTACATGTGCACAATGTGCAGGTTTGTTACATATGTATCCATGTGCCATGTTGTTTTGCTGCACCCATTAACTCGTCATTTAGCATTAGGTATATCTCCTAATGCTGTCCCTCCCCCCTCCCCCCACCCCACAAAACAGTCCCCAGAGTGTGATGTTCCCCTTCCTGTGTCCATGAGTTCTCATTGTTCAATTCCCACCTATGAGTGAGAACATGTGGTGTTTGGCTTTTTGTCCTTGCGATAGTTTACAGAGAATGATGTTTTCCAGTTTCATCCATGTCCCTACAAAGGACATGAACTCATCATTTTTTATGGCTGCATAGTATTCCATAATGTATATGTGCCACGTTTTCTTAATCCAGTCTATCGTTGTTGGACATTTGGGTTGGTTCCAAGTCTTTGCTATTGTGAATAGTGCCGCAATAAACATACGTGTGCATGCGTCTTTATAGCAGCATGATTTATAGTCCTTTGGGTATATACCCAGTAATGGGATGGCTGGGTCAAATGGTATTTCTAGTTCTAGATCCCTGAGGAATCGCCACACTGACTTCCACAATGGGAACTTTACAGTCCCACCAACAGTGTAAAAGTGTTCCTATTTCTCCACATCCTCTCCAGCACCTGTTGTTTCCTGACTTTTTAATGATGGCCATTCTAACTGGTGTGAGATGGTATCTCACTGTGGTTTTGATTTGCATTTCTCTGATGGCCAGTGATGATGAGCATTTTTTCATGTGTTTTTTTGGCTGCATAAATGTCTTCTTTTGAGAAGTGTCTGTTCATGTCCTTTGCCCACTTTTTGATGGGGTTGTTTGTTTTTTTCTTGTAAATTTGTTTGAGTTCATTGTAGATTCTGGATATTAGCCCTTTGTCAGATGAGTAGTTTGCAAAAATGTTCTCCCATTCTGTAGGTTGCCTGTTCACTCTGATGGTAGTTTCTTTTGCTGTGCAGAAGCTCTTTAGTTTAATTAGATCCCATTTGTCAATTTTGGCTTCTGTTGCCATTGCTTTTGGTGTTTTAGACATGAAGTCGTTGCCCACGCCTATGTCCTGAATGGTATTGCCTAGGTTTTCTTGTAGGATTTTAATGGTTTTAGGTCTAACATTTATGTCTTTAATCCATCTTGAATTAGTTTTTGTATAAGGTGTAAGGAATGGATCCAGTTTCAGCTTTCTACATATGGCTAGCCAGTTTTCCCAGCACCATTTATTAAATAGGGAATCCTTTCCCCATTTCTTGTTTTTGTCAGGTTTGTCAAAGATCAGATAGTTGTAGATATACGGCATCATTTCTGAGGGCTCTGTTCTGTTCCATTGATCTATGTCTCTGTTGTGGTACCAGTACCATGCTGTTTTGGCTACTATAGCCTTGTAGTATAGTTTGAAGTCAGGTAGCGTGATGCCTCCAGCTTTGTTCTTTTGGCTTAGGATTGACTTGGCGATGCGGGCTCTTTTTTGGTTCCATATGAACTTTAAAGTAGTTTTTTCCAATTCTGTGAGGAAAGTCATTGGTAGCTTGATGGGGATGGCATTGAATCTATAAATGACCTTGGGCAGTATGGCCATTTTCACGATATTGATTCTTCCAACCCATGAACATGGAATGTTCTTCCATTTGTTTGTATCCTCTTTTATTTCATTGAGCAGTGGTTTGTAGTTCTCCTTGAAGAGGTCCTTCACATCCCTTGTAAGTTGGATTCCCAGGTATTTGATTCTCTTTGAAGCAATTGTGAATGGGAGTTCACTCATGATTTGGCTCTCTGTCTGTGATTGGTGTACCATCTATTACTTTTAAATATGTTTTATTTATATAATAATAGTTTTAAAGTAGTTTTTCAGGAATACAATCAGCATCTTCTTCCTTCCCTCTCCCCTTCCCTCTGTCACTCCCTTTCTCCCCTTCTCTCTCCCTTTTGTCTTTCCTACCTCCCCTTTTGTGACAAGTGGCTATGACTTAATGGTGTGTGTGTGTGTGTGTGTGTGTATTTTTGAGACAGAGCAAGACTCTGTCTCCCAGGCTGGAGTCAGTGGCACAATCTCGGCTCACTGCAACCTCTGTCTCCTGGGTTCAAGTGATTCTCATGCCTCAGCCTCCCAAGTAGCTGGGATTACAGGATTGCACCACCACATGTACCTAATTTTTGTACTTTTAGTAGAGACAGGGTTTCATCATGTTGGCCAGGCTTGTCTCAAACTCCTGACCTCACGTGATCCACCTGCCTTGTCTCCCAAAGTACTGGGATTACAGGCATGAGTCACTTGGCCCAGCCTGCAATTGCGTTTTCTGTGAACTATTTTTCAGTGAAGTCCATTTATTTACCCTAATGTTGCAGACCAACAGAAAATACATTTACTTCAATATCACATATTCAGAGGCAGAACACTGCATTTCCCCCACCTCGTTAAAAGATTTTACTAAAACAGTGGTTGATAAAAAAGAATCTTAAGGTTTTGAAAGTAGAGGTTAGTTTAAAAGGAAAAAAATCCCAATTTATGAGAGAGAGATTAACGATAATGACAGAACTCTCTATATTTGAACTACAGATTGAGTTGAAAGTGGCCGCAATTTTGATGATCCAACCATTTTACTTTGCATTTTGACATGTGACAGTGTCTCTGCCCAGAACAGACTTACTTTGCCTGTCCTTGCTGAGAGATTTATTGCTTCATTGAAGGCTTTTGATTTAGCAACCATCTTCCCTAACTAGTTTTCTTATCTTGGATCACTTGGAGTAAGACTCTTCAGCTGTGATGAATAGCTGTGTAATGAGATGGAGAAGAAGCCGCCCAATCATTTTATATTTCCACCAGGTGAGTTGTCACTCACCTCCAGCAAAACATCTTTCTCTCTTATGTATTATGAAAATTCATAGCAACTCTAGCATAGACATCTTGCTGTGGAGAATTTGGCATTCGTTGTGAAGGTATTATTTTAATTCCTGTCAAATTAAACTTTCAGGTCAGTGTTGCTATTAGGGATGAAAAGAGCAAATCCAGAATGAAAGTAAGAAGTAAGAAAATAAGGCAACAAGACAATTCAGATATCAAGATTAAACAACTGGAAAAGAAACCCATAGAAAAAGAGTGGTAACTGGAAGTAAAACCATGGTCTTTCATGGATAGTTCTGTCCCAGTCTTCATCTCATCTAGTGATCTGTACTTTAAATTTATTTGATGACTTGGTGGGAGGATTCAGGGAGGTTAGAGAAGCATCTCACAAGCCATATGATAATAACCTAAGAAGTTTTTCCCAGCTGGACTAGACTTTTAAAAACCAGACAGCTCACAACATGCCATCATCTGTGTAAATTAAAATAGAATCTCACCACAACTAGCAACTCAAAATTTATATTAATTGCCAGCTTTTTTATTTTATAAATAGTTGTCATACTCTTCTACCAGGTGTTTTAAAAACAGCATTACTGAGGCATAATTCACATACCATAGAATTCACTTATTCTTAAGGTACAGCTCAGTGGTTTTAAGTACATTCACAGAGTTGTGCAACCATCATCACTATCTAAGTCTACAACATTTTCATGACCTGAAAAAGAAGCCCCGTACTTGTTAGCAGTCACTTCTCATTCTTCCATCCCCACTGCCAATCCTAGACAGCCATTAATCTACTTGCTGTCTCTACATATTTGTCTATTCTGGACATATTATATAAATGGAATCATACAATATGTCGCCTTTTGTGACTGTTTTATTTTACTTAGCATAATATTTTCTGCTCACTGTTGAGGAGGGCACCCGGCACATAGTGGGCGCTCAAAAAATATTTACAGAATGAAGAATAAGAAATGGAAAAGTTTCTACCTTCATGCTTGGAGTTGGGAGGTGAGTGGATCCATTCCCTACTCTGGTCATTCATGTTGTAACATGTATTAGTACTTCATTCCTTTTTATTTGCTGAATCGTATTCTATTGTGTGGCTGTCCTACATTTTGTTTATCCATTTCATCAGTTGATAGACATTTGGGTTGTTTTCCCTTTGGGGTGATTATGAGTAATGTGGCTAAGAACATTTAGTGTGGACATATGTTTTCATTTCTCTTAGGTATATGAGATATGATAGTAGAATGGCCAGGTCAATGATAACTCTGTGTTTAACTTTGAGGTACTGCCAAGTTATTTTTCAAGGTGGTTGCACCATTTTACATTCCTACCCATAATGGATGAGGTTCCAAGTTCTTCACATCCTGACCAATGCTTGTTATTGTTTGTGATTTTAGCCATTCTGATGGGTGTGAAGTGGTATCTCATTGTGGTTTTCATTTATGCTTTTCCAATTAATAATTATATTTAGCATCTTTCCATGTGTTTATAGGTCATTTGTACATCTTTGGAGAAATGTCTATTCAAATTATTTACCCATTTTTAAATTGGGATATTTGTCTTTTTATGTATGGTTGTAAGAGTTTTTAAAATATATTCTGGGTACAAGTCCCTTGTCAGATACATGATTTGCAAAGAGTTTCTCCCATCTTGTGGTCTGTCTTTTCACTTTCTTGATGGTGTCCTTTGAAACACACAAGTTGTTAATTTTGGTGAAGTCTAACTTATCTCTTTTTCCTTTGGTCTCTTATGAATTTGGTGTTTATGTAAGACACTATTACCTAACCCCAAATTATAGAGATTTTCCTCTAGTTTCCTTCTAGGAATTTTAGAGTTTTAGCTCTTACATTTAGATGTGTGATCCATTTTCAGTTGTCTTGTGCATGGTGTCAGGTAGGTATCCAAATTCATTCTTTTTCATGTGGATATCAAATTGTTCCAACACTGTTGAAAACAGTGTTCTTTCTCAATTGAATTGTCTTAGTACCCTTACCAAAATCAATTGACCATAAATGTAGGGAATTATTTCTGGGTACTCAATTCTATTCCATTGATCTATCTATCTAGCCTTATTCCAGTACCACACTGTTTTGATTACTACAGCTTTATTCTAATAAGTTTTGAAATTTGGAAGTGTTGATCCTCCATTTTGTTATTCTTTTTAAATCTTGTTTTGGCTATTATTTATTTTTTGCATTTTCTTATAAATTTTAGGATCATCTTGTCAATTTCTGTGAAAAAGATAGCAGGAATTTTGATAGGTATTACTATCCTGTAATACAGATTTAATTTATAGATTAATTTGAGGATTATGCCACCTTAACAATATTAGGTGTTCTGATCCATGAACATGGGAGGGCTTTCCATTTACTTAGATCTTCTTTATTATCTTTTTCAATAGTATTTTGTAGTTTTCAGTGTACAAGTCTTGCATTTCTTTTGTTAAAAGTTTTTTAAAACCCCAAATGTAAATGAAGCTTAGTGATGTCCAGGAACGACGTCTTGGTCAACCCTGCATCCCTCCTACCAAGCTTAGTGTTAAAATTAGAGCACAATTCAACATTTCCCCCAGTGATGCATTAATTCTAAAAGCCTTTAAGTTAAGAAAGACATGAGAACGATAAAGGGAAAAAAGGGGGTTGGAACTAAGTGATTTTTATTGGATCATATAAAAATGTATATTGTCATATCATCCACCTTCTTTAGGGCTAAAAATGGCTTTCAGTTAGGAAATGTACTTTTTTTCTTGAACTTCTCAATTAGCTAAGTGTTTGAAAAGGAGACTTAAGAATTATATCCATGCCACATATCAATGGCATTGACATGAATATACCAGAATCTTGACTTACTGAAAGTTAAGGTCAGACTACCAAAGATGAAGCTAAAGATGTAGCAAATTTTCTAAACTCCCTTTTCCACTTGTGCTTCAAAGGTAGGGATCTCTTTAATGAGTTAACACTTCCTAGGATGTGGTCTGTGCTTCAGGATTTAGATTGAGCATCCAGTTAAACATCTGGCAGGGTGCTTAATGGAGAAACTCCTGAGAGGATGAAACTGGTGTTAAATTACCATGATTGAAAGGAGTGCAGGGTATGGGTAACTAGCATTTACTGAGAACACTTATAAACCAGAAAGGCACTGTCAAAGTGAGGCAACCAAATGGACCAAGAGGAGGCTGCTATACTGGCTAGATGTTACTGATTATGCAACTCTCATTCACACGGGGAAATGAGGCCTGTTGAGAATTTCTTGATGATGAAAACAGGAGGTGCAAGAAGAGAGATGCTTATTATCAAGGGTTTCAGACATAGTGCCTACAGGAGCTGCTATGGTTGACTGAAACCTTCTAGATCTGAACTTGGCAAATGATGATGGCTGCCTGGACTCAAGACCCATAAAATTTTCAATTATAAATGGTTAAAAAGAAATAACTGAATACTCCTAGAAGCGTTCCTAGAGGGAGCCAGGTTAAAACCTGTGGGAAATATATGTAGAGGGGCAGAGGACTTCTAAAATGGGAGTGAAACAAAAGATCTTTCAGATGAGGTGTGAGTTGAACTAATGTTAACTACATATTTATTATCCTATCAGGTGTCTGAGAGTCAAAACAATGACTTCATCATTAAGTGATGAAGGCCTTAAAATAAACTCTTGGCATATGTGGATGTAACATTTGTGGTTCCACTATATTTAAAGCATTCTAGAGGTCCATTAAATTTGTAATTTTGCTGAGACATAAGCTTGAATTATGAATTTGATGTGAGAATGAGTAAGTTGATTGGTTAGGAAGTCACCTAGCTAGTGAGTAAGAAGTAATCTGAAACTAATTTTTCTTTTGTTTTGAATTTGCCAGCACCTCTAGTAAAAATTAGCTAGGAGGTAACATGAATATTTACAATAAAATAGTTTAATTGCTTGAGCTTTATTTCACCTTATCCCTGTCTCCCGTTATCATTGATAATTCAGTTTATTTGGAGGAAATAGAGTGATTTCACATGTCATTTTAAAAAGTTTCTGAGAGGTGGAAGATAGCAGAAAGCAAGGCTTTTGTCATGAAGCTGCATTTCCATAGTAAGTATCCAAATTTAATTCAGGAGAAAATTAGATAAAAATTGGAAGGTTTAATTTTTTAATCTTAGATTCAAGTAGGCACATAGCTTCTTGAAAGGAATTAGATCACTGTTGTTGTTAAGAAAATTGAGATGCAATTTTGAAGAATAAGTTACGTAGGCATTTTCCTCAAACCATTAGCAAATAATATCTGATCAATTCCAAGGTGTGGCTTTTAATTTTCAAGGTGAAAGCTATTTTTCTGCAGTGGCTGTTTGGATGCAACACAATTTAGTGGAGGGCATGCTGCGAAGTATCTTCGAGAGGTCTTTGTAGGCTGTAAGAATGACAACATGAATTTAAGTCCTTCTGAGGACTAAGATTATTTAAAGTTTCAAGAGAACACAGCCAGAGTGGTTCTTATGGGATTTAGCAATAAAGGACTTAATTTTGAGAATCAATTAACGAAATTGTGAATTTGGAACCATAGCAGGATCTGATAGTGACCCTGAAGCTGGAAGGAACCTTGGAGCACAGCTTCTGTTCTTTGATGGTTAGAAGCAGGGAAAGTAGTTTCAGTCAGCAGTACATCAACATTTAAGTCTTTTCTTTTGAGGCATTTGGCTGTCTTTCAGTTTAGAAGCTGCAGAGACAAGCAGATACATCCTTTCCTTCTCCCCCATCAGCCCCTATTCCCCACAGGCATTTTAAAAAATGAATTCTCATTTTACTTATTTATTTATTTTAATTTCTTTTTTTTTTTTAGATTCAGGGGGTACATGTTCAGATTTGCTACAAGGGTATATTGTGTGGTGTTCAGATTTGGGCTTCTACTGGGTATCATGTTCACCCACATAGTGAACATGGTACCCAATATGCAGTTTGTCAGCGCTTGTCCCCCTTCCTCTCTCCTTTTGGAGTCTCCAGTGTCTGTTGTTCCCATCTTTATGTCCACGTGAACCCAAGATTTAGCTCCCACTTATAAATGAGAACATGTGATATTTGGTTTTCTGTTTCCCCACAGGCATTTGAGGGATGAACAAACGAAGAAATGGTAAGCCCTCCTGATTTTGAAATCAATAATAACAACAGAAGGTGCAATTAACAGATAGATCAATAGCCGAAACAAAATCAGCACTCAGGATGAAATTTCTGTTTACCTTCGAAAAATGTTCTATATTAAGACAATTTTTTTAATTTAAAAATGCTTTTTCTTCCTTACGTTTTTGTTCTTTATGCTGAAACAATATATCAGCCTGAGGAAAGAGTCATGTTACAGCTCAATGGTAGTATATTTTATTTGCACCAAATTTTCTAGAGATTTTTCTTTTATAGTGTCTTTTTTAAATTCAGTGATTGGCTTCACAAGTGGCCATGCATTCCTGGATACAATCTTCTTGCAGTGTGTGCTCCTTCTACAGGTCTGTGAAAAGCATGCTTTTCATGAGTCTATCTTACTGTGATCTTTCAGGAAGGCCTACGGAAAGATTTACTGGACATAGCAGATTTCAAGAGAATTTTATTTATTATAACATTTGGAAGTTTTAAGTCAGACTGAAGCATATACAAAAGCTGAGGAATTCTTGAGAGAGAACTATTAAATTTTCTAATCAAGAACTATATAAAAGTGAGGACTTGAATTCTTCATTATGGTCACTAGGAGGGAGAAGGAGGAAGGAAAAGGAAGGAGAAAGAAGAATATGGGACATCAAAAGAGCAGAAGAGATGAAAACAGATCTTTCTCCTTCAGAATAAAAAGAGGAATAAGAAGTTGCTTAGTGAGGGAGAGAGACAGGCTAGAGAATAAGAGATGGGAGTGAGGATTTAGTGGCACATGAGCTCATGTGCTACTCTGCGTTTCAATCATTCTGGTAAACATTACACTCATTTGAGCCCTCTTTGTGCTTTGGGGGAGGGTTTAGACTACCTGACCTTTTGCAGAGAGTGGCATGACCATCCTTACCCCCCTGTAACCTACTAAAAAGTCACTTGCAGTCCTTTTGATTGGCTTTTGTCCATGAAGAAATACTCAATGTCTTTTGAAATGTCACTCTTCAGTTATATCAGACAGTATTCCTGACTAGACGCGGAAATACCCTTCCCACTCCTATCTACTAATGTCAATGTTTATTTTCTCCAATTTTAGTCATTTAACACACATATGAAGGCTTGTGTTAGGTGTTAGAGATTTACTCTTAACTTTATAGCTGTTATATTATTTAATTTAAATTTAATACACAAATTACCAGGTTGGCTTACTCTTGATTTCAATAGATATCTAGATATCTAGATTACCTGGATATAGTGCCTCTTAAATGTGATGAATAAGATTGATGCTTGCAAAGGAGCCTTTTCAATTGCCTTGTGCATAACCGGTGCTCAGTGGTTATTAGTTTTCTTCTTTAACAGTGAAGTTGATAATGAAAGATTTTAAGTAGTAAAATTACAATCCAAGATTAAATGAGTTAGCCGAAGTTCCAATTTGCTTTCTGAGTAAATTTCATGTTTGTATATAGAGAGAGCTTTGTTAGGGTTCAACTAAAAGTAAAAATTCAAAGAATTTCACAACACCAATAATTAATGTATCATATATGCATCTATGGCTTAACATACTTTTAGTTTCTCCTGCTATTTTGAAGTGTTCCCTTGGTATCACTGTCAAGTATTTTAGGTACAACACACAATTGCTTATGATCTGAAGCCAAAACTTACGTCTTTGCAGCCTCATGGGATGCTCAGCAATAGAAAATATTATTTACAGTAATTCTGAAAAGTTACAAAAATGGTATTATAGCTACAAATTGAGTCTCACTCATTGACTAATTTATCCAGGTGCGTTTATTGAGCACTTATGTCCAGCTGTGCTTGCTATGGCATACAGTGTTGGCAAACACAGGCTGACTTCCTCCCTTCACGGAGCTTTTATTTTTGTGATGGTAAATTAATTAGTTGAGCAGTCTTGGCTCCCTTCGTGAGATCCCTTCATTTTAAAGGGCTCATTTGAAACAATGGTCATGTCACATGAGGAATAGGCCAGGGAGCCAGGTAATGTTACTCTGACAGAGAGAAGTCTTGAAAGTTTGTCTTCATCTCTATCTGGAAGATTGCCATATTTACATCTCCAAAGAATTTTGTAGGAAAGATTCTTGCAAAATATGCTGACAGGAAGTTACTCCAAGAGGTTTTAAAGGACTCTTTCATATCAAGGAGTTGGTAACAAACCAAGGGAGGAAAAAATCTCTCTTAAAACAACCTCAGAAAAACAGAAACCCCCTAAAAAGTGCTGCCTGCCTTGGTAACTGCAGTGAACTCTAATGAGCAGGCAGGCATGGGTTATGTCTACCACACTATTGACCCTTGTTCATCCTTTATCATTATGTGCAAAGAATGCCTGGAGACTAATGGAAAAACATTATGGAGCTTTTATTGATCTTTGCTTCTGACTGTGAACTGTAGCTAGAGACTTGTTAAGCTAAATGAACTCAACGGAGACCCAGGCTGTCAACATTTGTGCAGAACCTGCCCATTAGCTTCTGGGTCTGCAGGGGTTTTCTTCTGATGAGGCATAAACATTGTACATGTATAGTTTTGAATTGGCCTTTCTGGTAGTTATATGGAAAGAGTCTGCCTTTAACATTTTTATACTTGTAGCACTTTTGTTGTTTTGTATTTCAAAAGTAAACATGTTTAGAATGTATTATTAAAAAGTGTGCACACGTGTGTGTGTGTGTGTGTGTTTACTTAACATTTGGCAGCATTT
The DNA here is from genome assembly GCF_009828535.3 of Hylobates moloch. NCBI lineage: Eukaryota > Metazoa > Chordata > Mammalia > Primates > Hylobatidae > Hylobates > Hylobates moloch. Next base: position 72,306,884 of record NW_026652288.1, read on the forward strand.
CTTCATCGTCAGTGAATGAAATGGTAATTTCCTGTTTTGTTAAGTGGGCAGTGTTAATTTCACTTCAGTGTCCCTTGTGATTGGAGATATTTAAACAGAGGCTTGGTAAGTATTAATATTATGGAGTTAGTGGGCTCAAGGCTAGCAGCACTAAGCTCACCTGGGAACCTGATGGAACTCTTCCTGTTCCAGGTGGTTCTGATGCATGCTGAAGTTTAAGACCCCTGTGATAGAAAGATGAGCCTAAAATCAGTAATTCTCTAGGAGGTAAGAAGAGGATGTGGAGTTTCAGCAACACCTGGGATTTTTCTTTTCCCAAACTCACGGTCTCTTTCCTCCACTTTGCTCCTCCTTCTACTCCCATTATTGCACAGTAGCCATTACTCTGGGACTCTGAAATAGTCTTTGGGGGTGTTGGGGTACACCACTGGACTAGACGAATGACATTTTAGAGATGATCCATCATCATGGAATTATGTCCTGACCTTGTGGCTTTTTTAGGATACTTGTTAATAAAAATTTCTACATTTTGCTTGTCTTTACATCTACTCTAGGTATACTGGCCATCCCTTATGAGTTAGAAGTAAGAAAATTGCATTCTTTTACAATCTAGGAATAGCCTCTGGTTGCAGACCTTTCCTAGGAAATTTGAAAATGTTTTCACTCTTATATGAAATAAAATTTTAGTTTTATTGTATAATGCTTTGCAATTTGGGTTTATCTGAAGTAAGCCACCCATTCACTGGCACTGAGAAAACACAGTGGAAAGGTTGTCATGGTCACATGTCTTGAATCCAGGTTCCCTGGGCACAGATCTTGGCTCTGCTAAGCTACATGCATGATCTTGGGAAACTTCCTTTACATCTCTTCGTCAGTTTCTTCATTTGTAAAATCAGGCTAGTGATAATGAGTACTTCTTAACTGTTTTAAGCATGTAGTGAGTTATTGCATGTTAAGTGTCTGACTCTTGATCAGGACTCAATAAATGTTAGGTATTACTATGAGTGACTGTTGTGTAATGAGATAAAATTACCTACAACTGTGAAGATAACTAATTAAAACAATAATCAAGACTGGAAAACATATATTTATTGTGTACTATATAAAAACATCTGTCAGGATAGAATAAAGCTATGAAGACAGACAGATACAGGTTTGAAAATTTGATACGTGTCATACGGCAGGTAACTTAGCTGTTCCTGAGTCTTGGTTTTCTTATCTTTGAAATGGAGATAATGCTGCATTGCAGGGCTGTTGTGAGCAGAAACAAGAACATTTGGAAGAGGCTGGTATACTCAATACAAATGGCTATTATACTTTTTGTTTCAACTTGCTTTTCTTGAACTAAATTTTAAATAGCAACTTCTCTTTTTTATGGAAATCTAGGGAGTCTGATTTAGAGGAAGTGAGTATATGCTGTAGAATGGCCCATATGCCACTTTGCTATTAGAATATGAGTCATTATTTCTAAACTTAGTATTGCTTTATTTGTATGTTCCTTGCTTTTCTCAGAATCCCTAAGTCTGATCTAACCATAAACTTTGGATCATAAAAGAAAGCAACTTCAATTAAGTGCATTTTTTGAGTCACTGCAAGTCACTCATATAAGGTTGTCTGACCAAGCAGTGATGTAAAAAGGACCAGTAGTATTTCAGTGAGCAACTCTGGCATTTAATGTTTGTACAGAGCTCTTCTACTTACGAAAGTTTTAAATTTGTATTATCTTTTTTATTGAGGTACAATTTACATATGGTGAAATGTGAAGATCTAAATTGTGCATTCCCTCAGTCCTGACAGATACATACATTTCTATTAACATATAGAATATTTCTATCACTCCAGAAAGTGTCCTCATGTCCCTTCTCAGTCAATTCTTTCTCTGCTCCCATGCAACAACTATTCTGATTACTATTACCTTTGGTTAGCTTTTCTTGCTATAGAACTTCACGTAAATGAAATCTCGCAGCCTTTTGTCTGTACTTTTTTCCTTATCATAATGCTTTTGAGATTCGGCCGTATTGTTGTATATATCAGTAATTTGTTTATTGTTGTTGGTGACTAATATTCCATTGTATGGATATACCACAGTTTGTTTATCCATTTTCCTATTGAGAGACATCTGGAACATTTCTATTACTTCTTTTGATCATTATTGTAATGTTGTTGGATGGTCAGAAGATTCTACTATCTCATTCTCTAGATTAGGAAGCTGGCACGCAGAGAATTGAGACAACTCAAGGTCCCACTGCTGGTAAATGAGGAACTTGAGAGGAGAACCTGGTTTTCTGGTTCCAGATCCTCTGCTTCCTTTACTTCCCATTTTCTGAGTCCAGGTTGCTTTGGGCCTTGATCAGGAGTTCTGCCCTGTCTGACACTGGGATTTGATCTGACTTGTGTTATCTTTGATGGAGAAAGACCTAGAATATCAAAACTTAGGAATGTAGCCCTAATCTGGCTAACCCTTGCCTAAGCCTTAGTTTCTCATATGGAGTGATTGGACTTCTGAGGCTAGCTCAAAGTTGAACAAGCAGAGGGTCTGGATGACCTTGGGTTAGGTTATAGAATGTCTGAAAATATTCTACAAGAGATGCTTTGTCTTTCACAGTGGCAAAGGGGAAAGGATGGACATGGAATAAGATAAGCCTTTCTTAAATCCCAGCTCTACTACCCGTTAGTTGTGTGAGGTTGGGTAACTTAACTTCTCTGAGTCTGTTTCTCCATCTGTACAAGAGGTAGTATAATGCTTCCCTCTCAAGTCTTGGCAAGGAAGTTCCTGACACAACCTGTCCTTTCTGTGCTCAATCAAGGTTGGACTTAAGGGAGCATTACAATATGATGTTGATCTTGCTGTGGGATTTTCATTGTATGGAAAAACTAATTCTTCACTTTATCTCTGAAGACAATTCATTATTTATAGAATATGAATATAAACAGAAAAGTTTGTCAGTAAAGTCCTCATAAAAATAAAGCAAGGGAGAGGCAAAGAGGAATGTGTTTACTTTAAGACAGCTGGAAAAATGAACATAGGTAAATAGGTCCTTTGAAGATACTCTCTTCCTTCTCAGGAAAAAGGCAAACATATTTAGAAGGTTACTCCTTGTTCAGGATACTGATCAGGCTGCATGGTTAAATAAGGTCTGTAGGAGAACTAAAAGGAAAAAGGATCTTAAAAGGAAACCCATTCCTGCGCTGTTATGGATTTAATTATGTCTCTGGGTCACAGTTTCTCCATCTGTAACCCCTAAATAGCACTTTTTGTCACATATCTCAGGACTTTATGTGAAATTTGATGTGTTCAGTTTTCTCATAATTTATATACTTGCAAAAATTTTGCTTAAGAAGAATAATGTTTATGTGTATTTTATGTAATTTGAAGCAAAGTATGCTGTCCAAGAAAACCTTATAGTTTATGAGAAGATTGATATGTGAATGACTTAACAGCAAAATACATTAAATGCTTGTCGTAACAAAAATTGGCAGGAGTCTTAGAAGAACCTAGAGTTGGATGATCAGCTTGGTTCATAAAAACTTCTAAAGGAAATTTCAAAGACTAATGACTTCACTGAGCTTTTTCAACCAATATTGAAAAACTCTGGTATAAAATGATTCAAGGAGTATTTGCTGCACTGCAAAACAGCTTTGCTTCATATCATTTGCTTTTAATGTTTCCCAAGAAAAGGACATACTTGCAAATACTTAATGGTTGCCCTTAGAGAGGAAAAACAATTCCAACAGTCAGGACATCAGAGTGGTTGAAAAGTATTCATGCAGGAAACTTAATGATGTACTTTATTTATGGATTTTCATAATTGGCATTGAAACCCCGCTACTTTGCTGGCTCAGCTTTTTAATGTATCAGATCATTCACTTGTAGGAGGAAAGAAGAATGAATGTGCCTCTGAATGTGGGGTGCTCTCTTTTAATTAAGAAACTTGAGAGGAAAGAGATGACAATAGGCAAAGATGAAACAAGTTAAAAGGATCAGGCAGAAGATAGAGAAAACTGCATTTCATGCAGGTGACATTTATGTGGCAATTGCTTGGTTTGGACTTTTTGTCAGAGAACTTTTTTTTTTCAGAATTTATTTTATGTATCACTCATACATATTGCATAAATTCCATATTTATTTTTACTGTAGGTCTGTCTCCCCTTCCAGGCATAAAAAAGGACACTTTTAATTTCAGGTAACAATGGAACATACAATTTTAGCTACTTGCTTAAAAGTTAACATTTATTGAGTGTTTTTTATGTGCCAGGTACTGGTATCATCTATATATATAAAATTTTATGTCTCATAGCAACCATATGAGGAAAGTATGATTATTATTTTTATTGTCCCTGTGTTACAGATGAGGAAACTGAAGGCAAGAAGTTGCCAAGTTTAGACAATTGGTAAGTAACAGATGTCAAAGCTATGGCTTTATACTATATTGAGCTTCTTGATGGTGGAGGTTCCATCTCATACTTTTTTGATACTCAGCTCAGTGTCTGTAATAGAATGTTTGTTGGAGAATAACCTACAGAATCTAAACATTTTTAAGGGACGTTTGCAAAACAGCTAGTATCCTTAGATCCTTTTTCCCCCATGTACATAATCAAGAGCTGGAGATTACTAAAGAAAAATTTGGACTTCCTTTTTGGACATGTTAACTTTGACACTCAAATGTAGATGTTGGTTCAATAATTATATTTATGAGGCCAGAGCTCAGGAGATAAATCAGAGCTGGAGAAATAAATATGGTTGTCATCAGTGAATAGCAGCATTTAAAATCATGAGTGAGATGAGCACTGTGATGGGGTGGAGTGTGAGTGTGAGTGGGGAAGCTGGAAATGTGAAGAGGGCTAAAGACTTAGCCCTGGGCTGCTATCATTAGCAACTGAGCATAGAAGGAAAAAAGTGAGTTGGAAATGGAAAACTGGGAGTGAAAATTCATAGGTGCTAAGATAAAAAGGTGATTTGGGCAGATGAGTGTGGGCAGCTGAGTCAAAATGGTGTGAGAGGTCAGGTTAGATGAGGACAAAGCATTGACTGCTGGGTTTAGTGTGGCCAAGGCGATTGGTAAGAGTTGATTCATGGGTATGATGGGGATGAGAGAGGAGCAGAGTGGGTTGGAAAGAGAATGGAAGCTGAAGATTAGTCAATTCCTTAGAATTTTGCTGTAAAGGGGAGATGAAGGAAGCTGAATGGGGTCATAGGATCAAGGGAGAATTGTCTTCTTGAAAAATAGATGACAGTAAGGCGTATTTTATGCTCAAGGGAATAATCTGGTAGTGCAGAAGAAACTGAAGATGTAGGAAAGAGAGGGGAGAATTGCTAGAATGTTGTCCTTTAGGAGGCAAAGGGGGGAGGAGGGCAGGCCTTCAGTGCCAGGGGAGAGGGTCCATTGGAGAAAGGACACTTCCTCCATTGGTCGAGGAGAGAAGGCAAGATAGGTGGTGCTGATGAGAAATATTCCTCTCTTACATTCATATTACTAAACTTGCAAGAGCTGATGGATTTTGCATATGCCAGCTGATACACGTTTCTTCCTATGAATAAATACATTATGTACAGAGAAAATATTCAGTCTGAAAGTGCGTGCAAGAATTAGGTAAAATTTAATAGTCAAAGGCAATTTTATGATCAAACCAACATTTAGGGTTGAACTTTAACTGCTTGCTACTTCTATGGCTGTTACCTGAGGTTAAAGGAAGAAATTTGCCATAAAAATTAATGTAACAAAATCTTTAATAAAATGGTAAAATGTGAAAAATTTTAAATCAGGAATTATGTCTGTTTTTGCTCAAAGAAATTAAATCTTTACAGATACTATAGAAATAATGGTGGCTATAACCAATTGTAACTTCTGTGAACTGAGAACCATATCATGTTCCCAGTACTTTTCAAATATTTGTGCTGATCTTCACAGCAAAACGAACAGCGTAGTTTTATTACAGTTTGACAAATGAGAAAACTGGCAGTGAGGTCCTGCAAGGTTTAATGATTTGCTCAAAGTCACCCAGCTGGTAAGGTGATGTTTAAATTAAAGCTCATTCTGGATTCAGAATTGCTTTTCCTAATGCACTATCTTGATATATAAATGTTGTGATGTAAATAAAGTCCCTATTTAATGTGTGAAAAACTTTTGGTTCAAAAAAACAAACTTGCTCCAATATCTATAGAATTGCATTTATTTGCACAAACTACTCATTTTTTCTTCTAGTCTAGTGTATATATTCAGCTAGAAGGAAAGAAGGAATGAAGGAGAGAAGAGGGAAGGAGAAGAGGGAGGCTAAGATATCGTCATTTGTCTGATTTATAAGGTTAGCAAAGCCAGTGACTACTGGTATGTCTTTTCACCCTATCATATATGCAAAGGGCTACCATGTATTTTCTATTTTGAATCTGACTTGATTTTTAAGCTATTTTTATCACTGTGGTTTCACAACATTTGTGGGATCTTTATATTTTAAAAATGTGGTTAAAACATGCATGTTCCCTGTGTTCTGTCAACTACTGAGATTAATATTTACTGAGCCTGTTTCTGCTTCTCTGCCTTAGGACCTGTGTATTAGTCCATTCTCATGCTGCTATAAAGAACTGCCTGATATTGGGTAATTTATAAAGAAAGGAAGTTTAATTGACTCACAGTTCCACATGGCTGTGGAGGCCTCAGGAAACTTGCAATCGTGGTGGAAGAGGAAGCAAACCTGTCCTTCTTCACCCAGCAGCAGGACAGAGATGTGCAGAATGAAGCAGGTAAAGCCCCTTACAAAACCATCAGATCTTGTGCCAGCCCACTCACTACCATGAGAACAGCGTGGAGAAACCAGCCCCGTGATCTAATCACCTCCCACAAGGTCCCTCCCCCAACATGTGGGGATTACAATTTGTATTATAATTCAGGATGAGATTTTGAGTGGGGACACAGCCTAAGCATATCAGCCTGAATGCTTCCCACCCCACCACCTTGGTTATAAAAGGCCTACCTCCTCAGTTGGTCATTGGCAGCTGTGGGCTCAGTCACATTTCACAACAGAAGCCTCCTGTCTGGGGTCCCTCTTCCACAGCTTTTTCCTACTGGATGTCTACCATGTTTCCTGGCTGCTTAGGACTCACTGACCTTCCTGGCTACGTTTGGAGACTTTCTAGTTTATGGGTCCTACATTTGCAAGACAGAATTCAGAAAACTTTCTTCAGCTTTCTTTACAGCTATTCACTCTCTCTCATGACAGCTGGATCAGAAGTGGGCAAATGGTGGAAGGTGGATCCATGAGGAGTTCACTTTGCTAGCAAGAGTGGTGACTGAGACTGCTTGTTCTTAGGGGTGGCAGGGATTGCAAAGTTAGGCTCCTGGCACAGAAGTGGCTTTGATGGTGTGGTGGTGGCAGTGGGGGCAATTTCCTTATCAGGCCAGTTCTGTGGCATAGTTTTGAGTGTTTTTCCTAGAAGTTTAGTCTTGAACCTGCTTCTCCCACCCTTCTAATGATTTTGTGGGTGATCTAATGTCCTTCTGAAAAACTATTGTTTCCAAAGAAGATCATCACCAGATGTACCCCTTCAATCTTTCTTCTACAATGAAGCCCGAACAACCTCTTAGGAACATAAGTCTGCCCCTGTGCCACTTAACAATCACAATTTATTCTCTTTCCATTGTTCTCAGAATACCACATTTTATAGAACTGAGCGTTCTGTCTTTTGAAAGGCACACCTTATTTTGTGAACTACCAGGAAAGAAAATGCTGCTATGTCACATCTTTGATTGTAGCAGGTATCCTGGTTTCAGAGCTGTTGAAATGAGGTGGGGTGGGCAGTGTCTTAGAAGTGAGGAAATGTGGTAACATCTCACATCTTTGATGTGGCCTTCTAAAGCTGGGAATTGATGTGAGCAGCTCCTCCCTCTCCGCTTGTGCCCCTTTACTCTTTGCCCTCTCACTAACTCTCACGAGGGTCTTTTCTCCCTCCCTGGAAAGGTTATGCTTTCTTATCTGTGCTCTCTGTTTCCCTTGCCCACTTCTTAACATAATTACTATTCCTTTCTGATGCCTTAGCTTAAATGTCATTTCCTCAGAGAAGTCCTCCCCGAACCTTCGCATTCTTCCTTCCTCTAATATTAGCACAGTACTTAGCCTTTGTTCAGCATTTACTATCTGCTGGGCTCAGTGCTAAGCATGTTACGTATATTGCCCCATTTAATCCTCACTACAAACTTGCGAAATAGATGCTATTTTTTTGGTCAGTTTTCAGAAGAGAAAACTGAAGCTTAGAACTGTGCAGTAACCTGCCCAATGTTTCACAACCAGAAAACAAGGAGCAGAAGCCAGGATTCACATCCAGGCCTGGCTCATCATGCTGCTGGGCTGCCTCTCTACTCACAGGTGATCAGCAGGTCTGTTATGTAATCTCAGACTGTACAGTTGAAATTATTTAAGTATTTGTATATATAATAATTATCTAGTAAGGATGCCAAATTCCATGAAGACAGTGATAGTAGATCTTGACCACTCTGGCACATATTAAGTGTCCAGCTAATCTTTATTTTTAAAATTTTAATTGTGGAAATTTAAAAATGCATGTAAAACTAAAAATAATAGTATCACAAGTCCTCATATCTCTTGTTCCAGCTGCATCAAAAATCAATTCCTGGCCAATCTTGTTTCATCTGTGTCCCCACTTCCTCTCCCTTGCTACCAGATTTTTTTGAAGCAAATCCCAGAGATCATATCATGTCATCCATTAGTATTTCTAAACGGTAAAAATTATTTTTAGGGATACAACTTTAATACCATTACCACATGTTTGAAAATTAACAATAATTCCTTAGTCAGTATTCAATTCATCCCAAATATTTCATGAATAATTTTTACAATCAGCTCACTCCAATCCAAGCAAAGGCTGCACAGTGTAGCAGGTTGAATTGTTCCTGAAATCTCTCTTATAGTTTCTACAGCCTCATTTTCCCACCATCTTGCAATTCATTTGTTATTTGTCCTGTAGACTTTTCATTTTCTGGATTTTGCTGATTACATCACGGTGCTTTTGGTTTAACATGTTTCTTTGACATGGTGTTTCTTGGAAATTGTTGATGCTTGATCAGATTCAGCAGTATGAAGGGATCTAGAACCAGAAATACCATTTGATCCAGCCATCCCATTACTGGGTATGTACCCAAAGGATTATAAATCATGCTGCTATAAAGACACACGCACACATGTTTATTGCGGCACTATTCACAATAGCAAAGACTTGGAACCAACCCAAATGTCCAACAATGATAGACTGGATTAAGAAAATGTGGCACATATACACCATGGAATACTATGCAGTGATAAAAAATGATGAGTTCATGTCCTTTGTATGGACATGGATGAAATGGGAAACCATCATTCTCAGCAAACTATCGCAAGGACAAAAAACCAAACACCGCATGTTCTCACTCATAGGTGGGAATTGAACAATGAGAACTCATGGACACAGGAAGGGGAACATCACACTCCGGGGACTGTTGTGGGGTGGGGGGAGGGGTGAGGGACAGCATTAGGAGATATACCTAATGCTAAATGACGAGTTAATGGGTGCAGCACACCAACATGGCACATGTATACATATGTAGCAAACCTGCACATTGTGCACATGTACCCTAAAACTTAAAGTATAATAATAATAAAATAAAATAAAATAAAGAAAGCAGGGCCATATGCTATACACGTCAGTATTTTAAAGTTATAAAGCTCTGTCCAGACAGATGACCATTCCCACCCCCAGTTTTTCTCCTAGAGCTGAAAGAGTCATGTGCTCCTGGGGAAGAATTAATGCCCCAGTTGTCACCATGATCTGCAGTGGCACAACAGAGTGAAGTCAGGGACTAATTTCCGACCAAACAGACTTTAAACCAACAAAGATCAAAAAAGACAAAGGCATTACATAATGGTAAAGGGATCAATTCAACAAGAAGAGCTAACTATCCTAAACATATATGCACTCAATACAGGAGAACCCAGATTCAAAAAACAAGTTCCTAGAGGCCTACAAAGAGACTTAGAATCCCACACAATAATAGTGGGGGACTTTAACATCCCACTCTCAATATTAGATCACTGAAACAGAAAATTAACAAGGATATTCAGGACTTAAACTCAGCTCTGGATCAAGTGGACCTCATAGATATATATAGAACTCTCCACGCCAAAACAACAGAATGTAAATTCTTCTCAGTGCCACATGGCACTTAACTCTAAAATCGATCACACAACTGGAAGTAAAACACTCCTCAGCAAATGCAAAAGGACTGAAATCGTAACTAACAGTCCTTCAGACCACAGCACAATCAAATTAGAACTCAAGATTAAGAAACTCACTCAAAAGCACACGACTACAAGAGAATTGAACAACTTGCTCCTGAATGACTCCTTGGGCAAATAATGAAATTAGGGGAGAAATCAAAGAGTTATTTGAAACCAATGAAAACAAAGAGACAACATACCAGAATCTCTGGGATGCAGCTAAAGCAGTGTTAAGAGAGAAATTTATAGCCCAATGCCCTCATCAAAAAGCTAGAGAGATCTCAAATCAACACCCTAACATCACAACTAAAAGAACTGGAGAGCCAAGAGCAAACAAACCCCAAAGCTAGCAGAAGACAAGAAATAACCAAGATCAGAGTGGAACCGAAAGAGATAGAAACACAAAAACCCTTCAAAAAAATAAACGAATCCAGGAGCTGGTTTTTTGAAAAAATTAATAAAATAGACCACTAGCTAGAATAATAAAGAAGAAAAGAGAGAATAATCAAATAGACACAATACAAAATGATAAATGGGGTATCACCACTGAACCCACAGAAATACAAACAACCATCAGAGAATACTATAAACACCTCTGTGTACATAAACTAGAAAATCTAGAAGAAACTGATAAATTCCTGGACACATAGACACTGCTAAGACTGAACCAGGAGAAAAGGAATCCCTGCATAGACCAATAACAAGTTTTGAAATTGAGGCAGTAATAAATAGCAAAGCAACCAAAAAAATCTCAGGACCAGGTGGATTTACTGCTGAAATCTACCAGAGATACAAAGAGGAGCTGGTATCATTTTTTTCTGAAACGATTCCAAACAACTGAAAAGGAGGGACTTCTCCCTAACTCATTTTATGAGGCCAGCATCATCCTGATACCATAACCTGAGAGAGATACAACAAAAAGAGAAAACTTTAGGCCAATATCCCTGATGAACATTGATGCAAAAATCCTCTATAAAATACTGGCAAACTGAATCCAGTAGCACATGAAAAAACTCATCCACCATGATCAAGTCAACTTCATCCCTTTCATGTAAGGCTGGTTCAACATATGCAAATCAATAAACATAATTTGTCACATAAACAGACCTAAAGACAAAAACCACATGATCACCTCAATAGATATAGAAAAGACCTTTGGTAAAATTCAACATCCTTTCATGTTAAAAAGTCTCAATAAGCTAGGTATTGATGGACATACCCCAAAATAGTAAGAGCCATTTATGACAGAACCAGAGCCAATATCATACCAAATGGGCAAAAGGTGGAAACATTCCCTTTGAAAACCGGCACAAGACAAAGATACCCTCTCTTACCACTCCTATTCAACGTAGTATTGAAGTTCTGGCCAGAGCAATCAGGTAAGAAAAAGAAATAAAGGATATTCAAATAGGAAGACAGGAAGTCAAACTGTCTCTGCAGATGATATAATCCTATGTCTAGAAAACCCCATCGTCTCAGCCCCAAAGCTTCTTAAGCTGATAAGAAACTTCAGCAAAGTCTCAGGATACAAAATCAATGTGAAAAAATCACAAGCATTTCTATACATCAACAATAGACAAGCAGAGAGCCAAATCATGAATGAACTCCCATTTATAATTACTACAAAGAGAGTAAAATATCTAAGAATACAGCTAACAATGGAAGTGAAGGACCTCTTCAAGGAGAACCATGAAGTACTGCTCAAGGAAATCAGAGAGGACACAAACAAATTGCATGGGAAGAATCAATATCGTGAAAATGGCCATACTGCCCAAAGTAATTTATAGATTCAATGCTGTTACCATTAAACTACCACTGACATTCTTCGCAGAATTAGAAAAACTACTTTAAAATTCATATGGAACCTAAAAAGAGGCCATATAGCCAAGACAATCCTAAGCAAAAAGAACAAAGCTGGAGGCATCATGCTACCTGACTTCAAACTATATTACAAGGCTACAGTAACAAAAACAGCATGGTACTGGTACCAAAACAGACACATAGACCACTGGAACAGAACAGAGATCTCAGAAATAAGTCCACACACCTACAACCATCTGACCTTTGAGAAACCTGGCAAAAACAAGCAATGGGGAAAGGATTCCCTATTTAATAAATGATACTGGGAAAACTGGCTAGCCATATGCAGAAAATTGAAACTGGACCCCTTCCTTATGCCTTATACAAAAATTAACTCAAGATGGATTAAAGACTTAATGTAAAACCCCAAATTATAAAAACTCTAGAAGGAAATCTAGGCAATAGCATTCAGGACATAGGCACAGGAAAAGATTTAATGACAAAAATGTCAAAAGCAATTGCAACGAAAGCAAAAATTGACAAATGGGATTTAATTAGACTGAAGAGCTTCTGCACAGCAAAAGAAACTATCATCAGAATGAACAGACAACCTAGAGAATGGGAGAAAATTTTTGCAATCTATCCATCTGACAAAGGTGTAATGTCCAGAATCTACAAGGAACTTAAACAAATTTATGAGAAAAAAACAAACAATCCCATTAAAAAGTGGGCAAAGGACAGGAACAGACAGTTCTCAAAAGAAGGCATTTATGTGACCAACGAACATATGAAGAAAAGCTCAACATTACTGATCGTTAGAGAAATGCAAATTAAAATCACAATGGGATACCATCTCATACAATTTAGAAAGATGATTATTAAAAGTCAAGAAACAACAGATGCTGGTGAGGCTGTGGAGAAAAAGGAACACTTTTACACTGTTGGTGGGAATGTAAATTAGTTCAACTGTTGTGGAAGACAGTGTGGCAATTCCTCAAAGACCTAGAACCAGAGATACCATTTGACCCAGCAATCTTATTACTGGGTATATACCCAAAGGAATATAAATCATTCTTTATAAGGATATATGCACACATATGTTCATTGCAGCACTATTCACAATAGCAAAGGCATGGAATCAACCTAAACGCCCATCAGTGACAGACTGCATAAAGAAAATGTGGTACAAATACACCATGGAATACTACACAGCCATAAAAAGGAATGAGATCATGTTCTTTGCAGCACATGGATGGAGCTGGAAGCCTTTATCCTCAGCAAACTAATGCAGGAACAGAAAACCAAACATTGCATGTTCTCACTTATAAGTGAGGCTTCAAAATTTAAAGGAGGTGTCAAAATGGAGGGTAGAAAAAGGGTAAGATATGTTAACAATATTTAGTATGATTTATGGGTGTGTTTAAAAATTCCCCATTATAGTAACTAATTAGATATCTTGGATATAAGAATTCTTGGCTTCTCTTGATTTATCGAATTAATTCTTCAAATTCACTAGGATCTCAGTTTCTTTACCAGAAAAGGAAGAAACTAAAGTATAAAACTTTCATTCATATTCCAAGATCTTTGAAGAGTAATAAAGTTATTCTCTTCGAGTATTACTTTCAGGGTCATCACGACCTCCTTGGGAGAAGACTTCATGTGGATGTTGTAAGTTTTAATTATCATCAGTTTCTATGTTAAATATCTTGAAAAGTCTTTAGATCTGGAAAGACTTTCTTCATTCAAGTTTAAATAAGTTGATTTCCAAATTTGAAATTTGAGAAGTTGGATTGAGAATGGGAAAAGCAGAAGCTCATGGTATAATGATAAGAAAATATCAACAGTACTTGAAAAATGTCTTGCCTTCTCCCTGTGGGTCATTGTAAACCATTTTTAAGTCTTTATCCAAAAAAAGAATGTTCAACAACATGATAAGCTCTCAGGAAGACTGTGAAAACGCCAAAGCTAAATCTCTAGATTAAAGTAAAATGACTACTGATTTGAATAATGTTTTTTTTGTTTTTTTTTTTTTTTGTACAGGTTTGTTACATATGTATCCATGTGGCATGTTGATTTCCTGCACCCATTAACTCGTCATTTAGCATTAGGTGTATCTCCTAATGCTGTCCCTCCCCCCTCCCCCCACCCCACAACAGTCCCCGGAGTGTGATGTTCCCCTTTCTGTGTCCATGAGTTCTCATTGTTCAATTCCCACCTATGAGTGAGAACATGCGGTGTTTGGTTTTTTGTCCTTGCGATAGTTTACTGAGAATGATGTTTTCCAGTTTCATCCATGTCCCTACAAAGGACACGAACTCATCATTTTTTATGGCTGCATAGTATTCCATGGTGTATATGTGCCACATTTTCTTAATCCAGTCTATCGTTGTTGGACATTTGGGTTGGTTCCAACTCTTTGCTATTGTGAATAGTGCTGCAATAAACATACGTGTGCATGTGTCTTTATAGCAGCATGATTTATAGTCCTTTGGGTATATACCTAGTAATGGGATGGCTGGGTCAAATGGTATTTCTATTTCGAGATCCCTGAGGAATCGCCACACTGACTTCCACAATGGTTGAACTAGTTTACAGTCCCACCAACAGTGTAAAAGTGTTCCTATTTCTCCACATCCTCTCCAGCACCTATTGTTTCCTGATTTTTTAATGATGGCCATTCTAACTGGTGTGAGATGGTATCTCACTGT